>NC_059192.1:31753036-32098036 GCF_020615455.1 Coregonus clupeaformis | reverse complement strand
ATTGTTTAACTTGGGTCAAACGTTTCGGGTAGCCTTCCACAAGCTTCTCACAATAAGTTGGGTGAATTTTGGCCCATTCGTCCTGACAGAGCTGGTGTAACGGAGTCCGGTTTGTAGGCCTCCTTGCTCGCACACGCTTTTTCAGTTCTGCCCACACATTTTCTATAGGATTGAGGTCAGGGCTTTGTGATGGCCACTCCAATACCTTGAATTTGTTGTCCTTAAGCCATTTTGCCACAACTTTGGAAGTATGCTTGGGGTCATTGTCCATTTGGAAGAGCCATTTGCGACCAAGCTTTAACTTCCTGACTGATGTCTTGAGATGTTACAATATATCCACATAATTTTCCTTCCTCATGATGCCATCTGTTTTGTGAAGTGCACCAGTCCCTCCTGCAGCAAAGCACCCCCACAGCATGATGCTGCCACCCCCGTGCTTCACGGTTGGGATGGTGTTCTTCGGCTTGCAAGAGCCCCCTTTTTCCTCCAAACATAACGATGGTCATTACGGCCAAACAGTTCTATTTTTATTTCATCAGACCAGAGGACATTTCTCCAAAAAGTACGATCTTTGTGCAGTTGCAAACCGTAGTCTGGCTTTTTTATGGCGTTTTGGAGCAATGGCTTCTTCCTTGCTGAACGGCCTTTCAGGTTGTGTCGATATAGGAATCGTTTTACTGTGGATATATAGATATATAGTATATAGATACTTTTGTACCTGTTTCCTCCAGCATCTTCACAAGGTCCTTTGCTGTTGTTCTGGGATTGATTTGCACTTTTCGCACCAAAGTAAGTTCATCTCTTGGAGACAGAACGCATCTCCTTCCTGAGCGGTATGACGGCTGCGTGGTCCCATGGTGTTTATACTTGCATTCTGTTGTTTGTACAGATGAACGTCGTACCTTCAGGCGCTTGGAAATTGCTCCCAAGGATGAACGGTGAGGAATCAGCCCAGAACTACACAGGAGGATCTTGTCAATGATCTCAAGGCAGCTGGGACCATAGTCACCAAGAAAACAATTGGTAACACACTACGCCGTGAAGGACTGAAATCCTGCAGCGCCCGCAAGGTCCCCCTGCTCAAGAAAGCACATATACAGGCCCGTCTGAAGTTTGCCAATGAACATCTCAAGGAGAACTGGGTGAAAGTGTTGTGGTCAGATGAGACCAAAATCGAGCTCTTTGGTATCAACTCAACTCGCCGTGTTTGGAGGAGGAGGAATGCTGCCTATGACCCCAAGAACACCATCCCCACCGTCAAACATGGAGGAGGAAACATTATGCTTTGGGGGTGTTTTTCTGCTAAGGGGACAGGACAACTTCACCGCATCAAAAGGGACGATGGACGGCGCCATGTACCGTCAAATCTTGGGTGAGAACCTTCGCTCAGCCAGGGCATGGAAAATTAGTCGTGGATGGGTATTCCAGCATGACAATGACCCAAAACACACCGCCAAGGCAACAAAGGAGTGGCTCAAGAAGAAGCACATTAAGGTCCTGGAGTGGCCTAGCCAGTCTCCAGACCTTAATCCCATAGAAAATCTGTGGAGGGAGCTGAAGGTTAGAGTTGCCAAACGTCAGGCTCGAAACCTTAATGACTTGGAGAAGATCTGCAAAGAGGAGTAAGACTAAATCCCTCCTGAGATGTGTGCAAACCTGGTGGCCAACTACAAGAAACGTCTGACCTCTGATTGCCAACAAGGGTTTTGCCACCAAGTACTAAGTCATGTTTTGCAGAGGGGTCAAATACACTGCTCAAAAAAATAAAGGGAACACTTAAACAACACAATGTAACTCCAAGTCAATCACACTTCTCTGAAATCAAACTGTCCACTTAGGAAGCAACACTGATTGACAATACATTTCACATGCTGTTGTGCAAATGGAATAGACAACAGGTGGAAATTATAGGCAAATAGCAAGACACCCCCAATAAAGGACTGGTTTTGCAGGTGGTGACCACAGACCACTTCTCAGTTCCTATGCTTCCTGGCTGATGTTTTGGTCACTTTTGAATGCTGGCGGTGCTTTCACTCTAGTGGTAGCATGAGACGGAGTCTAAAACCCACACAAGTGGCTCAGGTAGTGCAGCTCATCCAGGATGGCACATCAATGCGAGCTGTGGCAAGAAGGTTTGCTGTGTCTGTCAGCGTAGTGTCCAGAGCATGGAGGCGCTACCAGGAGACAGGCCAGTACATCAGGAGACGTGGAGGAGGCCGTAGGACGGCAACAACCCAGCAGCAGGACTGCTACCTCCGCCTTTGTGCAAGGAGGAGCAGGAGGAGCACTGCCAGAGCCCTGCAAAATGACCTCCAGCAGGCCACAAATGTGCATGTGTCTGCTCAAACGGTCAGAAACAGACTCCATGAGGGTGGTATGAGGGCCCGACGTCCACAGGTGGGGGTTGTGCTTACAGCCCAACACTGTGCAGGACGTTTGGCATTTGCCAGAGAACACCAAGATTGGCAAATTCGCCACTGGCACCTTTCACAGATGAAAGCAAGTTCACACTGAGCACATGTGACAGACGTGACAGAGTCTGGAGACGCCGTGGAGAACGTTCTGCTGCCTGCAACATCCTCCAGCATGACCGGTTTGGCAGTGGGTCAGTCATGGTGTGGGGTGGCATTTCTTTGGGGGGCCGCACAGCCCTCCATGTGCTCGCCAGAGGTAGCCTGACTGCCATTAGGTACCGAGATGAGATCCTCACGACCCCTTGTGAGACCATATGCTGGTGCGGTTGGCCCTGGGTTCCTCCTAATGCAAGACAATGCTAGACCTCATGTGGCTGGAGTGTGTCAGCAGTTCCTGCAAGAGGAAGGCATTGATGCTATGGACCGCCCGTTCCCCAGAACTGAATCCAATTGAGCACATCTGGGACATCATGTCTCGCTCCATCCACCAACGCCACGTTGCACCACAGACTGTCCAGGAGTTGGCGGATGCTTTAGTCCAGGTCTGGGAGGAGATCCCTCAGGAGACCATCCGCCACCTCATCAGGAGCATGCCCAGGCGTTGTAGGGAGGTCATACAGGCACGTGGAGGCCACACACACTACTGAGCCTAATTTTGACTTGTTTTAAGGACATTACATCAAAGTTGGATCAGCCTGTAGTGTGGTTTTCCACTTTAATTTTGAGGGCGACTCCAAATCCAGACCTCCATGGGTTGATATATTTGATTTCCATTGATAATTTGTGTGATTTTGTTGTCAGCACATTCAACTATGTAAAGAAAAAAGTATTTAATAAGATTATTTCATTCATTCAGATCTAGGATGTGTTGTTTAAGTGTTCCCTTTATTTTTTTGAGCAGTGTACTTATTTCCCTCATTAAAATGGAAATCAATTGATAACATTTTTGACATGCGTTTTTCTGGATTTTGTTGTTATTCTGTCTCTCACTGTTCAAATAAACCTACCATCAAAATTATAGACTGATCATGTCTTTGTCAGTGGGCAAACGTACAAAATCAGCAGGGGATGAAATAATTTTAGCCCCTCAGTGTATATACATACATATACAGTGGGGAAAAAAAGTACACGTCAACTATGACAGACAAATTGAGGAAAAAAAATTCCCGAAAATCACATTGTAGGATTTTTTATGAATTTATTTGCAAATTATGGTGGAAAATAAGTATTTGGTCACCTACAAACAAGCAAGATTTCTGGCTCTCACAGACCTGTAACTTCTTTAAGAGGCTACTCTGTCCTCCACTCGTTACCTGTATTAATGGCACCTGTTTGAACTTGTTATCAGTATAAAAGACACCTGTCCACAACCTCAAACAGTCACACTCCAAACTCCACTATGGCCAAGACCAAAGAGCTGTCAAAGGACACCAGAAACAAAATTGTAGACCTGCACTAGGCTGGGAAGACTGAATCTGCAATAGGTAAGCAGCTTGGTTTGAAGAAATCAACTGTGAGAGCAATTATTAGGAAATGGAAGACATACAAGACCACTGATAATCTCCCTTGATCTGGGGCTCCACGCAAGATCTCACCCCGTGGGGTCAAAATGATCACAAGAACGGTGAGCAAAAATCCCAGAACCACACGGGGGGACCTAGTGAATGACCTGCCGAGAGCTGGGACCAAAGTAACAAAGCCTACCATCAGTAACACACTACGCCGCCAGAGACTCAAATCCTGCAGTGCCAGACGTGTCCCCCTGCTTAAGCCAGTACATGTCCAGGCCCGTCTGAAGTTTGCTAAAGTGCATTTGGATGATCCAGAAGAGGATTGGGAGAATGTCATATGGTCAGATGAAACCAAAATATAACTTTTTGGTAAAAACTCAACTCGTCGTGTTTGGAGGACAAAAAATGCTGAGTTGCATCCAAAGAACACCATACCTACTGTGAAGCATGGGGGTGGAAACATCATGCTTTGGGGCTGTTTTTCTGCAACGGGACCAGGACGACTGATCCGTGTAAAGGAAAGAATGAATGGGGCCATGTATCGTGAGATTTTGAGTGAAAACCTCCTTCCATCAGCAAGGGCATTGAAGATGAAACGTGGCTGGGTCTTTCAGCATGACAATGATCCCAAACACACCGCCTAGGCAACGAAGGAGTGGCTTCTTAAGAAGCATTTCAAGGTCCTGGAGTGGCCTAGCCAGTCTCCAGATCTCAACCCCATAGAAAATCTTTGGAGGGAGTTGAAAGTCCGTGTTGCCCAGCGACAGCCCCAAAACATCACTGCTCTAGAGGAGATCTGCATGGAGGAATGGGCCAAAATACCAGCAACAGTGTGTGAAAACCTTGTGAAGACTTACAGAAAACGTTTGACCTGTGTCATTGCCAACAAAGGGCATATAACAAAGTATTGAGAAACTTTTGTTATTGACCAAATACTTATTTTCCACCATAATTTGCAAATAAATTCATTAAAAATCCTACAATGTGATTTTCTGGAAAAAAAATTCTCATTTTGTCTGTCATAGTTGACGTGTACCTATGATGAAAATTACAGGCCTCTCTCATCTTTTTAAGTGGGAGAACTTGCACAATTGGTGGCTGACTAAATACTTTTTTTCCCCACTGTACACACATACAGTGGGGAGAACAAGCATTTGATACACTGCCGATTTTTCAGGTTTTCATACTTACAAAGCATGTAGAGGTCTGTAATGTTTTTATCATAGGTACACTTCAACTGTGAGAGACGGAATCTAAAACAAAAATCCAGAAAATCACATTGTATGATTTTTAAGTAATTAATTTGCATTTTATTGCATGACATAAGTATTTGATACATCAGAAAAGCAGAACTTAATATTTGGTACAGAAACCTTTGTTTGCAATTACAGAGATCATACGTTTCCTGTAGGTCTTGACCAGGTTTGCACACACTGCAGCAGGGATTTTGGCCCACTCCTCCATACAGACCTTCTCCAGATCCTTCAGGTTTCGGGGCTGTCGCTGGGCAATACAGACTTTCAGCTCCCTCCAAAGATTTTCTATTGGGTTCAGGTCTGGAGACTGGCTAGGCCACTCCAGGACCTTGAGATGCTTCTTACGGAGCCACTCCTTAGTTGCCCTGGCTGTGTGTTTCGGGTAGTTGTCATGCTGGAAGACCCAGCCACGTCCCATCTTCAATGCTCTTACTGAGGGAAGGATGTTTCCACCTCCATGCTTCACGGTTGGGATGGTGTTCTTGGGGTTGTACTCATCGTTCTTCTTCCTCCAAACACGGCGAGTGGAGATTAGACCAAAAAGCTCTATTTTTGTCTCATCAGACCACATGACCTTCTCCCATTCCTCCTCTGGATCATCCAGATGGTCATTGGCAAACTTCAGACGGGCCTGGACATGCGCTGGCTTGAGCAGGGGGACCTTGCATGCGCTGCAGGATTTTAATCCATGACGGCGTAGTGTGTTACTAATGGTTTTCTTTGAGACTGTGGTCCCAGCTCTCTTCAGATCATTGACCAGGTCCTTCCGTGTAGTTCTGGGCTGATCCCTCACCTTCCTCATGATCATTGATGCCCCACAATGTGAGATCTTGCATGGAGTCCCAGACCGAGGGTGATTGACCGTCATCTTGAACTTCTTCCATTTTCTAATAATTGCGCCAACAGTTGCCTTCTCACCAAGCTGCTTGCCTATTTCCTGTAGCCCATCCCAGCCTTGTGCAGGTCTACAATTTTATCCCTGATGTCCTTACACAGCTCTCTGGTCTTGGCCATTGTGGAGAGGTTGGAGTCTGTTTGATTGAGTGTGTGGACAGGTGTCTTTTATACAGGTAATGAGTTCAAACAGGTGCAGTTAATACAGGTAATGAGTGGAGAACAGGAGGGCTTCTTAAAGAAAAACTAACATGTCTGTGAGAGCCGGAATTCTTACTGGTTGGTAGGTGATCAAATACTTATGTCATGCAATAAAATGCAAATGAATTACTTAAAAATCATACAATGTGATTTTCTGGATTTTTGTTTTAGATTACATCTCACAGTTGAAGTGTACCTATGATACAAATTACAGACCTCTACATGCTTTGTAAGTAGGAAAACCTGCAAAATTGGCAGTGTATCAAATACTTGTTCTCCCCACTGTATATACACATACACACACAAATACATACGCATACTAACAGTCAAAAGTTTGGACACACATACTCATTCAAGGGTTTTTCTTTATATTTAAATTTTTTAAATTTTTTGAATAACAGTGTAGACATCAACACTATGAAATAACACATATGGAACCATGTAAACAAAAAAAGTGTTAAACAAATCTTACACAGCCTGGAGGTGTTTGGTCATTGTCCTGTTGAAAAACAAATGATAGTCCCACTCAACACAAACCAAATGGGATGGTGTATCGCTGTAGAATGCTGTGGTAGTCATGCTGGTTAAGTGTGACAGAGTCACCAGCAAAGCACCCCCACATCATAACACCTCCTCCTCCATGCTTTACGGTGGGAACTACACATGCGGAGATAATCCGTTCACCCACACCGCGTCTCACAAAGACACGGCGGTTAGAACCAAAAATCTCAAATTTGGACCAGACCAAAGGACAACATTTCCACCCGTCTAATGTCCATTGCTTGTGTTTCTTGGCCCAAGCAGGTCTCTTCTTCTTATTGGTGTCCTTTAGTAGTGGTTTCTTTGCAGCAATCGACCATTAAAGGCCTGATTCACACAGTCCCCTCTGAACAGTTGATGTTGAGATGTGTCTGTGACGAACTCTGTGAAGCATTTATTTGGTCTGAGGCTGGTAACTCTAAATGTTACCAGCTGGTAACTCTAATGAACTTATCCTCTGCAGCAGAGGTAACGCTAGGTCTTCCATTCCTGTGGCGGTCCTCATGAGAGCCAGTGTCATCATAGCGCTTGATGGTTTATGCAACTGCACTTGAAGAAACTTTCAAAGTTCTTGAAACGTTTCGTATTGACTGACCTTCATGTCTTAAAGTAATGATGGACTGTGGTTTGTCTTTGCTTATTTGACCTGTTCTTGCCATAATATGGACTTGGTGTTTTACCAATAAATATAAAATATATTTTGATTTGTTTAACACTTTTTTGGTTACTACATGAGTCCATGTGTTATTTCATAGTTTTGATGTCCTCACTATTATTCTACAATGTAGAAAATAGTAAAATTAAAGATGAGTAGGTGTGTCCAAACATTTGACTGGCACTGTAGTAAAATCAACCGTTATAAATGCAAAGTGTTAATCGGATGTCTTATTCAAACTCAGTTTGCAAGCTTATCATGTTTGCCATTACTCATAGTTACTTGTACTAACCCAACATGGGTTTACTCCAATATCTGCATTGCTTTTAAAATGGCTTGTAGACAAACAAATTGACATTTTGATTTGAGATGTTTTGTAATCCACAAGTAAAATATATTAAGTTGAATAGAAATGTCAATTTTGTTAAATTTGCAGATTTTTGTCAGACTTTAGATAAACTTCAACCTTGTTACTTTCTTTGGCACCTAGGCACTTAGTATAGTCATTTATTTAACTTAACATTGCAGTCCACCTTTTTGGTATTTTATACCAGTTTCTGTCTCTGTACAAAGGCATGGTCTTCAACCTATGGAAGACTGCAAAACATTTTATAATACTAATAACAACAATAGATTTGACTTAAATTGCATTTTTCTAGACACCCAAAGCGCTTTACAGTGTAAGGGGAAACTCACCACCGTAACCCCACTTTATTTGTATTTATTTTATTGGTCTATCCACCCCCCTCTTCGGACGACAAAACTAACTGTTTTCCATTTTAGTTTTTTACAGATATTTAGTTATACAGTGAGGGAAAAAAGTATTTGATCCCCTGCTGATTTTGTACGTTTGCCCACTGTCAAAGACATGATCAGTCTATAATTTTAATGGTAGGTTTATTTGAACAGTGAGAGACAGAATAACAACAAAAAAGTCCAGAAAAACGCATGTCAAAAATGTTATAAATTGATTTGCATTTTAATGAGGGAAATAAGTATTTGACCCCTCTGCAAAACATGACTTAGTACTTGGTGGCAAAACACTTGTTGGCAATCACAGAGGTCAGACGTTTCTTGTAGTTGGCCACCAGGTTTGCACACATCTCAGGAGGGATTTTGTTCCACTCCTCTTTGCAGATCTTCTCCAAGTCATTAAGGTTTCGAGGCTGACGTTTGGCAACTCGAACCTTCAGCTCCCTCCACAGATTTTCTATGGGATTAAGGTCTGGAGACTGGCTAGGCCACTCCAGGACCTTAATGTGCTTCTTCTTGAGCCACTCCTTTGTTGCCTTGGCGGTGTGTTTTGGGTCATTGTCATGCTGGAATACCCATCCACGACCCATTTTCAATGCCCTGGCTGAGGGAAGGAGGTTCTCACCCAAGATTTGACGGTACATGGCCCCGTCCATCGTACCTTTGATGCGGTGAAGTTGTCCTGTCCCCTTAGCAGAAAAACACCCCCAAAGCATAATGTTTCCACCTCCATGTTTGACATAGGCAGCATTCCTACTCCTCCAAACACGGCGAGTTGAGTTGATGCCAAAGATCTCGATTTTGGTCTCATCTGACCACAACACCTCTGAATCATTCAGATGTTCATTGGCAAACTTCAGACGGCCCTGTATATGGGCTTTCTTGAGCAGGGGGACCTTGCGGCATAGTGTGTTTCCAATTGTTTTCTTGGTGACTATGGTCCCAGCTGCCTTGAGATCATTGACAAGATCCTCCCGTGTAGTTCTGGGCTGATTTCTCACCGTTCTCATGATCATTGCAACTCCACGAGGTGAGATCTTGCATGGAGCCCCAGGCCGAGGGAGATTGACAGTTATTTTGCGTTTCTTCCATTTGCGAATAATCGCACCAACTGTTGTCACCTCACCAAGCTGCTTGGCGATGGTCTTGTAGCCCATTCCAGCCTTGTGTAGGTCTACAATCTTGTCCCTGACATCCTTGGAGAGCTCTTTGGTCTTGGCCATGGTGGAGATTTTGGAATCTGATTGATTGATTGCTTCTGTGGACAGGTGTCTTTTATACAGGTAACAAACTGAGATTAGGAGCGCTCCCTTTATGAGTGTGCTCCTAATCTCAGCTCGTTACCTGTATAAAAGACACCTGGGAGCCAGAAATCTTTCTGATTGAGAGGGGGTCAAATACTTATAAATTGATTTGCATTTTAATGAGGGAAATAACATTTTTTTTGGATTCTTTTGTTGTTAATCTGTCTCTCGCTGTTGAAATAAACCTACCATTAAAATTATAGACTGATCATTTCTTTGTCAGTGGGCAAACGTACAAAATCAGCAGGGGATCAAATACTTTTTCCCCTCACTGTATACATTATTCATACACTTTGCATGTAATATTGTGTATAAAAGTACCACATGATAGGAATACAGTTTGAGATACACAAAGTGAAAACAGGACAAATATAAGCAACTCCCCCCGCCCCAGAGTTGGGACACCCGTTTAAAGTCCCATCTTCAATTTTATTGAGGAACATTCCATTGTTAGTTAGTACTTCAACATTATTAAAATGAAATTAATGTTGTAAAAGTGTATGGTAGAAATTACAGTGATTCATCTGAACTTACTGCCTTCTTGTTCATTTCAGCAGCATATTTCTCTTTGGCTTTTGTTTGTCTGTCATTTCCCTGGTGGCATTCATATGTCTTTGTGCCCACAACTTGAAACGGAACACCATTGAATGGGAGACTTTTACTCTACCAACTGAGTTGTTTTCCCCTGGCAAAGACTGTGCATCTGTTGAAGGTCAAGAATAGGGCTGGGCAATATTGAATTAATGTTTTTGTGTGATATATATATATTTTTTTTATGAGCGTCTATGTCCACTTGTTCTTATGTTGCATTTTTGGTCTCGTCTCCTTCGCTCCTCTGTGCTGTGCGCATCTTCCCATTTACACCAAAGATCTATATATAATGACGAGATGCATGTCTCCGCCCTAACAATGGGAGTCGTTGTCCCAAAGGCGGGAAGGCAGGCGACACACTTAGGTCCAAAATAAGCCCATAGATACGCA
The DNA here is from genome assembly GCF_020615455.1 of Coregonus clupeaformis. Classification (NCBI taxonomy): domain Eukaryota; kingdom Metazoa; phylum Chordata; class Actinopteri; order Salmoniformes; family Salmonidae; genus Coregonus; species Coregonus clupeaformis. The sequence goes on along the minus strand of NC_059192.1, from coordinate 32,087,527 downwards.
TTGGCCTTATTTTTGACATATTTTCGCTTAGTCTCTTCCTCTATGGTTTACACGCACACACCAAGCCGGAGTAGGGTTGATCCCAGCGTTCTGACCTCACAACGGCAGTCAAGCACCCAAGCTAACTGGCTAACGTTGGCTAGCTACTTCCAGACACAAATGAGTGTACACCTCACTGACCATTTTACTCGCCCTAGCAGAGCTGGTTTTCATGTTATCCAGAGTGTTGGTGACTAGCTGTGCTGCTGGCAATTTAAATTACGCTTTTTTGCCGACGTTTCCTGACACTGGCCATATTCAACTGGTGTTGAGCGTTCGTAGATTCATCAGTTATTCTGTGCTCTGGCACACTGACGAGAGTGCTCTGAAAATCGGAGTAGATAGCCAGCGCGAATATACGAACACACCCAAAGTTGAATGATCACATCTTCCTCTCTGACAAGCTGTTTCAACTCGCTATTTGCATTTGAGGTTTGGTCCAACAGAATCGGTCATATGGACACCAAAACACATTGAGACATTAATATATTAGAGGAGAAGTTAACTTTTCTAACAATACCCTTTTTATGTCTCAACTACTCAAATTTCGCACAGAGCAGACACTACTAAAGCGATGAATGGTAGACAGCACCCAAAGGTTTAAGAGTAGTAGCTGCTGTATTCTGATAAATGGTGTCACCATAGTCAAGAACTGGCAGAAAGGTTGACTGTACAATCTCCTTCCTGCTGTTTAGAGAGCAGGAAGGAGATTATATAAAAGAAGCCTACTTTAAAATCTCAGCTTCTTAACTTGCTCATCCGTATGTTTTTTAAAACGTCAATTCCAAAAGCCTAGATATTTATAGGCGGGAACCTGCTCGATGAAAGAACCATCCAATGCATAAATGTGTAAGCCATCTGAAATATTTCTAAGAGAATTAGAAAACGGGATCCGACATCTTGGATTTTTTAATCAAATATTTAAAAAAAATCTCTCATGCACTCCAAACTCAGAATTTATGTTAATCATGTCTGTCTCTAGTACATTTGAGAAAAGCAATACGTCCAAAGATTAGAAAATGGCATCTTTGTAAAAAATTATTTGCACATAGTATTTTTGAATTGTTACATGTACACAAGGGATGTATAATGCTTCCATGCTTCCTCTCAGCCTGCTCATAAGCCACCACCGCTTTTATTGATACTTGCAGCTATATTTACACATTATGTTTAGGATTGAGATATTCTGCAAACCTGCAGAAACAAATCTTAAAGTGACAGATTAAAGGTAGAGTCAGCGGTGCATGAAGTAAACAGCAGTATCGGGACAATTTCCCCAATAACTAAGAGCATTGAAGCACGAGGCTTAAGTTCTCTGCTGTTTTGGTCCCTCAGCGATCACATTGTAGGAGATTGAAGAACACCATGTGCAGACACTATGTGTTACTCTGAGTGCATAATCTTGAATCGTGCTCATGGCAATGCCATATTACTGAGTCTCAGTTTAAATCGGCAAGGCTTGTATAAGCCTGTGTGGACACAAGGCATGGCTACTTCTTTTCAGTTATCAGTCAAAAACCTAGGAACTTGGGGGCCTCCCGATTGGTGCACTACAGGCGCCACTACAGACATGTGTTCGAGCCCAGGCTGTGTCGCAGACGGCAGCGACCGGGAGACCGATGAGGCGGCGCACAATTGGCCCAGCGTCGTCCGGGTTAGGGGAGGGTTTGGCCGGCCGGCCGGGATGTCCTTGTCCCATCGCACTCTTGCGACTCCTTGTGGCGGGCCGGGTGCATGCACGCCGACTCGTGTTGCCAGTTGTACGGCGTTTCCTCCGATACATTGGTGCGGCTGGATTCCAGGTTAAGCGGGCAGGTGTTTAAGGAGCGCGGTTTGGCGGGTCATGTTTTGGAGGACGCATGACTCGACCGTTGCCTCTACCGAGCCGTTTGGGAGTTGCAGCGATGAGACAAGATCGTAATTGGATCGCAATTGGATATCACGAAATTGGGGAGAAAAGGGGGGTAAACAATAACAAAAACATTTTTTGCTAGGAACTAATTCAGGAAACCAGGTAAGGTAACGCGATGGATTATCGTAATATAAATAATCTATTTATATTGTAGGGCTCCACTGGAAATTAGCAAACTAAATATGTCAATGTCTTACCCAGCACTGGTGGTGGGGCGGCTGGCACACAAACATGCCCTCCAGCTCCTGGTTGAGGCCCTCCACGCTGCGGCGCAGACGAGAGGTCAGCTTGTATAGGGGAGTGGGTGGGATGGGCTGAAAGAGAGGGAGAGCGAGAGAGCGCGAGAGAGAGCGTGAGAGAGAGAGAGGAGACAGTGGCATCAGCTGATTGAATAAATTGTACACATTCATAATGTATGTGCAATGCATAGGAGTAAACAAAACATGGGCATAGACATACGAGCAAGCGTAGGTAAACAAGCAGGCACGCACACCAAATACACTCGCAACATGCAAGTATAGACACACACAAGCATACAAAACACACACCATGCAAACAGACAAAGCACATAAAAATGACATATCGCTCCCAGTACACATCATGTGTGTGAGTTATCAGATAGTGACTAGACTTCGGAAATCTAAGGAAATTAAGAACCCAGGTTCAAATAAGTCTAGTAGTCAAAATCGTTCAAAGCTTTAGCTGTGCTTGAGTGAGCTTATCTAGAGCAATGGAACCATACCTAAAGTACAAATCCTGCCTATCCGGCACCAGGCAGGCTCAAGCAAATACTCAAAGAATTTGTAAGATAGCAAATTACTATTTGAACCCAGGTTTGGTCTATTTTGCAATGCATAACAACTATCACTGTGCTTACTTCTAGTCTTCATATGTTTTGATGAGAGTAGGCCCATTCATAATTTATTCTCTCCTTGCGCAATGACCGTAATGCAGTGCATATGGGTTGAAGGCCTATAGAAGGGTAATGTTCATTGTAGGAATGTGCATCTTTCCCTTTCAAGACGATTAGATTTGTGTCTAGATACATGTGCTCCGATAAAGGAGATCATTTTTTGTTTAAAACTAGATTAGATGCGGTTTGATTAGAGGAACGAATTGATTCAGTGCATAACATTTGTTGCATAAAGACATTCATTTTCCATTCCAAATTAAAATCTGCTGCTAATGGAGCTGGATCTGTCTGAGCTGACTTCTCACTCTGTGTGTGTGTGTGTGTGTGTGTGTGTGTGTAAATTATGTATACAGTTGTGGTCAAAAGTTTTGAGAATGACACAAATACAAATTTTCACAAAGTCTGCTGCCTCAGTTTTGATGATTGCAATTTGCATATACTCCAGAATGTCATGAAGAGTGATCAGATGAATTGCAATTAATTGCAAAGTCCCTCTTTGCCATGAAAATGAACTTAATCCCCAAAAAACATTTCCACTGCATTTCAGCCCTGCCACAAAAGGACCAGCTGCCATCATGTCAGTGATTCTCTTGTTAACACAGGTGAGAGTGTTGATGAGGACAAGGCTGGACATCACTCTGTCATGCTGATTGAGTTAGAATAACAGACTGGAAGCTTTAAAAGGAGGGTGGTGCTTGAAATCATTGTTCTTCCTCTGTTAACCATGGTTACCTGCAAGGAAACACGTTCCATCATCATTGCTTTGCACAAAAGGCCTTCACAGGCAAGGATATTGCTGCTAGTAAGATTGCACCTAAATCAACCATTTATCGGATCATCAAGCACTTCAAGGAGAGAGGTTCAATTGTTGTGAAGAAGGCGTCAGGGCGCCCAAGTAAGTCCAGCAAGCGCCAGGACCTTCTCCTAAAGTTGATTCAGCTGCGGGATCGGGGCACCACCAGTGCAGAGCTTGCTCAGGAATGGCAGCAGGCAGGTGTGAGTGCATCTGCACGCACAGTGAGGCGAAGACTTTTGGAGGATAGCCTGGTGTCAAGAAGGGCAGCAAAGAAGCAACTTATCTCCAGGAAAAACATCAGGGACAGACTGATATTCTGCAAAAGGTACAGGGATTGGACTGCTGAGGACTGGGGTAAAGTCGTTTTCTCTGATGAATCCCCTTTCCAATTGTTTGAGGCATCCGGAAAACACCTTGTCCGGAGAAGACAAGGTGAGCGCTACCATCAGTCCTGTGTCATGCCAACAGTAAAGCATCCTGAGAACATTCATGTGTGGGGTTGCTTCTCAGCCAAGGGAGTGGGTTCACTCACAATTTTGCCTAAGAACACAGCCATGAATAAAGAATGGTACCAACAAATGCTCAGAGAGCAACTTCTCCCAACCATCCAAGAATAGTTTGGTGACGACCAATGCCTTTTCCATCATGATTGAGCACCTTGCCATAAGGCAAAAGTGATAACTTAAGTGGCTCGGGGAACAAAACATCGAAACTCCCCAGACCTTAATCCCATTAAGAACTTGTGGTCGATCCTCAAGAAGCGGGTGGACAAACAAAAACCCACAAATTCTGACAAACTCCAAGCATTGATTATGCAAGAATGGGCTGCCATCAGTCAGGATGTGGCCTAGAAGTTAATTGACAGCATGCCACTGCGGATTGCAGAGGTCTTGAAAAAGAAGGGTCAACACTGAAAATATTGACTCTTTGCATAAACTTAATGTAATTGTCAATAAAAGCCTTTGACACTTATGGAAAGCTTGTAATTACAGTGGGGAAAAGTTGTGCAAGTTGTGCAAGTTCTCTCACTTAAAAAGATGAGAGAGGCCTGTAATTTTCATCATAGGTACACGTCAACTATGACAGACAAAATGAGAAGAAAAAAAATCCAGAAAATCACATTGTAGGATTTTTAAATGAATTTATTTGCAAATTATGGTGGAAAATAAGTATTTGGTCACCTACAAACAAGCAAGATTTCTGGCTCTCACAGACCTGTAACTTATTCTTTAAGAGGCTCATCTGTCCTCCACTCGTTACCTGTATTAATGGCACCTGTTTGAACTTGTTATCAGTATAAAAGACACCTGTCCACAACCTCAAACAGTCACACTCCAAACTCCACTATGGCCAAGACCAAAGAGCTGTCAAAGGACACCAGAAACAAAATTGTAGACCTGCACCAGGCTGGGAAGACTGAATCTGCAATAGGTAAGCAGCTTGGTTTGACGAAATCAACTGTGGGAGCAATTATTAGGAAATGGAAGACATACAAGACCACTGATAATCTCCCTCGATCTGGGGCTCCACGCAAGATCTCACCCGTGGGGTCAAAATGATCACAAGAACGGTGAGCAAAAATCCCAGAACCACACGGGGGGACCTAGTGAATGACCTGCAGAGAGCTGGGACCAAAGTAACAAAGCCTACCATCAGTAACACACTACGCCCCCCAGGGACTCAAATCCTGCAGTGCCAGACATGTCCCCTTGCTTAAGCCAGTACATGTCCAGGCCCGTCTGAAGTTTGCTAGAGTGCATTTGGATGATCCAGAAGAGGATTGGGAGAATGTCATATGGTCAGATGAAACCAAAATATAACTTTTTGGTAAAAACTCAACTCGGTCGTGTTTGGAGGACAAAGAATGCTGAGTTGCATCCAAAGAACACCAAACCTACTGTGAAGCATGGGGGTGGAAACATCATGCTTTGGGGCTGTTTTTCTGCAAAGGGACCAGGACGACTGATCCGTGTAAAGGAAAGAATGAATGGGGCCATGTATCGTGAGATTTTGAGTGAAAACCTCCTTCCATCAGCAAGGGCATTGAAGATGAAACGTGGCTGGGTCTTTCAGCATGACAATGATCCCAAACACACCGCCCGGGCAACGAAGGAGTGGCTTCGTAAGAAGCATTTCAAGGTCCTGGAGTGGCCTAGCCAGTCTCCAGATCTCAACCCCATAGAAAATCTTTGGAGGGAGTTGAAAGTCCGTGTTGCCCAGCGACAGCCCCAAAACATAACTGCTCTAGAGGAGATCTGCATGGAGGAATGGGCCAAAATACCAGCAACAGTGTGTGAAAACCTTGTGACGACTTACAGAAAACGTTTGACCTGTGTCATTGCCAACAAAGGGTATATAACAAATTATTGAGAAACTTTTGTTATTGACCAAATACTTATTTTCCACCATAATTTGCAAATAAATTCATTAAAAATCCTACAATGTGATTTTCTGGATTTTTTTTTCTCATTTTGTCTGTCATAGTTGACGTGTACCTATGATGAAAATTACAGGCCTCTCTCATCTTTTTAAGTGGGAGAACTTGCACAATTGGTGGCTGACTAAATAATGTTTTCCCCCACTGTATAAATATCTCATAACACTGAAGCAGCGAACTTTGTGAAGACCAATACTTGTGTCATTCTGAAAACGTTTGACCACGACTGTATGTCTATGGTGTATGTAGTGTATAAGCCATAAAGGAGACTAGTGGGCATCTACTACTCCACTATCAGTTTATTTTATTCTAAAATAGATAAAATTGTCCCCCCCAATCTACATACAATACCCCATAATGACAAAGCAAAAACAGGTTTAGACATTCTGAAATATCACATTTACATAAGTATTCAGACCCTATTACTCAGTACCTTGTTGAGGCACCTTTGGCAGTGATTACAGCCTCAAGTCCTCTTGGGTATGACACTAGAATCTTGGCACACCTGTATTTGGGGAGTTTCTCCCATTCTTCTCTGCAGATCCTCTCAAGCTCTGTCAGCTCTCTGGAGAACGTCGATGAACAGCTATTTTCAGGTCTCTCCAGAGATGTTCGATCGGGTTCAAGTCCGGCCTCTGGCTTGGCCACTCAAGGACATTCAGAGACTCGTCCCGAAGCCACTCCTGTGTTGTCTTGGCTGTGTGCTTAGGTAAACTTCGCCCCAGTCTGAGGTCCTGAACGCTCTAGAGCAGGTTTTCATCAAAGATCTCTGTACTTGCTCCATTCATCTTTCCCTCGATCCTGACTAGTCTCCCAGTCCCTGCCACTGAAAGACATCCCCACAGCATGATGCTGACACCACCATGCTTCACCGTAGGGATGGTGCCAGGTTTCCTCCAGACGTTGGCATTCAGGCCAAAGAGTTCAATCTTGGTTTCATCAGACCAGAGAATCATGTTTCTCATGGTCTGAGAGTGCTTTAGGTGCCTTTTGGCAAACTCCAAGCGGGCTGTCATATGCCTTTTACTCAGTGGTGGCTTCCGTCTGGCCACTCTACCATAAAGGCCTGATTGGTAGAGTGGCCAGTTTTCACTTTGTCATTATGGGGTATTATGTGTAGATTTATGAGGATAAAAAATATTTTAATCCATTTTAGAATAAGGCTGTAACGTAACAACATTTGGAAAAAGTGAAGGGGTCAGAAAACTGTCCGAATGCACTGTATATAGCACAATGTTGGATTTCACCCCCAGTCTCAAAATGGAATTGTTTTCTGTTCGGACGTTTTTACAGAGTGAGCTTCACTTCTCCACCCGCGTCGACCGGGCTCACACAAGTGATTGCTGTCCTCGTTATGAAATCATCAACTTTACCCTGTATATCTAAAAAATAACCATATACAGATTTTGTAAAGCAAAACTACTGCTGATGGTGAACCTGAACAATATAAATAACATTTAATGTAAGCCCCGATCAGCAGGTAGGCTATAGCCAGATGTAAGCTATCAGAGACAACTCTCTTGTATTCAGGTAAAACAACATTTTCAGCGCATTTGATAACTAACCTATCAAATTACATTGGTTGTAACTCAACTAATAAAGCCTAATATTGCTCAAGCCATTTCAATGCTGAACGTGCCGCACGGCAAGCAGCGCAGTTTGACTAGGCTACTGATATTGCCTGGGGTTGTTCGGCATGCAAAATGACCAACGTAGCAACGCGCATGCCCCGCCCACCTGAGGATCTGTCTTCTATAGCCATCCATTTCCTGTGTTTGATGGGTGCAAATTCCACTTGTTACTTAAATCTCGCTGATTGATTGCTTAAAATTTTACTCCTGCGACTCGTTCATACTCTTGCTTGTGCCTGTTGTTTTTCCCCGTTAACATTACAACAGAGGAAATGTTAGTAATGACCGGTTTTAACATTGAGCCCTGTTAAAACACAAATGGGCTCAATGGAATACATTCTCTTTCCGTTGTACCTAAGAAAGGCTAAAGCGTCATCTGGGATTTAACGCACTGTCTCGACCCTTACATCACAAGAAAAATACAACTTTATTTTGATGGGTGTTAATTTTTTGTGCAATTGAAATAAGTAATAATTTAGTACAGTTGAAATGTTTACAAATTAAAAGCGCTGAAATGAAAGACTTCCGAAAATAAAACACTTGGATTAATGATATTAAGTCTGATCTCGCAAACAATGTTAAGTATGTGTAGAGCGTGTAGATTTTTAACCCGAGGGTATCCTGCTATTGACTCATCCGTTTAATTATGAACAAGAATGTGACAACAGTAATTAGAGGCAGTCTAGACAGCACAGGTGAATGCAGGTAGGGTAGACTGAGCAAGTGTTTGCTGGTTCCAGGCCTGTCCCACCCCTTTATATGAATTTATTCATATGCAAATACACCAACATATTTATGCAAATTTTGCACATATAAATGGTCTTTATTTTAACATATACAATAAGAAAATGTATATGAATGCATAACAAAAGTTATATATTTTTAAATTCACAAGTTCGATGAATGTTGCTAATCAATGCCTGTCAACACAGTTATATGCATATTTTCAACACTGAAGGAGAGGACGCATCAGTTGTCACAAAATATGAGGTATTTTAAGAAGCTATAAAGAAAGTAATATGAGCAAAACAAATTTGGGAACCGACAATTTGTGTACGTTTTAATCGATTTTCTGACTGATGCATGCTACATTTGGATTGGTTTGGGGTCCCGCGGACTGATGCACTCGTATCTTAAACATTTGAACCGGGGACCGATGCGTATCAGAGAATCTTCAAACTGACGAAAACAAACAGGGCGGGACAAGCTGGGCTTGACCATTAAGAAATGCTCATTATTGTTTATGTTGCAAAACTTCATTTTTTTTGGCTGTGTGCCCTAATGAACACAACCCACTTCTACAGGCTGGCATCGGAAACAGTGTGTTCCACAGCTGGCGCATAAAGCAGAAGCGAGTAGTGATATCGTCACTTTCCGCTTGCTTCACTAGTCGGCTATTTGATTCACTTCCTCTGATATGCTGCTTTGCTTATTGACTGTGTGGTCCACCACTCAGTTCTGTAAAATTGACTGTGGTCCACCGCTCCTGTTTCTGTAAAAAGCTGAGGGATGGGGCTGGAGAAATGTAACCACTATCAAATTCACAGACAGAGCTATGGATGGAAGGACTGACGATCCATGATATCAAAATTATAGTTTCAACCATGTTGAGGCTATACAGTGTTTGTTTAATTTATTTTGTTTACAAACATTGGAGTAAAACAAGCTTCTATTTTGGGTTCTGATGGAGTAAGCTCATGAGTCATTTAGAAGTTATATTCTTCAAGAATCAATGGGTACATAACATTAATTTATAAGTCCAAAAATGGATGTAGCAACTGCAGATTGCCTCTAAGAGAATATGGCTTGAACATTGTTTGCATTGAGTGGCTGGACAAAATGTGCACAGTCTCAGAAGTATCAGAATATGACTTCATAAGTATAGAAAAATAAATTACATTAAAGAAATACACAAGAGTACACCAAACATTAGGAACACTTTCCTAAAATAAGTTGCACCCCCCACTTTTGCCCTCAGAACACCCTCAATTAGTCGGGGCATGGACTCTACAAGGTGTTGAAAGCATTCCACAGGGATGCTGGCCCATGTTGACTCCAATGCTTCCCACAGTTGTGTCAACCCTATTACTCAGTACCTTGTTGAGGCACCTGGTGATTACAGCCTTGAGTCATCTTTGGTATGACACTACAAGCTTGACACACCTGTATTTGGGGAGTTTCTCCCATTCTTCTCAGCAGATCCTCTCAATCTTTGTCAGCTCTCTGGAGAGCGCCGCTGCACAGCTATTTTCAGGTCTCTCCACAGAGGTTCGATCAGGTTCAAGTCCGGGCTCTGGCTTGGCCACTCAAGGACATTCAGAGACTTGTCCCAACCTCCCTGACCAAGGCCCTTCTCCCCCGATTGCTCAGTTTGGCCAGGCGGCTTATGTAAATAAAATACAGTGAGGGAAAAAAGCATTTGATCCCCTGCTGATTTTGTACGTTTGCCCACTGACAAAGAAATTATCAGTCTATAATTTTAATTGTAAGTTTATTTGAACAGTGAGAGACAGAATAACAACAAAAACAATCCAGAAAAACACATGTCAAAAATGTTGCATTTTAATGAGGGGAATAAGTATTTGACCCCCTCTCAATCAGAAAGATTTCTGGCTCCCAGGTGTCTTTTATACAGGTAACGAGCTGAGATTAGGAGCACACTCATAAAGGGAGCGCTCCTAATCTCAGTTTGTTACCTGTATAAAAAGACACCTGTCCACAGAAGCAATCAATCAGATTCCAAAATCTCCACCATGGCCAAGACCAAAGAGCTCTCCAAGGATGTCAGGGACAAGATTGTAGACCTACACAAGGCTGGAATGGGCTACAAGACCATCACCAAGCAGCTTGGTGAGAAGGTGACAACAGTTGGTGCGATTATTCGCAAATGGAAGAAACACAAAATAACTGTCAATCTCCCTCGGCCTGGGGCTCCATGCAAGATCTCACCTCGTGGAGTTGCAATGATCATGAGAACGGTGAGGAATCAGCCCAGAACTACACGGGAGGATCTTGTCAATGATCTCAAGGCAGCTGGGACCATAGTCACCAAGAAAACAATTGGTAACACACTACGCAGTGAAGGACTGCAATCCTGCAGCGCCCGCAAGGTCCCCCTGCTCAAGAAAGCACATATACAGAGCCGTCTGATGTTTGCCAATAAACATCTGAATGATTCAGAGAAGAACTGGGTGAGAATGTTGTGGTCAGATGAGACCAAAATCGAGCTCTTTGGCATCAACTCAACGTGTTTGGAGGAGGAGGAATGCTGCCTATGACCCCAAGAACACCATTCCCACCGTCAAACATGGAGGTGGAAACATTATGCTTTGGGGGTGTTTTTCTGCTAAGGGGACAGGACAACTTCACCGCATCAAAGGGACGATGGACGGGGCCATGTACCGTCAAATCTTGGGTGAGAACCTCCTTCCCTCAGCCAGGCATTGAAAATGGGTCGTGGATGGGTATTCCAGCATGACAATGACCCAAAACACACGGCCAAGGCAACAAAAGGAGTGGCTCAAGAAGAAGCACATTAAAAGGTCCTGGAGTGGCCTAGCCAGTCTCCAAACCTTAATCCCATAGAAAATCTGTGGCGGGAGCTGAAGGTTCGAGTTGCCAAACGTCAGGCTCGAAACCTTAATGACTTGGAGAAGATCTGCAAAGAGGAGTGGAACAAAATCCCTCCTGAGATGTGTGCAAACCTGGTGGTCAACTACAAGAAACGTCTGACCTCTGTGATTGCCAACAAGGGTTTTGCCACCAAGTACTAAGTCATGTTTTGCAGAGGGGTCAAATACTTATTTCCCTCATTAAAATGCAAATCAATTTATAAAATTTTTGACATGCGTTTTTCTGGATTTTTTTGTTGTTATTCTGTCTCTCACTGTTCAAATAAACCTACCATTAAAATTATCAGTCAGTAGGCAAACGTACAAAATCAGCAGGGGATCAAATACTTTTTTTCCCTCACTGTATAGGATTTTTCTATTTAAAACATTTACTAACATTTCAAAAATAAATGACAGTCAAAAAATAAATCATAAGGAATAAGGTTTTGAAGTGTCTGTCCTACATCTGGAAATAGTTGTTTGTTTTACACATTTCTAACCCCATTTTTTGGGGTAGGCACAAAACTACCTCCATACTTCCATTCATTTTTTAAACCGGTACCGGTTACTTTCAGACGAGTCCCGTGACACTTGTGTAGGTTGTAGAGCAAAACTGAGAACACCATAGTTTGTGAGAATCTCCCATTTCCACAGTGTTATCACTTTAGTTGTAGCCCAAACAGTTCGGACACAACAAACAGAAGTTGGCACATCAATGGTACCGACTTCAGACAAGTTTCTTGGGGCTTGTGGGGGTCGTAAAGCAAAACGGAGACCACCATTGTGTTCGTGAGATTCTCATCTTTCCATTAAGGGGTCAACCACTCGGACGCTACAGACGTTTGTGAGAAAAACGATTTTTGTGATCTCTCATGGTCTGACAAACACTGCTGTAGCTCAGCCACCTTCCACTGCACCTTCCAAACCAGATACTGTATCCCCATTTTGAGTTTGATGGGGATATTTGTATTATGTTACTTAGATTGACGCACCGGTGCATCAATCATACCATGGATCATTTACAGTGCATTCGGAAAGTATTCAGATCCCTTCCCTTTTTCCACATTTTGTTACATTACAGCCTTATTCCCCTTCATCTACACTGATTGAAGTGGATTTATATCTAACAATACACCCAAATCAAAAAAGTAAAATAATGAACTAATATATACACTGAACAAAAATATAATGAACATTCTATTGAAATGGTTACTTGCATAGTGGAGACTTTTGTTTACTAACCAGGTTCAATGTCAGCTAGCTAACATTAGGCTATAACTAGCAATGCAAACGGCTCAGATACGAATAATATTACTACACAGATCATACACGTAATGTTAGCTAGCGAGCCAGCTAACAGTACACTTTAACTTGAAATGAAAACGACTTTCTGACAATTTTAAACGTGTAATATCTGAAAATATAGCTAGCTAGACTATCTTACCCGTATACATGGATGGACGCTTCTCCCTCTCTGTCACAGATGCCATGATTGCCCTTAAATTTTAAGATGTAATCCGGAGGCAGGTGTTCTCTTTTCGACTCAGTCCGCATATTTGCAATCAAACGTAAGACTTTTCTCTATCTCCATAGCTATCATACTCTAATTCCACTGATTTCAAAACTCGGTCCTCCAGAAACTGGAGAACAACACTTATGCAGTTCTACTACGTGATTGCTTTCAAAAAAGCTACGTTAGAAAGAATTACCTACACATACTGACCAGCTCATGTTATAGACAGAAGCGTGCTACATGGCAGACCAATCTGAACTCATCGCTCGGCATGTCCAGCCCACTCATTATCTCGGCCAATCATGGCTAGTGGGAAGGTTGCTGTCTTTTTCCATGGCTAAACCAACTAGGCTCGTAATTTAACCATTTTATTCGTATTTACAGATGGCGTACAAGTTTGTTTTAAAGCCACATGAAAGTTCACATGTTCCATAAGGCATTTCTGCAATGAAAACGCATTTTGATTTTAAAAAATAAAGTTTAAGTTCAAATGGCTCTCCTGTGAAGTAGTGACGTGCAACATACGCCTAGTTTCCTGAAATGAGTCACATATTAGGACGAGCAATGTCGGAGTCCGGAGAATAAATATATATGTGATGGGATGCATAGACAATATGGACAGCATATGGATAGAATGTAGTATATCTGAAGAATAGTATTTGAACAGCAATAGTTAAATAGGATAGGCCTTGACTAGAACACAGTATATACATATGAAGTGGGTAAAACTATGTACATAGGGGCAGCAGCCTCTAAGGTGCATGGTAGAGTAACCGGGTGGTAGCCGGCTAGTGACAGTGCCTAAAGTTCAGGGCAGGGTACTGGGCGGAAGCCGGCTAGTGGTGACTATTTAACAGTCTGATGCTCTTGAGACAGAAACTGTTTGTCATGGAAAGAGCAGGTGTTCTTAGTGGTTTTGTATACTCGGTGTATGACTCCAATAAGAGGAGTGGCACACTCGTCTAGAATACTTCCGAAATGTCTTCAAGTTCATAATACTCTATAAAATACATACATTTGGACCATATATGAATGAAGTGAGCAGATGCAGAACAAAGACCACCAATGGTGGAGTGTGGGTGTCACACCTGTGTGGTGCCTGGGGAGTAGCTCCCTTGAAGGTAATTGTGGTGGCGGACCTTTTCGTTGCCCCCAGACGCCCCAGGTTTGGGGCAGTGCTGCTGCAGCTGGTGTTTCAGTTTGGCAATCTGTGACGGGCAGAGAGTAGTGTCAGTCAACCTCAAAACACACACACAGTCTCTGTAATCCATCGGATTCTTTTAGAACGGTTGTCATTCTGTTTTGTATGCGTTATAGTCTTAAAATCCCCTCTCTCGCACTATTCACAAACTCTCATAAGATTATTCTGCTTCAAATTTAGTAGCCTGTCTACCGCTCGTATTGGGTGTGCAAGATCAAATGCACCTAGGCTTGCTCTCAATTAAATTGCCTATAGGCTATATGCATGGGCGGAGAAGCACGCGCAGTTGTCTTTCCATGGAAATTAATTTCTTAAATATTTAGGCTCCGACATTGACTGGAAATAAATATTGATAACACATTTGAGTCTGCCTGCAAATTGTCCCGCTCCTATCAAAGTTGCGACAGTTATTTTGTTTGTAGGTTATTAGATATCTATTGTATTAAAAGCAACTGTTGCAATATTCACAAACTCAAAGCCTAATTGTTGCGGATTTACATTCAGTAGCCTACCCTTCTCTTTTGTTGGGCGTGCGAGATCAAGTGTGACTATATATGTGTGGTCTCAATTAAATAGCCTGTAGACTATGCTACATGGGCGGAGAAGTCGTCTTTAACTTCCTTCATATGATAGGCTATAGTTTAGACTCCAACATGGACTAGAAATAAATGTATTTCCCTCTGCTTGCAAATCGTCACGCTCCTAAAAAGTTATGCAAAATGTAGCTCAAGTCAAGTAAGTGTTCACTCTCCTATATTTCACCCCAACTTTTTCAAATTACACTGAACAAAAAGATCAAATGCAACAATTTCAAAGATTTTTACTGAGTTACAGTTCATATCAGGAAATCAGTAAATTGAAATGAATTCATTAGGCCCTAATCTATGGATTCCACATGACTGGGTATACAGATAGGCATCTGTTGGTCACAGATAGCTTTTTTTTAAAAGGTAGGGGCATGGATCAGAAAACCAGTCAGCATCTGGTGGTCACATCTCCTTCGCATAGAGTGGATCAGGCTGTTGATTGTGGCCTGTGGAATGTTGTCCCACTCCTCTTCAAATGGCTGTGCGAAGTTGCTGGATATTGGTGGAAACTGGAACACGCTGTCGTACACGTCGATCCAGAGCATCCCAAACATGCTCAATGGGTGACATGTCTGGTGAGTATGCAGGCCATGGAAGAACTAGGCCATTTTCAACTTCCAGGAATTGTGTACAGATCCTTGCGAGATGGGGCCGTGTTTTATGCTGAAACATGAGGTGATGGCGGAGGATGAATGGCACGACAATGGGCCTCAGGATCTCGTCACGGTATCTCTGTGCATTCAAATTGCTGTTGATTAAAAAAGCAATTGTGTTCGTTGTCCGTAGCTTATGCCTGCCCATACCATAACCCCAACATGGGGCACTCTGTTCACAAACCGCTTTCCCACACGGCGCCATACACGCTGTCTACAGTTGAAACCGGGATTCATCTGTGAAGAGCACACTTCTCCAGCATGCCAGTGGCCAACGAAGGTGAGCATTTGCCCACTTAAGTCGGTTAAGACGTCGAACTGCAGTCAGGTCAAGACCCTGGTGAGGACGACGAGCACGCAGATGAGCTTCACGAGACTGTTTCTGACAGTTTGTGCAGAAATCCTTCGGTTGTGCAAACCCACAGTTTCATCAGCTGTCCGGGTGGCTCGTCTCAGACCATCCCGCAGGTGAAGAAGCTGGATATGGAGGGCTGGCGTGGTTACACGTGGTCTGCGGATGTGAGGCCGGTTGGACATACTGCCAAATTCTCTAAAATGACGTTGGAGGCGTCTTATGGTAGAGAAATCAACATTCAATTCTCTGGCAACAGCTCTGGTGGACATTCCTGCAGTAAGCATGCCAATTGCACACTCCCTCAAAACTAGACATCTGTGGCATTGTGTTGCGTGACAAAACTGCACATTTGTTAGTAGCCTTTTACCTCCCTTTCTATCCATCCATCCATCCGTCTTGACTTGAGCTATCGCTAGTGAAGTGCAACATTGTATCAAACCAACAAATAAAAATTACATGAGCATGGCCTTATTTCTATTACAGCATAGAAGATGACTGTCATTCATATTCCATTCAACCAGTTCAATGTAACAGCGATAGGTTTAGGCTGCTATGTGATACTCTAATTTTCCCTATACCCATCATGAGGTTGCTACAACCTAGCCTATGAAAGAAAGTGTACAACGTAGGTGCCCACGTCCAGAGAAAAATTTGAGTTGACAGACAGTGACACATTCAATACCGCCTTGCACTCTTGCCTGGACCTAGCTGATCTAGGTTGTAAATATTAGTCCAACAGTTGCAAACGACAGTTTCTATTGGACAAATTCAGGTATGTTTATTCCCGTTTCGGTTGCTTCCGTGTAAGAAACGTTTTTCAACAGAATCAGCGGAATGAATACACCCCTGATCACGCGTAAACAGGTTGTAAGCAAACAGGTTGTAAGCAGATTAGCACTTACACTGGCGGGCCCCGGTGGCAATAAATGAGTACAACAAAAAGCTTACCTTGACTTGGAAGAGTTCCAGAGTTGTGTTGGATAGTCATAGCCAGCTGGCTAACATAGCATCCCTCTGTTTG
Organism: Coregonus clupeaformis; assembly: GCF_020615455.1. Taxonomy (NCBI): domain Eukaryota; kingdom Metazoa; phylum Chordata; class Actinopteri; order Salmoniformes; family Salmonidae; genus Coregonus; species Coregonus clupeaformis. The sequence goes on along the minus strand of NC_059192.1, from coordinate 32,070,858 downwards.
AGCAGGGTGTTTGAGTAGGCTAAACTAGCTAGCTGCATTTGCTAGCTAAGTAAGTGAAACAAAAAAAAGTGACGAACTCTCTCGCTCTCTTGCTTCTTCATTTTGTAAGAAATAAATGTGTTAAAAACGGTTAAACTATTGTCTCAAATACTCACCACATTTTATGCACTACAGTGCTAGCTAGCTGTAGTTTACGCTTTCAGTACTAGATTAATTCTCTGATCCTTTGATTGGGTGGACAACATGTCAGTTCATGCTGCAGGAGCGCTGATAACTTCCGGAGGATGTCCTCCAAACTGTCATAATTACTGTGTAAGTCTATGGAAGGGGTGAGAACCAAGAGCCTCCTAGGTTTTGTATTGAAGACAATGTACCAAGAGGAGGACGGAAGCTAGCTGTCCTCCAGCTACACCATGGTGCTACCCTACAGAGTGCTGTTGAGGCTACTGTAGACCTTCATTGCAAAACAGTGTGTTTTAATCAATTATTTAGTGACAAGCAAATATATTTAGTATAGTTTTATCTAAAAAAGGATAACTTTATTTAGTTTTTAAAATATGAAATTCACTGAGGAAGGTCCTCCCCTTCCTCCTGAGGAGCCTTTACTGACGTTTATGTAGAGTGCGTGTTCGCTAGCGTGTCTGTGCGTATGCGTGTGCCTCTTCACAGTCTGCGTTGTTGCACAAGGTGTAGTTTTATCAGTTTTTTAAAATCTGATTTTACTGCTTGCACGAGTAACTTGATGTGGAATAGAGTTCTATGTAGTTTCCCGGAGTCTGTTCGGGACTTGGGGAAGTATGTTTTTTGCCCCCTTCCCCCCCACACTTTGTTTCTAAAATCACCATCAAACACTAATTAACTTATCATTTTTGCAGATTAAATGTTTGAGATAGATGATTTTGTAAACAATACTATGACATACAGTTTATTCAGAAATGATTCAAACCTCGACTTTTTCCATATTTTGTTGCCTTATTCTAAAATGGATTAAATCATTTTTTCCCCCTCAATCTACAAACAATACCCCACAACGACAAAGCAAAAACAGATTTAGACATTTTTGCAAATGTATAAAAAAATACAAAAAATGAAATATCACATTTACGTAAGTATTCAGACCCTTTACTCAGTACCTTGTTGAAGCACCTTTGGCAGCGATTACAGCCTCGAGTCTTCTTGGGTATGACGCTACAAGCTTGGCACACCTGTATTTGGGAAGTTTCTCCCATTCTTCTCTGCAGATCCTCTCAAGCTCTGTCAGGTTGGATCGGGAGCGTCGCTGCACAGCTATTTTCAGGTCTCTCCAGAGATGTTCGATCGGGTTCAAGTCCGGGCTTTGGCTGGACCACTCAAGGACATTCAGAGACTTGTCCCGAAGCCACTTCTGAATTGTCTTGTCTGTGTGTCCAGGGTCGTTGTCCTGTTGGAAGGTGAACCTTCGCCTCAGTCTGAGGTCCTGAGCGCTCTGGAGCAGGTTTTCATCAAGGATCTATCTGTACTTCGCTCCGTTCATCTTTCCCTCAATCCTGACTAGTCTCCCAGTCCCTGCCGCTAAAAACATCCCCACAGTATGATGCTGCCACCACCATGCTTCACCGTAGGGATGGTGCCAGGTTTCCTCCAGATGTGACGCTTGGCATTCAGGCCAAAGAGTTCAATCTTGGTTTCATAAGACCAGAGAACGTTATATTCGACGCATGTGACAAATAACATTTTATCTTGTTTCTCATGGTCTGAGTCCTTTAGGTGCCTTTTGGCAAACTCCAAGCAGGTTGTCATGTGCCTTTTACTGAGGAGCGGCTTCCGTCTGGCCACTACCATAAAGGCCTGATTGGTGGAGTGCTGCAGAGATGGTTGTCCTTCTGGGAGGTTCTCCCATCTCCACAGAGGAACTCTGGAGCTCTGTCAGAGTGACCATCGGGTTCTTGGTCACCTCCCTGACCAAGGCCCTCCTCCCCCGATTGCTCAGTTTGGCCGGGCGGCCAGCTCTAGGAAGAGTATTGGTGGTTCCAAACTTCGTCCATTTAAGAATGATGGAGGCCACTGTGTTCTTGGGGACCTTCAATGCTGCAGAAATGTTTTGGTACCCTTCCCCAGATCTGTTCCTCGACACAATCCTGTCACGGAGCTCTACGGACAATTCCTTTGACCTCATGGCTTGGTTTATGCTCTGATATGTACTGTGGGACCTTATATAGACAGGTGCGTGCCTTTCCAAATCATGTCCAATCAATTGAATTTACCACAGGTGGACTCCAATGAAGTTGTAGAAACATCTCAAGGATGATGACTGGAAACAGGATGCACCTGAGCTCAATTTCGAGTCTCATAGTAAAGGTTCTGAATACTTATGTAAATAAGGTATCTGTTTTTTGTTTTTTACAAATTAGCAAAAATTTCTAAAACCAGTTTTTGCTTTGTCATTGTGTGTAGATTGATGAGGAAAACATGTAATTTAATCAATTTTAGAATAAGGCTGTAACGTAACAAAATGTGGAAAAAGGGAAGGGGTCTGAATACTTTCCGAATGCACTCTAGGCAATGAATATATAGCACGTTAAGCAGGTATAGCCAGATGAGTTGTCTCTCCGGTAGCTACTTTAATAATGGTAAAACACAATTTTCAACAGTGCATAGATAACAATAACCTAGCAAATTAGATAGGTTGTCACAACTAATAAAGCCTAATATCACGTTAGCCATATTATCATTTATTGCCTGGGGTTGTTCGGCAAGCAAAATGACTTGTAGATCAATGACTGTCAACACAGTTACATGCAGTTTGACAGTGAAGGAAAGGACACATCAGTTGTCACAAAATATTAGGTATTTTCAGAAGGTAGAAAGAATGTAATATGAGCCAAAGAAAAATGTGAACCGGCGATTCGTAACGTTTGAATCCATTTTCTGACCGATGCATGTACATTTGGAACGGTTTGGGGTCCGCAGACCCATGCACTTGTATCTTAAACATTTAAAATTGGGGACCGATGCGTATCGGTCAATCGTTACATCCCTAATGATTTATTTTTATTATTATTCAAGTATAAATTACCAAAGTTTCCATAGATGTCCTTAATTACCTGTTAATTACCAAAATGTCCAAACAATATGGTAACTTTGGAAATTTACTGGGAGTTTTGCAACCCTACATCTGGCTTCTTGAGACCCAAAAGCTTTCAATTCCCATTCTCACACACAAACACTTGTGGTTTCATGCGATGTGAGTGGGTGTACATGCCTCCTGTAGGTGCTCAGCGTTGACCCACGATGCAGAGCGTTTGTGCCCTTCGCTGCCTTTCCTGTTTGGAGCCTCGTCTGACCATGAGACAGGCGTCTGGAGGAGGAAGAGCACAGTGTCATCATCATTATCATCTTCCTAAGTCACACGTCATGAGGGGTTCAGCATATGGAATCAAAAACATTTTATCCATGCCTATTGCAAGTTAAAAACGCACAGTGGTGTAAAGTACTTAAGTAAAAATACTTTCAAGTACTACTTAAGTTGTTTTTTGGGGTATCTGTACTTCACCAGTTATATTTGACAACTTTTACTTTACTACATACCTAAAGAAAATATTGCACTTTTTACTCCATACATTTTCCCTGACAACCCAAAGTATTCCTTACATTTTGAACAGGAAAATTATGAAATTCACACACTTATCAAGAGAACACGTGGTCATCCCTACTGCCCATGTTCTGGCGGACTCAATAAACACAAATGCATCTTTTGTAAATGATATCTGAGTGTTAGTGTGCGCCTGGCTATCCGTACATTTAAAAAACAAGAACATGGTGCTGTCCACTTTGCTTAATTTAAGGAATTTGAAATGATTTATACTTTTACTTTTGATACTTAAGTATATTTTAGCAATTCAATTTACTTTTGATACTTAAGTATATTTAAAACCAAATACTTTTACTCAAGTAGTATTTTACTGGGTGACTTTCACTTTTACTTGAGTAACTTTCTATTAAAGGTATCTCTACTTTTACTCAAGTATGACAATTGGGTACTTTTCCACCACTGAAAACGCATAACTGCATTGGTGTCTTCAATTGTGTTTCTTTTTTAAAAAATCATTTAGGGCATTGAATAATGTCTAATAATGCGCAACATTGACCTTTTGACTAGGACAAAGGAGGGGACATGTAAGACACAGTGTCATGTCCACTGTGTATTACCAGATGTGCTCTATGCTCAAGTGATGTTACATCATGTCTACTTTGTTGAACACACACATTTTTGCACAGAGAGCAGAGCATAAGGGCTTGAGGTAAGAGACTCACACTGTACCCCTACACACATCTACAGTCTGCTTGCTGCCTCTCAAGCCTCAGAGAGATGGAGAAAGAGGGAGAGGATGTGGGCTAGTGGCGAGTCCCTGCAGAGAGCAAGCACAAAGATAGGATGGGTGCAGCCTGCTGCGTAACAGAAAAAGGCCCTGTCAGCTGACTCCAGGCATGTTCACATGACTGTGGTTCTCACTCCTTCAGAGAGCAGAACAACCACCTAACACTCCATTTTCTGTCTCTCTCACCACTTGCCTTTTCGCTCGCTCTCAATCCTCTGCTACAAGCCCACCCCCCCACCCCTAAATGCAACCTCAACAAAGCCTAGACACAAATACACTGCTCAAAAAAATAAAGGGAACACTTAAACACAATGTAACTCCAAGTCAATCACACTTCTGTGAAATCAAACTGTCCACTTAGGAAGCAACACTGATTGACAATACATTTCACATGCTGTTGTGCAAATGGAATAGACAACAGGTGGAAATTATAGGCAATTAGCAAGACACCCCCAATAAAGGACTGGTTTTGCAGGTGGTGACCACAGACCACTTCTCAGTTCCTATGCTTCCTGGCTGATGTTTTGGTCACTTTTGAATGCTGGCGGTGCTTTCACTCTAGTGGTAGCATGAGACGGAGTCTACAACCCACACAAGTGGCTCAGGTAGTGCAGCTCATCCAGGATGGCACATCAATGCGAGCTGTGGCAAGAAGGTTTGCTGTGTCTGTCAGCGTAGTGTCCAGAGCATGGAGGCGCTACCAGGAGACAGGCCAGTACATCAGGAGACGTGGAGGAGGCCGTAGGACGGCAACAACCCAGCAGCAGGACTGCTACCTCCGCCTTTGTGCAAGGAGGAGCAGGAGGAGCACTGCCAGAGCCCTGCAAAATGACCTCCAGCAGGCCACAAATGTGCATGTGTCTGCTCAAACGGTCAGAAACAGACTCCATGAGGGTGGTATGAGGGCCCGACGTCAACAGGTGGGGGTTGTGCTTACAGCCCAACACCGTGCAGGACGTTTGGCATTTGCCAGAGAACACCAAGATTGGCAAATTCGCCACTGGCGCCCTGTGCTCTTCACAGATGAAAGCAGGTTCACACTGAGCACATGTGACAGACGTGACAGAGTCTGGAGACACTGTGGAGAACGTTCTGCTGCCTGCAACATCCTCCAGCATGACCGGTTTGGCGGTGGGTCAGTCATGGTGTGGGGTGGCATTTCTTTGGGGGGCCGCACAGCCCTCCATGTGCTCGCCAGAGGTAGCCTGACTGCCATTAGGTACCGAGATGAGATCCTCAGACCCCTTGTGAGACCATATGCTGGTGCGGTTGGCACTGGGTTCCTCCTAATGCAAGACAATGCTAGACCTCATGTGGCTGGAGTGTGTCAGCAGTTCCTGCAAGAGGAAGGCATTGATGCTATGGACTGGCCCGCCGTTCCCCCAGACCTGAATCCAATTGAGCACATCTGGGACATCATGTCTCGCTCCATCCACCAACGCCACGTTGCACCACAGACTGTCCAGGAGTTGGCGGATGCTTTAGTCCAGGTCTGGGAGGAGATCCCTCAGGAGACCATCCGCCACCTCATCAGGAGCATGCCCAGGCGTTGTAGGGAGGTCATACAGGCACGTGGAGGCCACACACACTACTGAGCCTCATTTTGACTTGTTTTAAGGACATTACATCAAAGTTGGATCAGCCTGTAGTGTGGTTTTCCACTTTAATTTTGAGGGTGACTCCAAATCCAGACCTCCATGGGTTGATAAATTTGATTTCCATTGATCATTTTTGTGTGATTTTGTTGTCAGCACATTCAACTATGTAAAGAAAAAAGTATTTAATAAGATTATTTCATTCATTCAGATCTAGGATGTGTTATTTTAGTGTTCCCTTAATTTTTTTGAGCAGTGTACTTTTACAGGTAATTTACGGTCACTTATGCTGGCTATTATTAACCTCAAAACATGAGTCGAATGATGTAGGCATTGCCTATTCTGGTACATTTTGTTTGTTATTATTCTACATACATATAACTTAATGTTCCTAACAAAGCCAAACTAGCAGAAAATCTATAATTACCTTTCCTGGTCTTACATCAAAAACATTCTGTGACTTTCCCCATTCAGATACATAAACTAGAGGAAATATAACAAACTGATATTGTCAGAGGATTCAATGGGAGGTAGTCACCTGGGTTGATTGGTCCTTCCTGCAGAGGCTTGCCTGGCCCTCGGGCTCTTTGGGCCAGTGGCCCTGCAGGTAGGGGCCCACAATGGCGTCCAGAGAGTGTGTCCGCCGCATCCCAGGGGTCACCTGTCGCGCTTCGGTCTTCTTCTCTGATAACAATGAAAGGAGGGGATTTTTAACATGCATCGTTAGGAAAACGTGTATAATGTCAAGTCTATAGCAATCATGTCTTTCATTTTGCACCTGCTGAAATAAGATTTTACCTAGGATAATACTGTAACATTACAGTAACTGCCCAGTGTGTCCAGATTTCTATGATATACGACCTATAATTATACTGAACAAAAATATAAAAACGCAACAATTTCAAAGATTTTCCTGAGTTACAGCTCATATGGAAATCAGTCAATTTAAATAAATTGGGCCCAAATCCATGAATTTCACGACTAGGCAGGGGTGCAGCCATAGGTGCGCCTTGGAGGTCATAGGCCCACCCACTGGGGAGCCAGGCCCAGGCAATCAGAATGAGTTTTTCCTCACAAAAGGGATTTATTACAGACGATCCCGCAGGTGAAGAAGCTGAATGTGGAGGTTCTGGGTTTTGGACGTACTACCAAATTCTCTAAAACGACGTTGGAGGCAGCTTATGGTAGAGAAATTAACATTCAATTCTCTGGCATTCCTGCAGTCATAATGCTAATTGCACGCTCCCTCAAAACTTGAGACACCTGTGGCATTGTGACAGAACTGCACATATTAAAAGTGGCCTTTTATTGTCCCCAGCACAAGGTGCACCTGTGTAATGATCATGCTGTTTAATCACCTTCTTGATATGCCATACCTGTCAGGTGAATGGATTATCTTGGAAAATGAGAAATTCTCACTAACAGGGATGTCAACAAATTCGTGCACATTTCAGAGAAATAAGCTTTTTGTGCACATGGAACATTTCTGGGATTTTATTTTTTTCCCAGCTCATTAAACATGGGACCAACAATTTACATGTTACATTTATAGTTTTGTTCAGTGTACTTACAGTAAATATACACAAAAGTATGTGGACACCCCTTCAAATGAGTGGATTTGGCTATTTCAGCAATACCCGTTGCTGACAGGTGTATAAAATTGAGCACACAGCCATGCAATCTCCATAGACAAACATTGGCAATAGAATGGCCTTACTGAAGAGCTCAGTGACTTTCAACGTGGCACCGGCATAGGATGCCACCTTTCCAACAAGTCAGTTCGTCAAATTTCTGCCCTGCTAGAGCTGCCCCGGTCAACTATAAGTGCTGTTATTGTGAAGTCTAGGAGCAACAACGACTCAGCTGCGAAGTGGTAGGTCACACAAGCGCACAGAACGGGACTCCTGATTGCTGAAGCGAGTAAAAATTGTCTGTCCTCGGTTGCAACACTCACTACCGAGTTCCAAACTGCCTCTGGAACCAACGTCAGCACAAGAACTGTTCGGCGGGAGCTTCATGAAATGGGTTTCCATGGCCGAGCAGCCTAGATCACCATGCGCAATGCCAAACGTCAGCTAGAGTGGTGTAAAGCTCGCCGCCATTGAACTCTGGAGCAGTGGAAAAGCGTTCACTGGAGTGATAAATCACACTTCACCATCTGGCAATCTGGGTTTGGCGGATGCCAGGAGAACGCTACCTGCCCGAATGCATAGTGCCAACTGTAAAGTTTGGTGGAGGAGGAATAATGGTCTGGGGCTGTTTTCATTGTTCGGGCTAGGCCCCTTAGTTCCAGTGAAGGGAAATCTTAACACTACAGCATACAATGACATTCTAGACGATTCTGTGGCAACAGTTTGGCGAAGGCCATTTCCTGTTTCAGCATGACAATGCCCCCTTGCACAAAGCGAGGTCCATAAAGAAATGGTTTGTCGAGATCGGTGCGGAAGAACTTGACTGGCCTGCACAGAGCCCTGACCTCAACCCCATCAAACACCTTTGGGATGAATTGGAAGCCGACTGTGAGCCAGGCCTAATCACCCAAAATCAGTGCCCGACCTCACTAATGCTCGTGGCTGAATGGAAGCAAGTCCCCGCAGCAATGTTCCAACTTCTAGAAAGCCTTTCCAGAAGAGTGGAGGCTGTTATTGCAGCAAAGGGGGGACCAATTCCATATTAATGCCCATGATTTTGGATTAAGATGTTCGACGAGCAGGTGTCTACATATTTTTGGTCACGTAGTGTGAATGAAACAGTTTTCCTTCCAAAAAATTGTCATTAAGTATGTCAAAAATCTGCTTTTCTGTGTTGGAATGGTATGTGGGTACCACAACAACATAATGATGTGGGCGTATACTGGTCATTTAAAATATTAGGATGCAAGTTGACCGCTGATTGGCCAGCTCATCCTCCTCAGGGAGATGGCATCATGTTCTATGAGGAAATAGCAAGCAATTTTGAAACGGTCTCTATGAGATATGACTTTAAAAGGTGGGTTTTTTGTTGTTGAATTTTTACCCTAATTTATCCGTTGGTCAACAAATACGATTATAGGACGAGTCAAAAACATTATTTGGATACGAGTTAACAGAATATGAACTTTTAAAAAGTGAGATTTTCACTGGGCAGTTACTTCAATATAATTTAGGTGGGTTCAGGGACTTAGATGAGACCTGTATTTGTGTATATTTTGGTATTTTAACAAGTTACCCATCTAGCAGAGGACAGCTGAAGTTACACAGGGTTCGATACTGCGGCCAAAACAGTCGCATTTGCCACCGTTTTACTTGGCAGTGCGACACAAATGTTTAATTACTTACAAGGGGGCCAGCAATTTCTTTTTTAACCTGGTCACATTAGTTTTACGTTCACAAGAAAAATTATTTATTCAAACAGTAATGTGCAATTAACCAAAAATAAACCAACTTTCTGAAGAGGTAACAAAGGCACGGGAATGCCCTGGTCTGTGTGTGTCAAGGCTCAACATACAGGGGAGGTTTTGGAAACCCTCCAGGCCACTTGATCATCCCCGTCAGTGGCCTGCTTGGGCCAGTGATATTAAAAATAGCATTATTAATTATTTTTTTCTTGGCCCCTCATACTCAACTCTGGACCTCAAAGCCAGTTCCACTGCGTTTTCCCCCCCATTGTTGCTCTCTAATCAGGGACTGATTTAGACCTGGAACACCAGGTGTGTGCAATTGATGATCAGGTAGAACTGAAAACCAGCAGGCTCCGAACCTCGTAGGGTAAGAGTTGAGTACCCCTTATCTAAGCTATATAATTGATACAAAAACTGATGGATTCATGAAGCGGTTCATTCTTCATGTCGATTATTTATCACATGCGCAGCACACAGCCTATAGATAATCTGCCAGGCAGAGAGAGCGCGCAGCTCTCAAACAGCTCGTTGTTGCGTGGAGCAGCTTACTGAAGACCAACAGCGGTAAGGGTAGGAAAGATGTTATGATATCTACCAGTAAATGCTAAGGCAAGAATGGGTATGCAAACCAGCTATTTAAAAAGTATTGGTTGAATATTTGTGATATGCAATTCAGTCATCATGGAATAGCCTACCTTGAGGAAATTTCAGATTTTCTAGGCTATTTGGTCCTTGAAAAGTCATTGAAGTTATGGTAGCCGATTTAGAAGTTCTACTGCTCCAAAATAATTATTCTGTGATTTCATTTAGTTTGTTTCTCGCCGTTTCAATAGAAGGGTGTTGCGCTAGTCTGTTGTGCTTGTTGTGGTAAAAACATGAGGTTATTATGAGCAAGAAAACATTGAAATGTTGGCTTAAACTTGGTTTTCCATACAAGCCAGTTCCATTACAACGGCAACCCTGTTTTTGGTGGCTTTCTCATTTTAAAACATGATACAATAACCCATCAATAACTCTTCAACATCTCAAATGGCGAGACTGACTAGCTACCACATGGACAGACTTCATTAGTGCGTTTGTTTCGGGAGTATGCTGTCTATTTAGTCAGGCAATGCCCACATTATTCTGACATTTTAGAATGTACAAATAAATGTGAATGTCAATGCATAATGCCATTGGGTAGGCCTATAAAATATATATATATATATATATATATATATTCTTAAAGTGGTAATGCATACTATTTGGCATACATTTTGAGGGGAGTTTTTTTCCCTGTAGGCTAAAAACAATTAAATATGAAATGTACAATTAAAATTACAATTAAGTGCTTGAAAAAGTATTTGGAAGTCCTTGAATTTGACTTGTCAATGTTTATGAACCCTGTATTGGCTCCTTGCTCAAATGCAAAAAAATGAAAGATAAAAAAAAAATCACCTGCTATTTAAATTATGCACGCATCATTCATTTTCCTGTCAGATCTTGACCCGGGCCAGTAATGTAATTTTTTGGGGGCCAGTATCTTTTAGTTGCATGTGCGGTGCGCATTGGACCTATATGTCTACCACTTTGTGTAGCCGTTAACAATGCTTATGATAGCCTATCCGTTTTCGGGTAGATGGAAAGGCAATTAAAAAGGTAACTACAAAGTGTGCTACAGAAACATTGCTAGCCAAACAACTGTCTGGCTGGTGTGCGCACACAAGGAAAAAAATCTTAATTTCTCAGATTTTCCCCAGAACTCAAAAATGGTCCCACGATGTGGTTTAAGCATTGTTGTTGACATTGAAAAACAAAATTGGATGTTCTATTAGAAAAGGGTGATTTTGAGAGAGAAAAAAACTGGGCTAAATCAGTCCTCCCCGCTTTCAAATTCTGCCCTCTAGAGGGTTTAGCAGAAAAGAACACATGGCCTTTGAAATCTGCAATAAATACTGTTACAGTAAATCTATCCAAATCAATTAAACAAGGGCATGCTAATTAAATTAATTTAAAAAATGGCTAGTCATTATTAGCCTGGTTCTGTATGGAATGCAGGCACATTATAGGACACAAAATGTGCTGTTGCCACCAGTGGAAAAAGTTAGTGTACAACCCCATTACACCTCTTTTAGTTGTAATTGGTGATGGGGAGACTGATACTCCATGAAGCCCAGAAAGGCGTTCAACCTGTTTTGACTAGTAACTGTTACCGGAAGGTTCCAACAGTACAGCTGTATTACTACTACTATATGACAGTTTCAAATATAGTACTTTATGTAGCCTAGAGTAATATTACAGTAATTGCTGTATTTTACAGCCATTTTGTATTTTTGTTCAAGTGACCTTATTCAGCATTGGATGGTTGAATGGGTGTAACATTGTTTCAACCATTTCCTTTGTCAGGCAATTATTGAATTGTTCTGTTATACATTTTACTGGTTGTTATCAGATGAAAGCATGACTTTTGAAAGCAGTTACCAATGTTGAATGAGATAATAAATGAAAACATGTAGGTAGCTAGCTATATCTGTACTGTCTGTTTACCATACCTGACTTGCCATTTTTCAAGCTGGTCTGTGCTTTGCTGTGCAGCTGGAATGGAACTGTTGCTCTCAAGGGCTGTGGACCAGAAGTGGCTCCCCGGTTCTGGCTGACTCCGCCTCGGCAAGACATCTTCCCAAACGGCTGCAACTCAAGGTTTAGCTAGCTCGTTGAATTTCTGGTAAAAAGTATTGAATACCCAACTTCTAGAACTTAACTGGGGAGGTCTCACTCTAGCTAACAGTGGCTACCTGTTCCCTCAGTTCTTAGCTACTTCACTTTGATAACTATTCAAGTCAGTACATGTTTTCAATGGCTAGCTAGCTAAATAGTGTTCTAACTGAGCTATGCCTACGAAATAGTTTACGAGATGAAGTTACCCGGTGATAAATGTATCTTCTTTACTCTCTCGCTCGTGCGAGTTGGCTAGCTAGCCAGCCAGCAGAGTTCCTTTGTGACGATATTGAGCTATTTCAGCACTTTTATCAAAGAAGGAAGCAGTCCAACCTCAGTATGTTAATAAACTACATATCATTAGTCTTCTTAGTAAACGATATATCATCATAATTATTCGCAGTGTAACTTATTTTGATCACCAATTAAGTTGAGGTGGTCACGGTGGAGTTTCTTGAGTTGTTGATTCACGCCAACTCAAACAACTTTCACGCTCGTGTGGATTTAATTATGCGGGGTGGGTCCAGTTTTCAATCTGAGATTTGGTTGGTTAGTCAAATGTATTACCATAAATCCATTGAGCAACTCACTACCAATATATCACTGTGACAGAAAAAAAAGATCTGTCACTGCCCAATTCATTTGTCATATTGATTTGAACTTTCTCTTGTTTTTGTTTCAATACTGAGATAATCAAACTGGACACTGATTCAACATCTTATGACATAGCCTAGGCTATTCAAGCATATCAAACGTTCCATTTTAATATTTTTGTTTAAAATTACTTTTAACCTGAGATTCTGAAATAATATTTGTTGTGCACAATGTGCAGTCTTCATATGACATTCATCTATCCATCCATCCATTAATTAATTCAATGCATAAGCATATCTTCATTCATTCTAATAACGGGCTCACTCTTATGTAATCATGACTGCGGTTTAGTGTGTGTGTATTTGTGTGTCTGTCTGAGGGTAGACAACGAGGTGTATCTCCACAGAGGGGCGATTGTGGAACGTGGGTGGTGTGTGACAGTGTGCATTGTGATAGATAACTGTCCCTGAGCCTGAGAGAGGGAGTGCCAATTGTGTGACCGGAGAGGGGATAGAGATAACATTCAAACCAGAAGTAGTAGCTTCTAACCACAAATTCTAGATCAGCTTTAACCAACCCAAATTAAAAGGTTACCCACTGGTAGGTACAAAGCAAAACTGACCCTAGATCAGCAATTCAAGTGGAACTTCAACCTACACCAGAGATAACAGGTCTTCGCATCGGCCTCCCTGACATGGGAGGGAGTGAATGAGCAGCATTATCACAGAACGGTCATGCTCACTACCTCATGTCCACGCACACAGTGTACATACTGTATGTCTAGGTTGCTGCCCTCACAAGTCAAAAGGTGTCATGACAGAAAATGACTTACCCTTCGCAAACCTTCCATGACCCATAGCATAGCCCACATGGGGTCATACCATAGATGTGTGTGCGAGTGCGTGTGTGTGTGTGTGTATACATCATTGGGTTATACCCAGGGAACTAAAAGGACAGTATGTCAACCAGGAATGTGTCCTCACTCCTCAACATAATATATTACCATCTTCCACCGAGGGACCTACAGCAGTTGTTTGCTGTAGTCAAACAGACCTCTATGTGTGTTTGACTGTGCTAATTAATTAATGACTCTATCCTCTGACCCCAATCTTTGTAACATTCGACTGGTCCATTTTTAAAAGGGGAGAGGTGTTGGTTTACTAAAAGTTAGAATACAAAAGGAGGAAGACTACAAAAGGGGAAGATCTCGTAGGTTTTGCGAAGTACACAACAGTATGTCTTGGTTCTCTTAGATCTTAAGGGTCTAATTTTGAATTTAATGGCGGATGGCGGAAACATAACATAGAACATTGTCTCATCATTCATTTTTTGGTTTCATTTTGAATTGTGAATAGCATTTTGTACTTCCATTCAGGTCAAAGAAGAAAACTTTGAAATCAGGCTTTTAAAAACTGAAAAACTGGCACGTCTTGCAGAACTAGAACCCATATCTGCACCTACATGACACAAAGACACATAATATCATTCAACAAGAAGAATGGATTATGGTTGTGCACTACAGTAAACTAACAGATAACGTTATATTGTGACATAGCAAATGCAGTAAGTCAACATACAGTGCCTTCAAAAAGTACTCATGCCGCTTGACTTATTCCACATTTTGTTGTGTTACAGCCTGAATTCCAAATGTATGAACTCTTTTTTCTCTCACCCAACTACACACAATACCCCATAATGACAAAGTGAAAACATGTTTTTAGAATTTTTTCCAAATTTATTGAAAATGAAATACAGAAATATCAAATGTATATAAATAAGTATTCACACTCCTGAGTCAATACATGTTAAAATCACCTTTGGCAGCGATTACACACCTGGATTGTACAATATTTGCACATTAATCTTTTAAAAATTCTTCAAGCTCTGTCAAGTTGGTTGTTGAAAATGGCTAGAAAGCCATTTTCAAGTCTTGACATAGATTTTCAAGCCGATTTAAGTCAAAACTGTAACTAGGCCACTGAGGAATTTTCAATGTTATCTTGTTAAGCAACTCCAGTGTATATTTGGCCTTGTGTTTTAGGTTATTGTCCTGCTGAAAGGTGAATTTGTCTCCCAGTGTCTGTTGGAAAGCAGACTGAACCAGGTTATCCTCTAGGATTTAGCCTGTGCTTACAGTGGGGAAAAAAAGTATTTAGTCAGCCACCAATTGTGCAAGTTCTCCCACTTAAAAAGATGAGAGAGGCCTGTAATTTTCATCATAGGTACACGTCAACTATGACAGACAAATTGAGAATTTTTTTCTCCAGAAAATCACATTGTAGGATTTTTAATGAATTTATTTGCAAATTATGGTGGAAAATAAGTATTTGGTCACCTACAAACAAGCAAGATTTCTGGCTCTCACAGACCTGTAACTTCTTCTTTAAGAGGCTCCTCTGTCCTCCACTCATTACCTGTATTAATGGCACCTGTTTGAACTTGTTATCAGTATAAAAGACACCTCTCCACAACCTCAAACAGTCACACTCCAAACTCCACTATGGCCAAGACCAAAGAGCTGTCAAAGGACACCAGAAACAAAATTGTAGACCTGCACCAGGCTGGGAAGACTGAATCTGCAATAGGTAAGCAGCTTGGTTTGAAGAAATCAACTGTGGGAGCAATTATTAGGAAATGGAAGACATACAAGACCACTGATAATCTCCCTCGATCTGGGGCTCCACGCAAGATCTCACCCCGTGGGGTCAAAATGATCACAAGAACGGTGAGCAAAAATCCCAGAACCACACGGGGGACCTAGTGAATGACCTGCAGAGAGCTGGGACCAAAGTAACAAAGCCTACCATCAGTAACACACTACGCCGCCAGGGACTCAAATCCTGCAGTGCCAGACGTGTCCCCCTGCTTAAGCCAGTACATGTCCAGGCCCGTCTGAAGTTTGCTAGAGTGCATTTGGATGATCCAGAAGAGGATTGGGAGAATGTCATATGGTCAGATGAAACTAAAATATAACTTTTTGGTAAAAACTCAACTCGTCGTGTTTGGAGGACAAAGAATGCTGAGTTGCATCCAAAGAACACCATACCTACAGTGAAGCATGGGGGTGGAAACATCATGCTTTGGGGCTGTTTTTCTGCAAAGGGACCAGGACGACTGATCCGTGTAAAGGAAAGAATGAATGGGGCCATGTATTGTGAGATTTTGAGCGAAAACCTCCTTCCATCAGCAAGGGCATTGAAGATTAAACGTGTCTGGGTCTTTCAGCATGACAATGATCCCAAACACACCGCCCGGGCAACGAAGGAGTGGCTTCGTAAGAAGCATTTCAAGGTCCTGGAGTGGCCTAGCCAGTCTCCAGATCTCAACCCCATAGAAAATCTTTGGAGGGAGTTGAAAGTCCGTGTTGCCCAGCGACAGCCCCAAAACATCACTGCTCTAGAGGAGATCTGCATGGAGGAATGGGCCAAAATACCAGCAACAGTGTGTGAAAACCTTATGAAGACTTACAGAAAACGTTTGACCTGTGTCATTGCCAACAAAGGGTATATAACAAAGTATTGAGAAACTTTTGTTATTGACCAAATACTTATTTTCCACCATAATTTGCAAATAAATTCATAAAAAATCCTACAATGTGATTTTCTGGAATTTTTTTTCTCATTTTGTCTGTCATAGTTGACGTGTACCTATGATGAACATTACAGGCCTCTCTCATCTTTTTAAGTGGGAGAACTTGCACAATTGGTGGCTGACTAAATACTTTTTTTCCCCACTGTATAACAAAGTATTGAGAAACGTTTGTTATTGACCAAATACTTATTTTCCACCATAATTTGCAAATAAATTCATTAAAAATCCTACAATGTGATTTTCTGGATAAAAAAAATCATAGTTGACGTGTACCTATGATGGAAATTACAGGCCTCTCTCATCTTTTTAAGTGGGAGAACTTGCACAATTGGTGGCTGACTAAATACTTTTTTCCCCCACTGTAGCTCTATTCCGTTTATTTTCATCCCAAAAAACTCCTTAGTCCTTGCCGATGAGAAGCATATCCATAGCATGATGCAGCCACCATCATGCTTGAAAATATGAAGAGTGGTACTCGGTGATGTGTTGTGTTGTATTTGCCCCAAACATAATGCTTTGTAATCAGGACATAAAGTTAATTTCCTTGCCACATTTTTTTGCAGTTTTACTTTAGTGCCTTATTGCAAACAGGATGCATGTTTTGGAATATTTGTATTCTGTACAGGCTTCCTTCTTTTCACTCTGTCATTTAGGTTAGTATTTTGGAGTAACTACAATGTTGTTGAACCATCCTCAGTTTTCTCCTATCACAGCCATTAAACTCTGTAACTGTTTTAAAGTTACCATTGGCCTCATGGTGAAATCCCTGAGGGGTTTCCTTCCTCTCCAGCAACTGAGTTAGGAAGGACGCCTGTATCTTTGTAGTGACTGTGTGTATTGGTACACCATCCAAAGTGTAATTAATAACTTCACCATGCTCAAAGAGATATTCAATGTCTGCTTTTTTGTTTTATACCCATCTACCAATAGGTGCCCTTCTTTGTGAGGCATTTGAAAACCTCCCTGGTCTTTGTGGTTGAATCTGTGTTTGAAATTCACTGCTCGACTGAGGGACCTTACAAATAATTGTATGTGTGGGGTACAGAGATGAGGTAGTCATTCAAAAATCATGTTAAACACTATTATTGCACACAGAGTGAGTCCATGCAACTTACTATGTGACTTGTTAAGCAAATTGTGGAAAAAGTCAAGGGATGTGAATACTTTCTGAAGGCACTGTACCATAAGTAGCCCTACTTTAGCAACAACACAAGCAATGTAATGTTTAACAAAAAAGGCTGTTTTATTGCTGTTTTAAATGACATACGTCCAAACTCCCAACACCTGGGATGAGATAGTGATCTACATGAAGATACATAAAACTAGTAAGTATAATAGGAATGAATCATAATACAAAATAAATATAGCATACACCCCCAAAAAAACTGCACATCCAATACTCATACAAGTAACTCCTACACTCACACAAAGACACACAGACAGACAATTCAATCAAAACCGGTATCCAGGTCTGCAGGATAAGTGAAAGGCAACATCCGTCCCCCGCAGCAACACAGCCTGTTTGAATTGATATGCAGTTATGTCTCTTGTTGTTTCCCACACTTAAATTCCATGCATTCGTGCAGTACAAGAGCAATTTCAATTTCGCCATATGCTTTAAACCTGGATACCAGAATTGACTGAGTCAGGCCCAAAGCTTCATTGACACTTACTTGGTAATATGAAGAACTACTTACTTATTCTTCACAATCAGTGGCCACTACTGTATGTTTATAAATTATATAATACAAACCTTTTTGCATCCCTCAATGTTAGCTTGTACTAACAGACTTGTAATAATGCCACATAAGGTGTAATATGGCAAAGAAATGTGTTAAGCTTCTGAATGGTGTCAAGGAGGTCCTGACAGTTAAAAGTCCTGCACTGCAAGAGTTCACAGCAGGCAGAGAGTAGATACGAGTACCGATACTACTACCGACAGACTTGCAAGACTGAAGACAGAGACAGACGAACACAGACCGATAGGTGTAATTCTACAGTACAACCCTCTAGGAAGGTTTAATGTTTTGGTCAATGGGAGAGATACATGTTTGTAGTTGCTGTAAATTGTACATTACGATCTGTAATTGTATAATGGCTATGTTTTCAAGTAAGCAGACATATTTCCCATCTATAGCAGGTGGTCCGCAGTTCAGCCGAGTAAAGACATTGAAAGACAGTGGAATTGAAGGATTTGGGCAGTACTGAAGCTCTTCCGGTTGGTTTTCTTTTTTGACACGATTGGAGATGCATGTGATAGACAAGCTATTCAGTCAGAGATGAGACAGTCTTATAGAATGACAGTGTTGTGAAATGAGGGAGTGTTGGATTTGAGGAATGAGGGTGGAATAAAGGGAATTTTAAAGGTTTATTGAGGGGGAACATCATCCTCCTTTTGACAGCAGAAGAAAAAATGGAACATTTGTGTTTCTTTTTTGACAAGTCCAGGTAGTCCCTCCCTGTTTCAGTTTGTCTTCATCCATTTGGTGCTTAATGAACACAACCCAGGTTTCTCATGTTGGGTTGAGCTGTTTCCCCCAGTGTTTGTGAATGGCAGTCGTTCTTTGGTGCCCCCTAGCTGGGAGAGAGGGCAGGGCTGTTGTCTGTGCTGATGTGGACCAGGCACTCACTGGACTTAAGGCTTGCCAGGGACTTGCAGCTGGGCAGCGAGTTTAGAGAACCACACAGGACCATCATGGAAGGGGTGTAGTCCTTATCTAGGGGAAGGACATATGTTGTCAAAACCAACATGAAATGTGTGTTAGCTGTAGGCGTGTGCGTGATTAATTTTATGAGAGCACGTGTGTGTGTGTGCACATGTGCATGATTTCTGCACGCTTACATGTGTGGCAATCGCATGCATGCATGTGTCCATGGTACCATAGATGCGTGGCCGTCTGTGTGTGGTGTATTGTCATGTGTCCTTATTTGTGAACAATACGGGTAGTGTGTATGAGTGTGTGACTACAGCACCTGCTGTGCACCAGGCCTCTCCATTCTGCTGCCCCGCGGTATTCTGGGAGTCGGAGTCTAGGCTGACCTCAACTGACAGCAGCTCTGTGCTGGCGAAGCTCCTCCTACAGGAATATGGGGGCATAGTAAATATACTCTTGCTCTTTTTCTCGCGCTGTCTCTCTGCGCTGACATGATCCCCGATTCTACATGACAGACAATCATATCTACCTCATATCGTTCATTTCAATCTGAATGTTCTGTAATGTTTCAAGGCCAAGAAGCAGCCAAATATATATATTTTTTAAAACATAATTGACTGATGGACAAAATAACCTCTTATGAATTTAGGAACTAATTAAACCAAAACTGTTGTTACATAGATGCAGTACAAAGACAAGCATTTTGCTAGGAGTATGTGGTCACACCTGCGAAAGAGCTTGCCATCATCATGGTTGTTGTAGGGCTGTTGCCATTGGTTGACGAGAGGGATTGACAGGTTTTTTGCCAAATGGTTGGAGTCACATGGAATCAGGCTCGTCCTGCAAAACACAAGGATCCCAGTATAATCAAAGCATATCCAATGGTGTCAATACGGTAGGCTTTTACAGTGATGTCCCTGTACTTCACTGTGAATATGTGTACACTACACCAAGCTAACAATTCTAGGGAGAGAGAAATTTTTTGTAATTGTACTCGTAATATTACCCTAATCTTTGAGTGCTCAGTTTTCTGTTAGTTAGGGGAACATTCTATCTGTTACAATGTTCTCAGAATATACAAGATATAAGATATTACTGTTCTAGACAGATTTCATGAGAACATTGCAAGAACATTCCTGTGTCCAGTTTTCTGAGGGTTAGAAGAATATTCCATCAACGTCCCACCAAACATACACAGAACATGGTTGCCATGTTCTCACAATATAAGATATTAATGTTCTAGACACATTTCATGAGAACATTGCAAGAACATTCCTGTGTCCAGTTTTCTGAGGGTTGGAGAATATTCAATTGATGTCACATCAAACATACACAGAACATGGTTGCCATGTTCTCAAAGTAAGATATTAAAGTTTGAGACATGTTTCATGGGACCGTTTCAAGAATATTTCTGTGTATCAGTTGTCAGTTGTCTCCTGATGGTCCCACGTTTTCCCCCAAAAAAGACTCATTACACATCACGCCTGGTTACTACTGCCAAGCCCATCAAGGGCCTGATTGGTGAACCACTGATCCATTCATGTCTCTTTTTGTTTGTTGGCAAGGATAGGGATACTCACACACAGTGCTTTTAACATAGTGTTTTTAACTTACATACTTGACACGCATGATTACATTATGCATGTTCATTTACAGTGCATTCGGAAAGTATTCAGACCCCTTCCCCTTTTCCACATTTTGTTACATTACAGCCCTATTCTAAAATGGATTAAATAATTGTTTTTCCTCATCAACCTACACACAATACCCCACAATGACAAAGCGAAACCAGGTTTTTAGAGATATAATTATTATTATTATTTTTTAGCTTATTTACATAAGTATTCAGACCCTTTGCTATGAGACTCAAAATTGAGCTCAGGTGCATCCTGTTTCCATTGATCATCCTTGAGATGTTTCTACAACTTGATTGGAGTCCACCTGTGGTAAATTCAATTGATTGGACATGATTTGGAAAGGCACACACCTATCTATATAAGGTCCCTAGGTTTACAGTGCATGTCAGAGCCTAAACCAAGCCACGAGGTGGAAGGAATTGTCCGTAGAGCTCTGAGACAGGATTGTGTCGAGGCACAGATCTGGGGCAGGGTACCAAAAAATGTCTGCAGCATTGAAGGTCCCCAAGGACACAGTGGCCTCCATCAATCTTAAATGGAAGAAGTTTGGAACCACCAAGACTCTTCCTTGAGCTGGTCGCCCGGCCAAACTGAGAAATCGGGGGAGAAGGGCCTTGGTTAGGGAGGTGACCAAGAACCCGATGGTCACTCTGACAGAGCTCCAGAGATCCTCTGTGGAGATGGGAGAACCTTCCAGAAGGACAACCATCTCTGCAGCACTCCACCAATCAGGCCTTTATGGTAGTTGGCCAGACGGAAGCCACTCCTCAGTAAAAGGCACATGACAGCACGCTTGGAGTTTGCCAAAAGGCACCTAAAGGACTCTCAGACCATGATTCTCTGGTCTGATGAAACCAAGATTGAACTCTTTGGCCTGAATGCCAAGCGTCACGTCTGGACGAAACCTAGCACCATCCCTACGGTGAAGCATGGTGGTGGCAGCATCATGCTGTGGGTATGTTTTTCAGCTGCAGGGACTGGGAGACTAGTCAGGATCGAGTGAGATCCTTGATGAAAACCTGCTCCAGAGCGCTCAGGACCTCAGACTGGGCTGAAGGTTCACCTTCCAACAGGACAACAACCCTAAGCACACAGCCAAGACAACGCAGGAGTCTCTGAATGTCCTTGAGTGGCCCAGCCAGAGCCCGGACTTGAACCCGATCCAACATCTCTGGAGAGACCTGAAAATAGCTGTGCAGTGACACTCCCCAACCAACCTAACAAAGCTTGAGAAGATCTGCAGAGAAGAATGGGAGAAACTCCCCAAATACAGGTGTGCCAAGCTTGTAGCATCATACCCAAGAATACTTGAGGCTGTTATCGCTGCCAAAGGTGCCTCAACAAAGTACATTTGACCCCTTTTTCGTGATATCCAATTGGTAGATACAGTCTTGTCCCATCGCTGCAACTCCCGTACGGACTCGGGAGAGGCGAAGGTCGAGAGCCATGCATCCTCCGAAATACGACCCTGCCAAGCCACACTGCTTCTTGACACACTGCTTGCTTAACCCAGAAGCCAACCGCACGGAGGAAACACCGTACAACTGGCGACCGTGTCAGCACCCAGCCCGCCACATGGAGTCGCTAGAGCGCAATGGGACAAGGACATCCCGGCCGGCCAAACCCTCCCCTAACGAGGCTGGGCCAATTGTACACCGCCTCATGGGTCTCCCGGTCATGGCCGGCTGCAACACAGCCCGGGATCGAACCCGGGTCTGTAGTGGCACCTCAAGCGCTGCAATGCAGTGTCTTAGACCGCTGCCCCACTCGGGAGGACTATTTTTAATTGTTTTATACATTTTCTAAAAACCTGTTTTTACGTTGTCATTATGGGGTATTGTGTGTAGATTGATGATGCAAAAAAACAATTTAATCAATTTTAGAATAATGCTGTAATGTAACAATGTGGAAAAAGTCAAGGGGTCTGAATACTTTCCTAATGCACTGTATACAGTCATTATTATTCAACATGTCCTCACCTGGGATTTGAACTCACAACCTCTTGGTTCACGGCATTCAGATCTTTCTTCTACACCACCATGTCTGTGTCAGTTATCAGTTAATTTGACTATTCTCTCATTTATTTGATTTACTTATTTCAACCATTTGAGGAGGAGGGGTTATGGTTTCATCTGGACAGAGCCTAACTATATTGGCCCAATAAGAAAAAATCCTTAGAGATAACCGTTATTTGGACAGTGGTTAGGGTGTTCGTCATTGGTTCTGGTGAACTGGGTTCGCTACCCGATAGGGGAATCACACATTCTAAGCAATATATGTTAATGTCATTATTTGGCAACAGTTACAACACACCTATGTGATACAACTATAATTAGTTTATCATTGAAAGATGGGAATCAGTAGAATTCTAGATATGCCATGTCGAACAAACATCACATCAGCTCTCGTCACTGCATTTCTATCTGTAACATTCCTAATTTGTTGCCGAAACATGGCCCAGGTAGTAGTGTTGCTTCTGATAGAAACATAAAAGAATATCAGAAATGTACATTTACAGTAGCATGTCTGTACTTTCTCACATTTGGCATTTAAGCAATGATGATGCCGGTTATACCAAAAACAATACACAACACATAGTTTAATCTCAAAGTTTTCATGTGTAAAAATAGACAAATTGCAACATAATTACTTGGGACCAGTGTTGGGGATAATATATTACTTAATGTTTTTATCAATTTTATGAGTAAGGAGTAATATAACAAGTTACTCTCTTTTAAATATTGTAATATTATTATTATTATTTATAGTAATCCATATATTACATTCAGAAGCATATCTCTACCGGCGTGTTATATATTTTTTAAAGCCTTGTCTCATGCTAACGGAATTCATGCTGTAGGCTAACTCGTTTAAAATAGGCCATCTTAAAGCTGAAAATCAAAGAAAGATGGCAGCTGTGTTGTTACACCGCTTTACCTTTTCCTTGTGGAAATTCTCCCATTATTTTGAGTTAATCGGGGTGAAAGAGAACAACATTTTAGTCAAATGCAAACTCTGCAAAGGCAGCATTGATCTCTTCATCCATAAACACACATCAGACCTGAAAAAGTATCTGGAGGTCATGCACAAAGGCACAAAGCTGGTAGTCAATGTTCCAGAAATGCATGAAAGAGGATAAATCTATACACATTATGGTAATAAACAAAGATGTATAAATATTATTTTCTAACGAAATGTCCATATAGAGTGCCTTCAGGAAGTATTCATACCCCTTGACTTATTCCACATTTTGTTGTCCTACAGCCTGAATTCCAAAGGCATTACATTATTAATTTTTGTTCACCCATCTACACACAATACCCCATAATGACAAAGTGCATTTTTGGCAAATGTATTGAAAATGAAATACAGAAATATCTAATTTACATACAGTACCAGTCAAAAGTTTGGACACACCTACTCATTCCAGGGTTTTATTTTATTTTTACTATTTTCTACATTGTAGAATAATAGTGAAGACATCAAAACTATGAAATAACACATATGGAATCATGTAGTAACCAAAAAAGTGTTAAACAAATCAAAATATATTTTATATTTGAGATTCTTCAAAGCAGCCAGCCTTTGCCTTGATGACAGCTTTGCACACTCTTGGCATTCTCTCAACCAGCTTCATGAGGAATGCCTTTCCAACAGTCTAGAAAATAGTAAAAATAAAGAAAAACCCTGGAATGAGTAGATGTGTCCAAACTTTTGACTGGTACTGTAAGTATTTACACCCCTGAGTCAATACATGTTAGAATCACCAATGGCAGTGATAATAGGTGTAAGTCTTTCTGGGTAAGTCTCTAAGAGCTTTGCACACCTGGATTGTACAATATTTGCACATTCTTTTAAAAATTCTTCAAGCTCAAGTTGGTTGTTGATCATTGTTAGACAGCCATTTTCAAGTCTTGCCATAAGCAACTCCAGTGCCATATTTGGCCTTGTGTTTTAGATTATTGTCCTGCTGCAAGATACATTTGTTTCCCAGTGTCTTTTGGAAAGCAGACTGAACCAGGATTTTGCCTGTGCTTAGCTCTATTCCGTTTCTTTTTATCCTAAAAAACACCCTAGACCTTGCTGATGACAAGCATACCCATAACATGATGCAGCCACCACCATGCTTGAAAATATGAAAAGTGGTACTCAGTGACGCTTTGTGTTCAGGACATAAAGTTAATTTATTTGCCAAATTTTGTGCAGTTTTACTTTAGTGCCTTATGGCAAACAGGATGCATGTTTTGGAATATTTGAATTCTGTACAGGCTTCCTTCTTTTCTGTCTGTCATTTAGGTTAGTATTGTGTAGTAACTACAATGATCCATTCTCAGTTTTCTTCTATCACAGCCATTCAATTCTGCAACTGTTTTAAAGTCACCATTGTCCTCATGGTGAAATCCCTGAGCAGTTTCCTTGAATCCATGCAACTTATTATGTGACTTGTTAAGCAAATGTTTATTCCTGAACTTAATGTAGGCTTGCCATAACAAAGGGGTTGAATACTTATTGACTCAAGACATTTCAGGATTTTATTTAATTAATTTGTAAAAATGTCTAAAAACATAGTTCCACAAAATCTAAATGTAACCCATTTTAAATTCAGGCTGTAACAGCAGTGTGTGGAAAAAGTCAAGGGTGAATACTTTCTGAAGGCAGAGTAAACAATATAAATGTCTGATAACAGCAATAATGACATTAACATATACTGCTAAGAATGTGAGCGTAGGTAGACTCCCCTAGCGGGTCTCAAACCCAAGTCACCAGCACCAATGCAAACACCCTAACCACTGTCCCAATAAGGGATATCTCAAGACATGTGCTTATTGGGCCAATATAGTTAGGCCCTGTCCAGAAAAAAACCCTAATCCCTCCTCCTCCCTAGGCACTTGTGTAAATCTGAAACAACTTGATAGGTGTAAGCAATAGGATGAATTCCCTTTGAAGTAAATCTCACCCCTCTTAAAAGTACACTCAAGAAAATATTTTATTGATCATAGTGATTCAGGAGTATCATTAAAACTGGTTAATATGCCCCACCAAAATTTGACAACTATACAGAAACCCAGCTAATAATTCTAGGTAGAGAGAACGTTTTTGTAATGTTACCTGTATTGTTCCCCTAATGTTTAGTGTCCAGTTTTCCGTTAGATAGTGGAACATTCTATCTATGTTAGCAAAAACCTTCTGAGAACCTTTTTAGCATGTTTTGCCATTAGAGTTAGGATAACATTCCCTCAATGTCAAACAGAACATACCCAGAAAGTGGTTACCATATTCTCAGTGTATCCAATATTAATGTTCTAGACATGTTTCATGAGAATGTTGCAAGAACATTTCTGTGTATCAGTTGTCAGGACGTTGCTTGATGGTCCCAAAGAAACTTTCTCCACAATTGTTTAATTTTTATTATACATCACACCCTGTTACTATTGCAGAGCCAATCAAGACCCTGATTGGTGAACCACTGATCCATTCATAGCTCTTTGTCTGTTGGCAAGGTTAGGGATACTCACACATACACACAGTGCTTTTAACATACAGTGTTTTAAACTTACACTGAACAAAAATATAAACGCAACATGTCAAGTGTTGGTCATTCCAGAAATGTTCCATATGCACAAAAAGGTTATTTCTCTCAAATTTTGTGCACACATTTGTTGACATCTCTGTTAGTGAGCATTTCTCCTTTGCCAAGATAATCCATCCACCTGACAGGTGTGGCATATCAAGAAGCTGATTGAACAACATGATCATTACACAGGTGCACCTTGTGCTGGGGACATTTCTGCACAAACTGTCAGAAACCGTCTCAGGGAAGCTCATCTACGTGCTTGTCGTCCTCACCAGGGTCTTGACCTGACTGCAGTTCGGCGTCATAACCGACTTCAGTGGGCAAATGCTCACATTCAAAGCACAGAGATACCGTGATGAGATCATGAGGCCCATTGTCGTGCCATTCATCCGCAGTCATCACCTCATGTTTCAGCATGATAATACACGGCCCCATGTCACAAGGATCTGTACACAATTCCTGGAAGCTGAAAATGTCCCAGTTCTTCCATGGCCTGCATACTCACCAGACATGTCACCCATTGAGCATGTTAGGGATGCTCTGGATCGATAGCATGTTCCAGTTCCCGACAATATCACATAGCCATTGAAGAGGAGTGGGACAACATTCCACAGGCCACAATCAACAGCTTGATCAACTCTATGCGAAGGAGATGTGTCGCCACTGCATGAGGAAAATGGGGGTCACAACAGATGCTGACTGGTTTTCAGATCCACACCCCTACCTTTTTTAAAGGTATCTGTGATGCATATACAGTGGGGAGAACAAGTATTTGATACACTGCCGATTTTGCAGGTTGTCCTACTTACAAAGCATGTAGAGGTCTGTAATTTTTATCATAGCTACACTTCAACTGTGAGAGACGGAATCTAAAACAAAAATCCAGAAAATCACATTGTATGATTTTTAAGTAATTAATTTTCATTTTATTGCATGACATAAGTATTTGATACATCAGAAAAGCAGAACTTAATATTTGGTACAGAAACCTTTGTTTGCAATTACAGAGATCATACGTTTCCTGTAGGTCTTGACCAGGTTTGCACACACTGCAGCAGGGATTTTGGCCCACTCCTCCATACAGACCTTCTCCAGATCCTTCAGGTTTCGGGGGCTGTCGCTGGGCAATACAGACTTTCAGCTCCCTCCAAAGATGTTCTATTGGGTTCAGGTCTGGAGACTGGCTAGGCCACTCCAGGACCTTGAGATGCTTCTTACGGAGCCACTCCTTAGTTGCCCTGGCTGTGTGTTTTGGGTCGTTGTCATGCTGGAAGACCCAGCCACGACCCATCTTCAATGCTCTTACTGAGGGAAGGAGGTTGTTGGCCAAGATCTCGCGATACATGGCCCCATCCATCCTCCCCTCAATACGGTGCAGTCGTCCTGTCCCCTTTGCAGAAAAGCATTTCCAAAGAATGATGTTTCCACCTCCATGCTTCACGGTTGGGATGGTGTTCTTGGGGTTGTACTCATCCTTCTTCTTCCTCCAAACACGGCGAGTGGAGTTTAGACCAAAAAGCTCTATTTTTGTCTCATCAGACCACATGACCTTCTCCCATTCCTCCTCTGGATCATCCAGATGGTCATTGGCAAACTTCAGATGGGCCTGGACATGCGCTGGCTTGAGCAGGGGGACCTTGCGTGCGCTGCAGGATTTTAATCCATGACGGCGTAGTGTGTTACTAATGGTTTTCTTTGAGACTGTGGTCCCAGCTCTCTTCTGGTCATTGAACAGGTCCTGCCGTGTAGTTCTGGGCTGATCCCTCACCTTCCTCATGATCATTGATGCCCCACGAGGTGAGATCTTGCATGGAGCCCCAGACCGAGGGTGATTGACCATCATCTTGAACTTCTTCCATTTTCTAATAATTGCGCCAACAGTTGTTGCCTTCTCACCAAGCTGCTTGCCTATTGTCCTGTAGCCCTCCCAGCCTTGTGCAGGTCTACAATTTTATCGCTGATGTCCTTACACAGCTCTATGGTCTTGGCCATTGTGGAGAGGTTGGAGTCTGTTTGATTGAGTGTGTGGACAGGTGTCTTTTATACAGGTAACGAGTTCAAACAGGTGCAGTTAATACAGGTAATGAGTGGAGAACAGGAGGGCTTCTTAAAGAAAAACTAACAGGTCTGTGAGAGCCGGAATTCTTACTGGTTGGTAGGTGATCAAATACTTATGTCATGCAATAAAATACAAATTAATTACTTAAAAATCATACAATGTAATTTTCTGGATTTTTGTTTTAGATTCCGTCTCTCACAGTTGAAGTGTACCTATGATAAAAATTACAGACCTCTACATGCTTTGTAAGTAGGAAAACCTGCAAAATCAGCAGTGTATCAAATACTTGTTCTCCCCACTGTATCTCTATTCCCAGTCATGTGAAATCCATAGATTAGGGCCTAATGAATTTATTTAAATTCACTGATTTCCTTATATGAACTGTATCTCTTAGAAATTGTTGTGTTTTATATTTTTGTTCAGTGTATATACTTGACACACTTTGACATACATGATAACATTGTGCATGTTCAATTTATACAGTAATTATTCAACATGTCCTCACCTGGGATTTGAATTTACAACCTCTTGGTACTCTGATCTTCCTGCTAAATCCTTCTCATGTATCGGTTAATCTGACTATTCTCATTATTTATTTGATTTAGGCCTACTTATTTCAGCAATTTGAGGGCTGTCAGTATAGTTGTCTAATGTTGGTGGGGCATGTTTTAATGATACTCCTGAATCTCTATGATCAATAAAGGTATACTTGAGTATACTTTTAACAGACCTGAGATTTACTTCAAAGTGCATTCACCCTATTGCTTAAAGCCTTCCACCTATTTACACAAGTGTCTAGGGAGGAGGGGGTAGGGGTTTCTTCTGGACAGGACAGGGCCTAACTATACTGGCCCAATAAGCACATCTTAGAGATATCCCTTACTTGGAGAGTGGTTAGGGTGTTCGTCACTTGTGCTGGTGGCCTAGATTTGAAACCCGCTAAGGAAGTCACCCTACACATTCTTAGCAAAATACAGTATGTTAATTACATTATTTGGCAACAGTTACAACACACCTATCTGATCTAATTAAAATGAGTTTCTCATGATTTCCCCTTGAGCATGAATTATGACCACATTTCCACTACCTCAAATTATCAGTAGGCCTATTTATTAATTCTATATAATTGAGCATCTCAAAGAGAACTCCATCGTCTTTTTGAACTCCACATACCATGTAGAACAAACATCTGTCATTGAGAAACGTATTAGATCAGATAGGTGCAGGGCTGGGGCCATAACGAATCAGTTGGATGGGAATTTGATTTCCATAGGGGGGCACATTTCTTTCATGGGACCTCCTATGTGTGCACGCGCTTGAGCTTGCACACATTTTTTTATGGGTGTTATAGTAAAGACCATAGGCAGTGCGCGAGTTTCAAGTTTGGGGTAGCTTACAATTTATCCTACAATTTCTACCGATCTGCATGCCAGTTATGATTTTCATATGCGCATTTTCGTGGAACAGTTTAATTTCAATAATAACGTTTTCATTTCTCAAAATCATTGTCACGTGGTTAACCATAAAAATCGTAATTAAAATGACACAAATCTAAAAGTTACATTTCAACTAATGCGAGAGCACCATCCTCTGCCATATGGACACATTGAAACACTGATCGATTGGAGGCTAAAAAATGTTTGCCTATAGTCCAATGCAGCAGTAAGCGTATAACTTCCATCGTCAACTAAGTAAAATACATAGGCCTAAAGCCGAAAAATAAAAACAGCAGAGAATATCCTGATGAAAATGTAGGTTCTTTCAATCACAATCTCTCTACTCTGCCTGTCTGCCTCCCTTTCTATCTGTCTTGACTTGAGCTAGCATTGTATCAAATCAATCAGCGAACTTGCAACATTGTATCAACTAGCCTATTCCGGGCCCTCAGAGTTTCCCACAACAGTGAGCTCGGAACAGACAGCTGTTTTTTGTGCAAGGGAAAAGCGTTCAGGTATTTTATGACATTTCCACTGGATATATGGGATCATCAGATCATGATATTTGGCTTGGTGATTATATACTCAATAATCAGCTAGGTTGCCCAAATTGCGGGCTTCCCAAATAGGCATAGACTTACGCGATTTGAAAGACCAGCTATTTTTTTAAAGTGAGCTAATAATCCTCTGTGGCTAAATCATGCTCTCTGGTGGAGTATATTGAATGATTTTATTTAGACAGGTGTAATTATATAATTTTGGCAAAACATCAATTTACTTTTAGGGGAAGCCAGCACTGTGTACCCACCAACTTTCCTTTCCAATTTGCAAGTGGCTGAAACCAGAGACCTGTATACAGTATAATGATGAGATGCTCATGTCTCCACCCTAACAATGGGAGTCGTTGTCCCAAAAGCAGGAAGGAAGGTGACAAGCTTAGGTCTGCATATTAAGCCCATAGAAACGCATAGGGCTTATTCTGGTCAGATTTTGGCGAGAGTGAGCCCTCTCGCTTCTCCTCTTCCTCTGTGCTGAAACTACAGTGGGGAAAAAAAGTATTTAGTCAGCCACCAATTGTGCAAGTTCTCCCACTTAAAAAGATGAGAGAGGCCTGTCATTTTCATCATAGGTACACGTCAACTATGACAGACAAATTGAGGAAAAAAAATCCAGAAAATCACATTGTAGGATTTTTAATGAATTTATTTGCAAATGATGGTGGAAAATAAGTATTTGGTCAATAACAAAAGTTTCTCAATACTTTGTTATATACCCTTTGTTGGCAATGACACAGGTCAAACGATTTCTGTAAATCTTCACAAGGTTTTCACACACTGTTGCTGGTATTTTGGCCCATTCCTCCATGCAGATCTCCTCTAGAGCAGTGATGTTTTGGGGCTGTCGCTGAGCAACACGGACTTTCAACTCCCTCCAAAGATTTTCTATGGGGTTGAGATCTGGAGACTGGCTAGGCCACTCCAGGACCTTGAAATGCTTCTTATGAAGCCACTCCTTCGTTGCCCGGGCGGTGTGTTTGGGATCATTGTCATGCTGAAAGACCCAGCCACGTTTCATCTTCAATGCCCTTGCTGATGGAAGGAGGTTTTCACTCAAAATCTCACGATACATGGCCCCATTCATTCTTTCCTTTACACGGATCAGTCGTCCTGGTCCCTTTGCAGAAAAACAGCCCCAAAGCATGATGTTTCCACCCCCATGCTTCACAGTAGGTATGGTGTTCTTTGGATGCAACTCAGCATTCTTTGTCCTCCAAACACGACGAGTTGAGTTTTTACCAAAAAGTTCTATTTTGGTTTCATCTGACCATATGACATTCTCCCAATCCTCTTCTGGATCATCCAAATGCACTCTAGCAAACTTCAGACAGGCCTGGACATGTACTGGCTTAAGCAGGGGGACACGTCTTGCACTGCAG
Source organism: Coregonus clupeaformis (assembly GCF_020615455.1). Lineage (NCBI taxonomy): Eukaryota > Metazoa > Chordata > Actinopteri > Salmoniformes > Salmonidae > Coregonus > Coregonus clupeaformis. The sequence continues at coordinate 32,039,347 of NC_059192.1, read as the reverse complement.
GATTTGAGTCCCTGGCGGCGTAGTGTGTTACTGATGGTAGGCTTTGTTACTTTGATCCCAGCTCTCTGCAGGTCATTCACTAGGTCCCCCCGTGTGGTTCTGGGATTTTTGCTCTCCGTTCTTGTGATCATTTTGACCCCACGGGGTGAGATCTTGCGTGGAGCCCCAGATCGAGGGAGATTATCAGTGGTCTTGTATGTCTTCCATTTCCTAATAATTGCTCCCACAGTTGATTTCTTCAAACCAAGCTGCTTACCTATTGCAGATTCAGCCTTCCCAGCCTGGTGCAGGTCTACAATTTTGTTTCTGGTGTCCTTTGACAGCTCTTTGGTCTTGGCCATAGTGGAGTTTGGAGTGTGACTGTTTGAGGTTGTGGACAGGTGTATTTTATACTGATAACAAGTTCAAACAGGTGCCATTAATACAGGTAACGAGTGGAGGACAGAGGAGCCTCTTAAAGAAGAAGTTACAGGTCTGTGAGAGCCAGAAATCTTGCTTGTTTTTAGGTGACCAAATACTTATTTTCCACCATAATTTGCAAATAAATTCATTAAAAATCCTACAATGTGATTTTCTGGATTTTTTTCCCTCAATTTGTCTGTCATAGTTGACGTGTACGTATGATGAAAATTACAGGCCTCTCTCATCTTTTTAAGTGGGAGAACTTGCACAATTGGTGGCTGACTAAATACTTTTTTTCCCCACTGTATCTCACCTGAGAAAGCATCCGAGTGAGCGAAACAGCGCTCCTCTGTCTTACTATATGTAGCCCATGTATCTGATGCTGTCAGGACAGCTTCAGATACATGGTCTACACATACTGAGACAGAGGGGCGCTGTTTCGCTCGCTCAGATGCTTTATCTGAGATTGATGCTTCTTTCTGTCGGCGTGCGTCTTGGTCAAATAAATGATCAGTATTTCAATATTTTATTTGGACAGGCAAGGGGATACGGTAGGGCGGGCCAGGCCCCCTAAAGGCGTCCACATGCTTCCCAGCCAAAACAGTTCGGAAGAGTTTGTGCATATATTATGACGACATTGTGACATTTTGTTTTGGACTTTGGTAAGGGTTTTTCGGGTGTTCGGGCACACACCTTTTTTCTCAAGGCCAGCCGATGTTCGGGAGCCGAAGTCTACGCCCCTTTGTCCATGATTGGTCAACTGTAGGGATTCTTCAATAAAGTCTTCGTTGACACTCAACGAGAGACGACTCATTTTCATGCACATTTTTAATTGAGAAACATCTTAGTTATATATAAAATTGCGCCACTAAGATATTTTTGGCAAAAACGTCAATAAAATGACAGATTTTAGATTAATTCTGACTATTTTGAGGAAGTGTATACTGGCTAAGGCGTCTCAAAATGAACGAACAGTACTATTGCCGCTATGTTCCCATTTTTCAAGCAAAGGTCTTTTAAGGCAAGCACACTCATTCAGTTCGCCTAGCCGACCTCGGCTAGCCGCCACCCGAACTGAAGCAAGCTGACTCCTTAAGGACCGCCCATAACACCGGCCCTGGATAGGTGTGTCGTAAGTGTTGCCAAATAATGAGATTAACATATATGGCTTATAATGTGAGAGTAGGGGGACTACCCTTACGGGTCTCGAACCAGGCCACAAGCACCAATGACGAATGCCCTAAACACTGTCCCAATAAGGGCATGTGCTTATTGGGCCAGTATAGTTAGGCCCTGTCTAGAAGAAACCCTAACCCCTCCTCCCTAGGCATTTACACTTATGTAGATGAAACATCTTCAGTTTCTTGGCAATGTCTTGCATGGAATAGCCTTCATTTCTCAGAACAAGAATAGACTGATGAGTTTGAATCTGGCCATTTTGAGCCTGTAATCGAACCCACAATTGCTGATGCTCCAGATACTCAACTAGTCTCAATAAGGCCAGTTTTATTGCTTCTTTAATCAGAACAACAGTTTTCAGATATGCTAACATAATTGCAAAAGGGTTTTCTAATGATCAATTAGCCTTTTAAAAAGATAAACTTGGATTAGCAAACACAACGTGTCATTGGAACACAGGACTGATGGTTGCTGATAATGGGCCTCTGTACGCCTATGTAGATATTCCATAAAAAATCAGCCGTTTCCAGCTACAATTGCCATTTACAACATTAACAATGTCTACACTGTATTTCTGATAAATTTGATGTTAATTTAAATGGACAAAATAATTGATTTTCTTTTGAAAACAAGGACATTTCTAAGTGACCCCAAACTGAATGGTAGTGTATATGTATATATACAGTTGAAGTCAGAAGTTTACATACACCTTAGCCAAATACATTTAAACTCAGTTTTTCACAATTCCTGACCTTTAATCCTAGTAAAAATTCCCTGTCTTAGGTCAGTTAGAATCACCACTTTATTTTAAGAATGTGAAATGTCCAAATAATAGTAGAGAGAATGATTTATTTCAGCTTCTATTTCTTTCATCACATTCCCAGTGGGTCAGAAGTTTGCATACACTCAATTTAGTATTTGGTAGCATTGCCTTTAAATTGTTTAACTTGGGTCAAACGTTTCGGGTAGCCTTCCACAAGCTTCCCACAATAAGTTGGGTGAATTTTGGCCCATTCCTCCTGACAGAGCTGGTGTAACTGAGTCAGGTTTGTAGGCCTCCTTGCTCGCACATGCTTTTTCAGTTCTGCCCACACATTTTCTATAGGATTGAGGTCAGGGCTTTGTAATGGCCACTCCAATACCTTAACTTTGTTGTCCTTAAGCCATTTTGCCACAACTTTGGAAGTATGCTTGGGGTCATTGTCCATTTGGAAGACCCATTTGCGACCAAGCTTTAACTTCCTGACTGATGTCTTGATGTTGCTTCAATATATCCACATATTTTTCCTTCCTCATGATGCCATCTATTTTGTGAATTGCACTAGTCCCTCCTGCAACAAAGCACCCCCACAGCATGATGCTGCCACCCCCGTGCTTTACGGTTGGGATGGTGTTCTTTGACTTGCAAGCGACCCCCTTTTTCCTCCAAACGATGGTCATTATGGCCAAACAGTTCTATTTTTGTTTCATCAGACCAGAGGACATGCAAACCGTAGTCTGGGTTTTTTATGGTGGTTTTGGAGCAGTGGCTTCTTCCTTGCTGAGCAGCCTTTCAGGTTATGTCGATATAGGACTTGTTTTACTGTGGATATAGATACTTTTGTACCTGTTTCCTCCAGCATCTTCATAAGGTCCTTTGCTGTTGTTCTGGGATTGATTTGCACTTTTCGCACCAAAGTACGTTCATCTCTAGGAGACAGAACGCATCTCCTTCCTGAGCGGTATGACGGCTGCGTGGTCCCATGGTGTTTATACTTGCGTACTATTGTTTGTACAGATGAACGTGGTACCTTCAGGCGTTTGGAAATTGCTCCCAAGGATGAACCAGACTTGTGGAGGTCTACACTTTTCTTTCTGAGGTCTTGGCTGATTTCTTTTGATTTTCCCATGTCAAGCAAAGAGACACTGAGTTTGAAGGTAGGCCTTGAAATACATCCACAGGTACACCTCCAATTGACTCAAATGATGTCAATTAGCCTATCAGAATCTTCTAAACCATGACATCATTTGCTGGAATTTTCCAAGCTGTTTAAAGGCACAGTCAACTCAGTGTATGTAAACTTCTGACCCACTGGAATTGTGATACAGTGAATTATAAGTGAAATAATCTGTCTGTAAACAATTGTTGGAAAAATTACTTGTGTCATGCACAAAGTAGATGTCCTAACCGACTTGCCAAAACTATGGTTTGTTAACAAGAAATTTGTGGAGTGGTTGAAAAACGACTTTTAATGACTCCAACCTAAGTGTATGTAAACTTCCGACTTCAACTGTATATACCGTACCAGTCAAAAGTGTGGACACACCTACTCATTCCAGGGTTTTTATTTTTACTATTTTCTACATTGTAGAATAATAGTGAAGACATCAAATCTATAAAATAACACATATGGAATCATGTAGTAACCAAAAAAGTGTTAAACAAATCAAAATATATTTTATATTTGAGATTCTTCAAAGTAGCCACCCAGCTTTGAACATTCTTGGCATTCTCTCAACCAGCTTCATGAGGTAGTCAACTGGAATGCATTTCAATTAACAGGTGTGCCTTCTTAAAAGTTAATTTGTGGAAATAATTTCCTTCTCAATGCGTTTGAGCCAATCATTTGTGTTGTGATAAGGTAGCCCCCGTATACAGAAGATAGCCCTATTTGGTAAAAGACCAAGTCCATATCATGGCAAGAACAGCTCAAATAAGCAAAGAGAAACGACAGTCCATCATTACTTTAAGACATGAAGGTCAGTCAATACGGAACATTTCAAAAACTTTGAATGTTTCTTCAAGTGCAGTCGCAAAAACCATCAAGCGCTATGATGAAACTGGCTCTCATGAGGACCGCCACAGGAATGGAAGATCCAGAGTTAACTCTGCTGCAGAGGATAAATTCACTAGAGTTACCAGCCTCAGATAGCAGCCCAAATAAATGCTTCACAGAGTTCAAGTCACAGACACATCTCAACATCAACTGTTCAGAGGGGACTGTGTGAACCAGGCCTTCATGGTCAATTGATGCAAAGAAACCACTACTAAAGGACACCAATAAGAAGAAGAGACCTGCATGGGCCAAGAAACACGAGCAATGGACATTAGACCGGTGGAAATGTTGTCCTTTGGTCTGGAGTCCAAATTAGAGATTTCTGGTTCCAACCGCCGAGTCTTTGTGAGACGCGGTGTGGGTGAACGGATGATCTCCGCATGTGTAGTTCCCACCGTAAAGCATGGAGGAGGAGGTGTTATGGTGTGGGGATGCTTTGCTAGTGACACTGTCTGTGATTTATTTAGAATTCAAGGCACACTTAACCAGCATGGCTACCACAGCATTCTCCAGAGATACACCATCCAATCTGGTTTGGGCTTAGTGGGACTATCATTTGTTTTTCAACAGGACAATGGCCTTAACACACCTCCAGGCTGTGTAAGGGCTATTTGACCAAGAAGGAGAGTGATGGAGTGCTGCATCAGATGACCTGGCCTCCACAATCCCCCGACCTCAACCCAATTGAGATGGTTTGGGATGAGTCGGACGGCAGAGTGAAGGAAAAGCAGCCAACAAGTGCTCAGCATATGTGGGAACTCCTTCAAGACTGTTGGAAAAGCATTCCAGGTGAAGCTGGTTGAGAGAATGCCAAGAGTGTGCAAAGTTGTCATCAAGGGAAAGGGTGGCTATTTGAAGAATCTTAAATATAAAATATATTTGGATTTGTTTAACACTTTTTTGGTTACTACATGATTCCATATGTTATTTCATAGTTTTGATGTCTTCACTATTATTCTACAATGTAAAAAATTGTAAAAATAAAGAAAAACCCTTGAATGAGTAGGTGTGTCCAAACTTTTGACTGGTAGTGTACATATTTACCAAAAAATATATGGGGGAATGGAAATGATGCAGACAATTACATTGATGGAAGCTACAATCTATCTGCAATATTAAAGCTGCTCTACCCAGAAATGTTCCTGCAACGATCCCATGAAACGTGTCTAGAACATTAATATCTTATGTTCTGAGAACATGTCAACCATGTTCTGTGTATGTTTGGTGGGACGTTGATGGAATATTCTTCTAACACTCAGAAAACTGGACACATGAATGTTCTTGGAACGTTCCCATGAAACGTGCCTAGAACACTAATATCTTACACTCTTAGAAAAAAGGGTTATAATAGGGTTTTTCCAGCTGTCCCCATAGCGTAAGCCTTTTTGGTTCAAGGTAGAACCATTTTGGGTTCCATGTAGAACTCTCTGTGGAAAGGGTTCTACATGAAACCCAAAGGGTTCTACTTGGAACCAAAAGGGTTCTACCTGGAACCAATAAGGGTTCTCCTATGGGGACAGCTGAAGAGCCCTTTTAGGTTCTAGACAGCACCTTTTTTTTCTAAGAGTGTATGTTCTGAGAACATGGCAACCATGTTCTGTGTATGTTTGGTGGGACATGATAGAATATTCTCCTAACCAACAGAAAATTGGACACAAGTGTTCTTGCAACGTTTCTATGAAACGTGTCTAGAACATGAATATCTTACGTTATGAGAACATGGTATCCAAGTTCTATATGACATTAAGGGAATGGTCTCTTGGAAACATTCCTTGCACATCACAGGAACATTTTTATGAAAATGTTAGTTCATTACCTAATGAGACTCTTATGGGAACGTTCTCTAAAGTTGTGGTAACGTTTGTTGTTAGCTGGGTACCTGTATGTGTCTCTGTAGTTGTGTGTATTGTGTGTATTGTGTGTGTGTGTGTGTGTGTGTGTGTGTGTGTGTGTGTGTGTGTGTGTGTGTGTGTGTGTGTGTGTGTGTGTGTGTGTGTGTGTGTGTGTGTGTGTGTGTGTGTGTGTGTGTGTGTGTGTTTGTTTGTCTACATGTACAGTGAGGGGAAAAAAATATTTGATCCCCTTCTGATTTTGTACGTTTGCCCACTGATAAAGAAATGATCAGTCTATAATTTAATGGTAGGTTTATTTGAACAGTGAGAGACAGAATAACAACAAAAAAATACAGAAAAACGCATGTCGAAAATGTTATAAATTGATTTGCATTTTAATGAGGGAAATAAGTATTTGACCCCCTCTCAATCAGAAAGATTTCTGGCTCCCAGGTGTCTTTTATACAGGTAACGAGCTGAGATTAGGAGCACACTCTTAAAGGGAGTGCTCCTCGTCTCAGCTTGTTACCTGTATAAAAGACACCTGTCCACAGAAGCAATCAATCAATCAGATTCCAAACTCTCCACCATGGCCAAGACCAAAGAGCTCTCCAAGGATGTCAGGTACAAGATTGTAGACCTACACAAGGCTGGAATGGGCTACAAGACCATCGCCAAGCAGCTTGGTGAGAAGGTGACAACAGTTGGTGCGATTATTCGCAAATGGAAGAAACACAAAATAACTCTCAATCTCCCTTGGCCTGGGGCTCCATGCAAGATCTCACCTCGTGGAGTTGCAATGATCATGAGAACGGTGAGGAATCAGCCCAGAACTACACGGGAGGATCTTGTCAATGATCCCAAGGCAGCTGGGACCATAGTCACCAAGAAAACAATTGGTAACACACTACGCCGTGAAGGACTGAAATCCTGCAGTGCCGGCAAGGTCCCCCTGCTCAAGAAAGCACATATACAGGGCCGTCTGAAGTTTGCCAATGAACATCTGAATGATTCAGAGGAGAACTGGGTGAAAGTGTTGTGGTCAGATGAGACCAAAATCGAGCTCTTTGGCATCAACTCAACTCACCCTGTTTGGAGGAGGAGGAATGCTGCCTATGATCCCAAGAACACCATCCCCACCGTCAAACATGGAGGTGGAAACATTATGCTTTGGGGGTGTTTTTCTGCTAAGGGGACAGGACAACTTCACCGCATCAAAGGGACAATGGACGGGGCCATGTACCGTCAAATCTTGGGTGAGAACCTCCTTCCCTCAGCCAGGGCATTGGAAATTGGTCGTGGATGGGTATTCCAGCATGACAATGACCCAAAACACACGGCCAAGGCAACAAAGGAGTGGCTCAAGAAGAAGCACATTAAGGTCCTGGAGTGGCCTAGCCAGTCTACAGACCTTAATCCCATAGAAAATCTGTGGAGGGAGCTGAAGGTTCGAGTTGCCAAACGTCAGCCTCGAAACCTTAATGACTTGGAGAAGATCTGCAAAGTGGAGTGGAACAAAATCCCTCCTGAGATGTGTGCAAACCTGGTGGCCAACTACAAGAAACGTCTGACCTCTGTGATTGCCAACAAGGGTTTTGCCACCAAGTACTAAGTCATGTTTTGCAGAGGGGTCAAATACTTATTTCCCTCATTAAAATGCAAATCAATTTATAACATTTTTGACATGCGTTTTTCTGGATTTTTTTGTTGTTATTCTGTCTCTCACTGTTCAAATAAACCTACCATTCAAATTATAGACTGATCATGTCTTTGTCAGTGGGCAAATGTACAAAATCAGCAGGGGATCAAATACTTTTTTCCCTCAATGTACGTTGCATGTATGTGTGTAGCCACTCACAGCTGCTCCTGCAGCTCCAGTACGATGGCCTCCAGCTCCCTCTTCTCCTGCTGGCTCTGCTCCTCCAGCTCCACCAGCCTCGCGTTCAGCTCCTTGTTCTCCGTCTCCACGTTCGTCAACTGGGATTCCCGCAGACGCACCAGCTCCTCCAGATAGCCCTGGAGACAAGCACACATCAGGGCTGTTTTTAATAGGTGCTAAATGGAAGAAAACGGTCTGAAATTGAGTAAAATGGGGATAAACTTTATTTTTTATTTTTTTTAAACGTTTTGCTACGGTGTGCCCTATGACCCAGCTACACATATCCAATGATGCCTTCCGTCTACTTCTGTCTTATCAATGAGTCCTATGATAGAGTACAGAGCGCAATTTGTGAGCCACATTATCTCTTGCAGATGAGGCATTTCAAGTTTTTGTTGGGCAGGAGCAGCATCTTCATAAGAACAAACTGTGCAATAACATTCAAATCAAATCAAATCAAATTGTATTGGCCACATGCGCCGAATACAACAGGTGCAGACATTACAGTGAAATGCTTACTTACAGCCCTTAACCAACAGTGCATTTATTTTAAAAATAAAACAACAACAAAAAAAGTGTTGAGAAAAAAAAAGCAAAATCGGCAGTGTATCAAATACTTGTTCTCCCCACTGTACATGTGGGAAGAGTTAAAGTGACTATGCATAAATAATTAACAGAGTAGCAGCAGCGTAAAAGGATGGGGTGGGGGGGGGGGGCAATGCAAATAGTCCGGGTAGCCATGATTAGCTGTTCAGGAGTCTTATGGCTTGGGGGTAGAAGCTGTTGAGAAGTCTTTTGGACCTAGACTTGGCACTCCGGTACCGCTTGCCTGCGGTAGCAGATAGAACAGTCTATGACTAGGGTGGCTGGAGTCTTTGACAATTTTGAGGGCTTTCCTCTGACACCGCCTGGTATAGAGGTCCTGGATGGCAGGAGGCTTGGCCCCAGTGATGTACTGGGCCGTACGCACTACCCTCTGTAGTGCCTTGCGGTCGGAGGCCAAGCAGTTGCCATACCAGGCGGTGATGCAACCAGTCAGGATGCTCTCGATGGTGCAGCTGTAGAATTTTTTGAGGATCTGAGGACCCATGCCAAATCTTTTCAGTCTCCTGAGGGGGAATAGGCTTTGTCGTGCCCTCTTCACGACTGTCTTGGTGTGTTTGGACCATGATAGTTCGTTGGTGATGTGGACACCAAGGAACTTGAAGCTCTCAACCTGTTCCACTACAGCCCCGTCGATGAGAATGGGGGCGTGCTCAGTCCTCTTTTTCAGCCCTGATCTCTGAGGTAACAGTCCTTTGGGGCATGCCTGGGCACGTGTATACACCACAATATAGACCCAGTGCCTAGTGTGTGAGTATACACCAAGGGCTAGTGTACAAGGATACACCTATGACCTAGTGTAAACCTAGGAGCAACCTTCCCTAGGGAGCAAGTGAGCTGTGAATAGTTATTACAGTACTAGAAGAAAGACACCCAACAATGACTATCTTGTCCCTTGTACTTGAGTGCCACTCATAGGCTTATGTGGGGATCTACAAAGATATAAAATGGCCACCCACCTTCTGAGCATAGACAATCTTGAACCTCTGCTCCATCTTGCGGCATTTGTTGGCCCAGCTCTCCTCGTCGGTCACCAGCGGGACGTAGGGGTGCTCAGGGACACTGTCATCACTTGTGCTGCTGTCGATGCTCCGACGGTCATCGTCATCACTCAGGTAGTCATAGCTACACAGACAACAACATACGTCAATAATAGGCCTATTTAGGCTATGTAATATTGGGCCAGTTTCCCAGACCCAGATTGAGCCTAGTCCTGGATTAAAAATCATTCTCAATAGAGGATCACCATTAAAAGCATGTTTTAGTGTAGGCTTAAAAGTCCAATGCAGCCGTTTTTATCTCAATATCAAATCATTTCTGGGTAACAATTAAGTATCTTACTGTGATTATTTTCAATTAAAATGGTCAAAAAGAAACAAAAATAGCTTAGCAAAGAGCAATTTCTCAAACAAAAATGTTGCTAGGACTGTCTGGCAGTGGTCTGAGTGGGGAGGGGAAAACTAGCTGTTATTGGCAGAGAGGTTTGGAACTCTTTCTTATTGGTCTACAGTCGTGGTCAAAAGTTTTGAGAATGACACAAGTATTGGTCTTCACAAAGTTCGCTGCTTCAGTGTTATGAGATATTTTTGTCAGATGTTACTATGGTATACTGAAGTATAATTACAAGCACACCATAAGTGTCAAAGGCTTTTATTGACAATTACATTAAGTTTATGCAAAGAGTCAATACTTTTTCAAGACCTCTGCAATCCGTACTTTGTCAGAATTTGTGGGTTTTTGTTTGTCCACCCGCCTCTTGAGGATCGACCACAAGTTCTCAATGGGATTAAGGTCTGGGGAGTTTCCTGGCCATGGACCCAAAACTTCAATGTTTTGTTCCCCGAGCTACTTAGTTATCACTTTTGCTTCATGGCAAGGTCCTCCATCATGCTGGAAAAGGCATTGGTCGTCACCAAACTGTTCTTGGATGGTTGGGAGAAGTTGCTCTCGGAGGATGTGTTGGTACCATTCTTTATTCATGGCTGTGTTCTTAGGCAAAATTGTGAGTGAGCCCACTTCCTTGGCTGAGAAGCAACCCCACACATGAATGGTCTCAGGATGCTTTACTGTTGGCATGACACAGGACTGATGGTAGCGCTCACCTTGTCTTCTCCGGACAAGGTGTTTTCTGGATGCCTCAAACAATCGGAAAGGGGATTCATCAGAGGAAATGACTTTACCCTAGTCCTCAGCAGTCCAATCCCTGTACATTTTGCAGAATATCAGTCTGTCCCTGATGTTTTTCCTGGAGAGAAGTTGCTTCTTTGCTGCCCTTCTTATGCACTCACACATGCCTGCTGCCAATCCTGAGCAAGCTCTTCACTGGTGGTGCCCCGATCCCGCAGCTGAATCAACTTTAGGAGACGGTCTTGGCGCTTGCTGGACTTTCTTGGGCGCCCTGACGCCTTCTTCACAACAATTGAACCTCTCTCCTTGAAGTTCTTGATGATCCGATAAATGGTTGATTTAGGTGCTATCTTACTAGCAGCAATATCCTTGCCTGTGAAGCCCTTTTTGTGCAAAGCAATGATGACGGCACGTGTTTCCTTGCAGGTAACCATGGTTAACAGAGGAAGAACAATGATTTCAAGCACCAGCCTCCTTTTAAAGCTTCCAGTCTGTTATTCTAACTCAATCAGCATGACAGAGTGATCTCCAGCCTTGTCCTCGTCAACACTCTCACCTGTGTTAACGAGAGAATCACTGGTCCTTTTGTGGCAGGGCTGAAATGCAGTGGAAATGTTTTTTGGGGATTAAGTTCATTTTCATGGCAAAGAGGGACTTTGCAATTAATTGCAATTCATCTGATCACTCTTCATGACATTCTGGAGTATATGCAAATTGCCATCATCAAAACTGAGGCAGCAGACTTTGTGAAAATGTGTATTTGTGTCATTCTCAAAACTTTTGACCACGACTGTATTAACTAATTTACCGCCTGGTGATGTCAGCAGGCAGGCCAAAACTCCATCCCACCAAAATATGCAGAAATTTCAGAAGGGCAATTTAAACACTTCTTACACTAAAAGGGCATTATCATAATTTTCACAATTTCACAATATTCTTTCAACCTCATAGTGTGGAAATATAAATAAAACACAGGAACATCTAAATGAGTCCCTTTTGAGTAGTGTAACTTGGTAAAATAAATAAATATTTATTTCACCTAATTTTAACATTCAACTTAATAAAAAACAAGTTTCCTATCTCAAGGTTGAATAAAAAAATGACTAAAGTACTGTAAGTACAAAATAAAGTAACATGGTTGACCGTAACTGGGTAGACGATTAAATCAGCCATGAATCCCCTTGTGACAGGGGGAATGGAAGCTTGTTGTCTGCAACAGGGAGGGGCAATTGAATGCCTGTCTATCTATGGGTAACAGTGTTGACGTGTTATGCTCGACCCGCTCCGTTTTCCACCACAAAACACCAGAATATGGCCAAAAAGAGTAGAACGAGCTCACCTGCTTTTGGGTCTTTCTATAAATAAAAGGGGCCAATGTGTGACATCAGGGTCAACATCTTCTTGCAGCTTCACATGTGTAGTTACAGGAATAAGAGTCTAGATAGGCACAATGAGACCATAACTCTTACCAACAACAAAACATCTACAGTACCAGTGGACACACCTACTCCTTCAAGGGTTTTTCTTTATTTTTACTATTTTCTACATTGTAGAATAATAGTGAAGACATCAAAACTATGAAATAACACATATGGAATCATGTAGTAACCAAAAAAGTGTTAAACAAATCCAAATATATTTTATATTTGAGATTCTTCAAAGTAGCCACCCTTTGCATTGATGACAGCTTTGCACGCCCTTAGCATTCTCTCAACCAGCTTCACCTGGAATGCTTTTCCAACAGTGTTGAAGGAGTTCCCACATATGCTGAGCACTTGTTGGCTGCTTTTCCTTCACTCTGCGGTCCAACTCATCCCAAACCATCTCAATTGGGTTGAGGTAGGGTGATTGTGGAGGCCAGGTCATCTAATGCAGCACTCCATCACTCTCCTTCTTGATCAAATAGCCCTTACACAGCCTGGAGGTGTGTTTTGGGTCATTGTCCTGTTGAAAAACTGAGTTTATCAGGAAGTGTATAGGTGATGTTGTGCCCAATGTGACTATTAAAACCTACTCTAACCAGAAACCGTGGATAGATGGCAGCATTCGCGCAAATCTGAAAGCGCGAACCACCGCATTCAACCATGGCAAGGTGACTGGGAATATGGCAGAATACAAACAGTGTAGCTACTCACTCCGCAAGGCAATAAAACTGGCAAAACATCAGTATAGAGACAAAGTGGAGTCGTAATTCAACGGCTCAGACACGAGACGTATGTGGCAGGGTCTACAGACAATCACAGACTACAAAAGGAAAACCAGCCACGTCGCCGACACGACGTCTCGCTTCCAGACAAGCTAAACACCTTATTCGCGCGCTTTGAGGATAACACAGTGTCACTGACGAGGCCCACTACCAAGGACTGTGGCCTCTCCTTCTCCATGGCCGACGTGATTAAGACATTTAAGCATGTTAACCCCCGCAAGGCTGCCGGCTCAGACAGCATCCCTAGCCGCGTCCTCAGAGCATGTGCAGACCAGCTGGCTGGTGTGTTTATGGACATATTCAATCTCTCCCTTTCCCAGCCTGCTGTACCCACATGCTTCAAGATGGCCACCATTGTTCCTGTACCCAAGAAAGCAAAGGTAACTGAACTAAATGACTATCGCCCTGTAGCACTCACCTCTGTCATCATGAAGTGCTTTGAGAAACTAGTCAAGGATCATATCACCTCTACCTTACCTCTCACCCTAGACCGACTTCAATTTGCTTACCGCCCCAATAGATCCACAGACGATGCAATCGCCATCACACAGCACACTGCCCTATCCCATCTGGACAAGAGGAATACCTATGTAAGAATGCTGTTCATTGACTATAGCTCAGCATTCAACACCATAGTACCCTCCAAGCTCATCATTAAGCTCGAGGCCCTGGGTCTGAACCCCGCCCTGTGCAACTGGGTCCTGGACTTCCTGACGGGCCACCCCCATGTGGTGAAGGTAGGAAACAACATCTCCACTTCGCTGATCCTCAACACTGGGGCCCCACAAGGGTGCGTGCTCAGCCCCCTCCTGTACTCCCTGTTCACCCATGACTGCGTGGCCAAGCACGCCTCCAACTCAATCATCAAGTTTGCAGACGACACAACAGTAGTAGGCTTGATTACCAACAATGACGAAAACGCCTACAGGGAGGAGGTGAGGGCTCTGGGAGTTTGGTGCCAGGAAAATAACCTCTCACTCAACATCAACAAAACAAAGGAGATGATCGTGGACTTCAGGAAACAGCAGAGGGTGCACCCCCCTATCCACATCGACGGGACCGCAGTGGAGAAGGTGGAAAGCTTCAAGTTCCTTGGCGTACACATCACCGACAAACTGAAATGGTCCACCCACGCAGCCAGTGTGGTGAAGAAGGCGCAACAGAGCCTCTTCAACCTCAGGAGGCTGAATAAATTTGGCCTAGCACCTAAAACCCTCACAAACTTTTACAGATGCACAATTGAGAGCATCCTGTCGGGCTGTACCACCGCCTGGTATGGCAACTGCACCGCCCACAACCGCAGGGCTCTCCAGAGGGTGGTGCGGTCTGCCGAACACATTACCGGGGGCAAACTACCCGCCCTCCAAGACACATACAACACCCGATGTCACAGGAAGGCCAAAAAGATCATCAAGGACATCAACCACCCGAGCCACTGCCTGTTCACCCCGCTATCATCCAGAAGGCGAGGTCAGTACAGGTGCATCAAAGCTGGGACCGAGATAATGAAAAACTGCTTTTATCTCAAGGCCATCAGACTGTTAAATAGCCATCACTCGCACATTAGAGGCTGCTGCTGCCTATTGAAATCACTGGCCACTTTAAGAAATGGAACACTAGTCACTTTAAAATGTTTACATATCTTGCACTACTCATCTCATATGTATATACTGCATTCTATTCTATAATATTATACTGTATCTTAGTCCATGCCGCTCTGTCATTGCTTGTCCATATATGTATATATTCTTAAATCCCATTCCTTACTAGTTTTGTGTGTATTGGGTATATGTTGTGAAATTGTTAGATATTACTTGTTAGATATTACTGCACTGTCGGAGCTAGAAGCACAAGCATTTCGCTACACCCGCTATAACATCTGCTAAACACGTATGTGACAAATACATTTTAGTTTGATTTGAACAAATTATAGTCCCACTAAGCGCAAACCAGATGGGATGGCGTATCGCTGCAGAACACTGTGGTAGCCATGCTGGTTAGGTGTGCCTTGAATTCTAAATAAATCACAGACAATGTCACCAGCAAAGCACCCCCCACACCATCACACCTCCTCCTCCATGCTTCACGGTGGGAACCATACATGCGGAGATCATCCGTTCACTTACTATGCGTCGCACAAAGACACGGCGCTTGGAACCAAAAATCTCAAATTTGGACTCATCAAACCAAAGGACAGATTTCCACCGGTCTAATGTCCATTGCTCGTGTTTCTTGGACCAAGCAAGTCTCTTCTTCTTATTGGTGTCCTTTAGTAGTGGTTTCTTTGCTGCAATTCGACCATGAAGGCCTGATTCCTGCAGTCCCCTCGGTTATATTCGCGGGGCAGACGGGTTTAGGATCATTAAATATTCTATGGCTGAAGGGCGGGTGGGTGGTGGGCAGGTTGAAACAATACCTTTAAAAAATCCATCAATATATAACTATTGTGCAATTTACAGTGGGGAAAAAAAGTATTTAGTCAGCCACCAATTGTGCAAGTTGTCCCACTTAAAAAGATGAGAGAGGCCTGTAATTTTCATCATAGGTACACGTCAACTATAACAGACAAAATGAGAAAAAATAATCCAGAAAATCACATTGTAGGATTTTTTATGAATTTATTTGCAAATTATGGTGGAAAATAAGTATTTGGTCAATAACAAAAGTTTCTCAATACTTTGTTATATACCCTTTGTTGGCAATGACACAGTTCAAACGTTTTCTGTAAGTCTTCACAAGGTTTTCACACACTGTTGCTGGTATTTTGGCCCATTCCTCCATGCAGATCTCCTCTAGAGCAGTGATGTTTTGGGGCTGTCGCTGGGCAACACAGACTTTCAACTCCCTCCAAAGATTTTCTATGGGGTAGAGATCTGGAGACTGGCTAGGCCACTCCAGGACCTTGAAATGCTTCTTACGAAGCCACTCCTTCGTTGCTCGGGCGGTGTGTTTGGGATCATTGTCATGCTGAAAGACCCAGCCACGTTTCATCTTCAATGCCCTTGCTGATGGAAGGAGGTTTTCACTCAAAATCTCACGATACATGGCCCCATTCATTCTTTCCTTTACACGGATCAGTCGTCCTGGTCCCTTTGCAGAAAAACAGCCCCAAAGCATGATGTTTCCACCCCCATGCTTCACAGTAGGTATGGTGTTCTTTGGATGCAACTCAGCATTCTTTGTCCTCCAAACACGACGAGTTGAGTTTTTACCAAAAAGTTATATTTTGGTTTCATCTGACCATATGACATTCTCCCAATCCTCTTCTGGATCATCCAAATGCACTCTAGCAAACTTCAGATGGGCCTGGACATGTACTGGCTTAAGCAGGGGGACACGTCTGGCACTGCAGGATTTGAGTCCCTGGCGGCGTAGTGTGTTACTGATGGTAGGCTTTGTTACTTTGGTCCCAGCTCTCTGCAAGTCATTCACTAGGTCCCCCCCGTGTGGTTCTGGGATTTTTGCTCACCGTTCTTGTGATCATTTTGACCCCACGGGGTGAGATCTTGCGTGGAGCCCCAGATCGAGGGAGATTATCAGTGGTCTTGTATGTCTTCCATTTCCTAATAATTGCTCCCACAGTTGATTTCTTCAAACCAAGCTGCTTACCTATTGCAGATTCAGTCTTCCCAGCCTGGTGCAGGTCTACAATTTTGTTTCTGGTGTCCTTTGACAGCTCTTTGGTCTTGGCCATAGTGGAGTTTGGAGTGTGACTGTTTGAGGTTGTGGACAGGTGTCTTTTATACTGATAACAAGTTCAAACAGGTGCCATTAATACAGGTAACGAGTGGAGGACAGAGAAGCCTCTTAAAGAAGAAGTTACAGGTCTGTGAGAGCCAGAAATCTTGCTTGTTTGTAGGTGACCAAATACTTATTTTCCACCATAATTTGCAAATATATTCATTAAAAATCCTACAATGTGATTTTCTGCATTTTTTTTTCTCATTTTGTCTGTCATAGTTGACGTGTCCCTATGATGAAAATTACAGGCCTCTCTCATCTTTTTAAGTGGGAGAACTTGCACAATTGGTGGCTAACTAAATACTTTTCCCCCCCACTGTATATAGGCTACATTGAGGTTTTTCTTAAATTATTTAAGGCTATCTGGTATTAATGCATTAGCCTAAACTGTAGGGCTTAACTGTACAGGGGCCCAATAGCCTACACAGCCAACCGCCAAATAATGCTTTTGGGACCAGGCAGAAAAAGTTAACGTCAATCCATGGAGGCAAAAGGGACATAGTCGAAGTTTCATTCAATAAGACAAAAGCTGCGAAAGGAAAGTTGGAAATAACGAGAAGGGAGGGCCAGAAATGTAATGTTTGGAGAAGATTTGGTGAAGTGGTAAAAGAGTGATAGCAGTGCCGGCTATGTTATGTGTGATGATTGTGAGGCTTTATACAAATTTGACAGTCACAAGACGGGACTTCAAATAGGCCTATACATTCATGTGAACGGAACTTTAGCCTACTGTTTAGATGGGTTAAACGGAAACAGAAATCTGGACATTGACTAACCAGAATAACCTACTGATTTCTGGCAAACTCCAAAGTCCTCTGATAATACTAGTCCTGTGCGAATCGACATGCCTGTGTTTTGAGAGAAATGTCTGAGTTTGACAGGTTTTGCTCGTGGTTTGAGCAAGAAAACAATAACTGATTCGATAAATTGAACAGAGTGCTGCACATAGCCTATGAAGTGTCAACTTTCACAGTGAATGCTTTTGTTAAATACGTTTTGTGCGAATGAATTGAACATGGCCAAATGCATCAATAAATGCATATTGCGCCTATTTAATGCAACCTTGCTGTTAATAGATCGCAAAGCAGCATACAACTGAACTAAACGTTTGGAACAAGTTCACTTTATCATCCATAGCCTAAAAACGCGTATCAAGTGCAAGTTAGCTGTTTAGCTCATATCTGAAGAATGGGGGCATTTTGGGACGTATTCTACTGCGAATCGCTAAAATATCCAAATGATTATGATCACACTTCCTCAATTCAAATATTATGGCGACAAAGATGGTTTGGTATGGTTTAGAAACTTGGGAACCAAACTCGAGTTATCAGTGTAGCCTGTTATCGCCTGGACTTGTTGAAATATGTTCACGCCTAGAAAAAAACGTCTAGGGTTCCGTCATAACTGTCCATTTATTTATTTTTAAATTGTCGTATATGAAGATTATGACGTTGTTAATGTTTTTAAGTGGAACCGGAGAGGACGTTTATTTTAGTATCAAGAGGGAATGTTTTAGTGTAACGCCACATACAACAGACAGGAAGTGTGTTGTAGACAGGGGATTGGACAGTAGAGGGAGCCACCCACATCTTGGGGAGATTATATATACTGGGGGAAAAACAAAGAAGAGGTTAGAGCGACCATTGCAATCTGGGACATCGCTCTCCGGGTGGGCATGACACCTGTAACTCATGCTGAAAGCTTGTGATATGAATAAACTTATGATCAAGGTTCAGTATGAGCGGACTCCTTTGTTTATCAGCAATAATTGCCAGCATTTACTCGATACTACAAAATAAATAATTACAGGGGGCAGTTTGGAAAAGACGAATCCCGTCCGAATCGTCATCTGGAATAACGGACATTCTGTGGTAATAAATACATAACCAACGTTCTCTAGTAATACTAGTCCCGTGCGAATAGGGCTATATCCTTAATAATAACTCCTGCAGAATTAAGCATTTCTTGCAGTAAAATGATACACCAAATGTAGGCAAAATTTGGACTTGGGAACAGGAGTGGAGGAATATGATTTATTTATTTCTGCATCATGAGGGAATGCACAGAAACACGTTGGGTCGTTATCACAGTTTTCTTTTTCCTTACAACGTTTGGAACAAACAGCTGACCCGCACACCACTAGTATATAGGACATATCAGTCAGCTAACCATTTACAGTAACATTTACATTTTAGTCATTTAGCAGACGCTCTTATCCAGAGCGACTTACAGTAAGTGAGTGCATACATTTTTCATACTGGCCCCCCGTGGGAATCGAACCCACAACCCTGGCGTTGCAAGCGCCATGCTCTACCAACTGAGCTACAGGAGGCCTGTAACAGCAGTTCATTAATAAGTCAATACACACTAAATCTTATGCAGAAATTGAGAAATCTTACCTTATCTTGGTACTGTGGCACGGTATGGGAAGCTATTAATCAATTAATTCATAGATAATAGATTCATAGATGGAGTTAGAAGGGTGACCTCCTACTTTGAAAGGACAGGAAGTGTTGGCTGTGCACTTGACCAGGCATTCCACATTTAACCCCACCCACATTTGAACATCGAAATATGAAGTTGTTTTTTGGTTTTATATGCAAAAATGGAAGAGAAAAAAAAAACAATACATTTTTACATTTCATAAATAGCCCGTTTTTATGATCCCGATTGCTCAGTTTTAACTAGGAAAACAAACGATCATAACCTACATGGGACCGTAGTCTTACCTCAGGTATCTTGATTTAATGTTGTCTGTGAAGTAGGCTAATTATTTGACTGCCATAACAACATAGACACCAAAATGTTCTGTCAATCATCGAGATCAACATTAATTCCTGCACTTTAGCTGTTGTTAAATCACACAAGCTCTTTATCACTTGACTGTCATTTAGAAAATCCTTGAATCAGCTGAATCAGCTGATGTTGCTCGATAATGTCCACACATAACTAAACAGCTAGACATCAAACGCGCATCAAACAACTATTATGCTAAATTATTGAAGAACCTGTTAATGACAGTATCGATTTTTTCTGTTTGAAGCATTGGATTTTGCAATCACATATATTATTTTGGAGATGTGTGCCCATGAAAACTGTTTTCACACCCGTAACATAGGGAGATACGAAATGTTACAAGGTTACAGTACACTTCCGAGATCTCCATACAAAAAAAGAGTCTGACAGCAATATCCAGGAATTTCACAGGATCAAGGTCAATGTGTAATTCAATTGTTAAATACTTAGTATATGATACAACGACAAACAACAGTAGCTCAGTTGGTAGAGCATGGCGCTTGCAACGCCAGGGTTGTGGGTTCGTTACCCACGGAGGGCCAGTATGAAAATGTATGCACTCACTAACTGTAAGTCGCTCTGGATAAGAGCGTCTGCTAAATGACTAAAATGTAAATGTAATAAATGAAAGGAAAGAAAGGTGTGTTTAATGTCACACGATTTTTGCCAAATCTGTGAAGACTCCAAGCAGGAGAAAGGGTTTAAACTACGGCTGACCCCATTTAGTCGACTGGTCGATTGTTTGGTCGATAGGCTGTTGGTCGACTGAGATTTCTTTAGACAAGCAATAGCAATTAAAAATATATATTTATCATGTTGTACAAGACTAATCCATTGTGGAGGCCATGGGGATGGCACAGTCCATCACTCTAAGACATGTGCTACTGAAATTGTATAT
Organism: Coregonus clupeaformis; assembly: GCF_020615455.1. Lineage (NCBI taxonomy): Eukaryota > Metazoa > Chordata > Actinopteri > Salmoniformes > Salmonidae > Coregonus > Coregonus clupeaformis. The sequence goes on along the minus strand of NC_059192.1, from coordinate 32,018,868 downwards.
GATTAGATTACATAAGAACAATGGTGCGACACTAATAATATTTACAGTTGAAGTCGGAAGTTTACATACACCTTGCCAAATACATTTTAAACTCAGTTTTTCACAATTCCTGACCTTTAATCCTAGTAAAAATTCCCTGTTTTAGGTCAGTTAGGATCACTACTTTATTTTAAGAATGTGAAATGTCAGAATAATTGTAGAGAATGATTTATTTCAGCTTTTATTTCTTTCATCACATTCCCAGTGGGTCAGAAGTTTACATACACTCAATTAGTATTTGGTAGTATTGCCTTTAAAATTGTTTAACTTGGGTCAAACGTTTCAGGTAGCCTTCCACAAGTTTCCCACAATATGTTGGGTGAATTTTGGCCCATTCCTCCAGACAGAGCTGGTGTAACTGACTCAGGTTTGTAGGCCTCCTTGCTCGCGCACACTTTTTCAGTTCTGCCCACACATTTTCTATAGGATTGAGGTCAGGGCTTTGTGATGGCCACTCCAATACCTTGACTTTGTTGTCCTTAAGCCATTTTGCCACAACTTTGGAAGTATGCTTGGGGTCATTGTCATTGTCCATTTGGAAGACCCATTTGCAACCAAGCTTTAACTTCCTGACTGATGTCTTGAGATGTTGCTTCAATATATCCACATAATTTTCCTTCCTCATGATGCCATCTATTTTGTGAAGTGCACCAGTCCCTCCTGCAGCAAAGCACCACCACAGCATGATGCTGCCATCCTGTGCTTTACAGATGGGATGGTGTTCTTCGGCTTGCAAGCGACCCCCTTTTCCCTCCAAACATAACTATGGTAATTATGGCCAAACAGTTCTATTTTTGTTTCATCAGACCAGAGGACATTTCTCCAAAAAGTACGATGTTTGTCCCCATGTGCAGTTGCAAACCGTAGTCTGGCTTTTTTATGGCGGTTTTGGAGCAGTGGCTTCTTCCTTGCTGAGCGCCGTTTCAGGTCATTAAAACTAATTTTTCAACCACTCCACAAATTTCTTGTTAACAAACTATCGTTTTGGCAAGTCGGTTAGGACATCTACTTTTTGCATGACACAAGTAATTTTTCCAACAATTGTTTACAGACAGATTATTTCACTTATAATTCACTGTATCTCAATTCCAGTGGGTCAGAAGTTTACATACACTGAGTTGACTGTGCCTTTAAACAGCTTGGAAAATTGGCTTTAGAAGATTCTGATAGGCTAATTGACATCATTTTCTGGAAGCTGTTTAAAGGCACAGTCAACTTAGTGTATGTAAACTTCTGACCACTGGAATTGTGATACGGTGAATTATAAGTGAAATAATCTGTCTGTAAACAATTGTTGGAAAAATGACTTGTGTCATGCACAAAGCAGATGCCCTAACCGACTTGCCAAAACTATAGTTTGTTAACAAGGTTATGTCGATATAGGACTCGTTTTACTCTGGATATATATACTTTTGTACCGGTTTCCTCCAGCATCTTCACAAGGTCCTTTGACGTTGTTCTGGGATTGAATTGCACTTTTCGCACCAAAGTACGTTCATCTCTAGGAGACAGAACCCGTCTCCATACTGAGTGGTATGACGGCTGCGTGGTCCCATGGTGTTTATACTTGCGTACTATTGTTTGTACAGATGAACGTGGTACCTTCAGGCGTTTGGAAATTACTCCCAAGGATGAACCAGACTTGTGGAGGTCTACAATTTTTTTTTCTTCAGAGGTCTTGGCTGATTTCTTTTGATTTTCCCATGATGTCAAGCAAAGAGGCACTGTGTTTGAAGGTAGGCCTTGAAATACATCCACAGGTACACCTCCAATTGACTCAAATGATGTCAATTAGCCTATCAGAAGGTTCTAAAGCCATGACATCATTTTCTGGAATTTTCCAAACTGTTTAAAGGCACAGTCAACTCAGTGTATGTAAACTTCTGACCCACTGGAATTGTGATACAGTGAATTATAAGTGAAATAATCTGTCTGTAAACAATTGTTGGAAAAATTACTTGTGTCATGCACAAAGTAGATGTCCTAACCGACTTGCCAAAACTATAGTTTGTTAACAAGAAATTTGTGGAGTGGTTGAAAAACGAGTTTTAATGACTCGAACCTAAGTGTATGTAAACTTCCGACTTCAACTGTATATTATTTTATAACAAATGCGCTTTCTCCCGCGTTGGATAGTGGTCGCTGTCCGCGGATCAGAAACACATCAGTGCGCTGTTGAATTGGCGCCTTTTCCTAGACCATGTTGCTATGTGCATAATAGCAAAGTTACCCAGCATATTGCTGTTGAGAACAATGCGGCGGAGGCAGCAGCAGAATGAGGAGAAGAGAAAACAACCCTTGCCTTGTTGTCTAAATGAGGAGAGCGGAAACTCCAACTTAATTAGGTCTATAATCAATAGCCTAACTGTTAAAAGTGCCTGGCTATATAAATCATCCATATACAGTGCCTTCGGAAAGTATTCAGACCCCTTGACTTTTTCCACATTTTGTTAGGTTACAGCCTTATTTTAAAATTGATGAAATCGTTTTTCCCCCTCATCAATCTACACACAACACCCCATAATCAGAAAGCAAAAACAGGTTTTTAGAAATGTTTGCTAATTTATTAAAAATAAAAAACTAAAATATCACATTTACATAAGCATTCAGACCCTTTACTCAGTACTTTGTTGAAGCACCTTTGGCAGCGATTACAGCCTTGAGTCTTCTTGGGGATGACGCTACAAGCTTGGCACACCTGTATTTGGGGAGTTTCTCCCATTCTTCTCTGCAGATCCTCTCAAGCTCTGTCAGGTTGGATGGGGAGCGTTGCTGCACAGCTATTTTCAGGTCTCTCCAGAGATGTTTGATCATGTTCAAGTCCGGGCTCTGGCTGGGCCGCTCAAGGACATTCAGAGACTTGTCCCGAAGCCACTCCTGCATTGTCTTGGCTGTGTGCTTAGGGTCGTTGTCCTGTTGGAAGGTGAACCTTCGAGCCAGTCTGAGGTCCTGAGAGCTCTGGAGCAGGTTTTCATCAAGGATCTCTCTGTACTTTGCTCTTTCCATATTTGCCTCGATCCTGACTAGTCTCCCAGTCCTTGCCGCTGAAAAACATCCCCACAGCATGATTCTGCCACCACCATGCTTTACCATAGGGATGGTGCAAGCTTTCCTCCAGACGTGTCGCCTGGCATTCAGGCCAAAGAGTTCAATCTTGGTTTCATCAGACCAGAGAATCTTGTTTCTCATGGTCTGAGAGTCTTTAGGTGCCTTTTTGGAAAACTCCAAGTGGGCTGCCATGTGCCTTTTACTGAGGAGTGGCTTCCGTCTGGCCACTCTACCATAAACGTCTGATTGGTGGAGTGCTGCAGAGATGGTTGTCCTTCTATAGGTTTCTCCCATCTCCACAGATGAACTCTGGAGCTCTGTCAGAGTGACCATCCGGTTCTTGGTCACCTCCCTGACCAAGGCCCTCCTCCCCCGATTGTTCAGTTTGGCCGGGCAGCCAGGTCTAGGAGGAGTCTTGGTGGTTCCAAACTTCTTCCATTTAAGAATGATGGAGGCCACTGTGTTCTTGGGGACCTTCAATGCTGCAGAATCTTTTGGTACCCTTCCTCAGATCTGTGCCTCGACATAATCCTGTCTCAGAGCGCTACGGACAATTCCTTCGACCTCATGGCTTGGGTTTTGCTCTGACATGCACTGTCAACTGTGGGACCTTATAGAGACAGGTGTGTGCCTTTCAAATCATGTCCAATCAATTGAATTTACCACAGGTGGACTCCAATCAAGTTGTAGAAACATCTCAAGGATGATAAATGGAAACAGGATGCACCTGAGCTCAATTTCGAGTCTCATAGCAAAGGGTCTGAACACTTATGTAAATAAGGTATTTTTGTTTTTTAGTTTTTTACAAATTTGCAAAAATGTCTAAAAACCTGTTTTTGCTTTGTCATTATGGGCTATTGTGTGTAGATTGATGAGGGAAATATTGTATTTAATACATTTTAGAATAAGGCTGTAACGTAACAAAATGTGGAAAAAGTCAAGGGGTCTGAATACTTTCCAAATGCACTGTATCTGAGAGAGCCATGTGAGTGAGAGGTGCTTCAGAGCACTGCGATTGGCAGCCGGGAGAAGGGAATTACAATTATTATATTCATCCCAAGGGCACAACAGCCACTGGCCGCAAAAGGCATGGATTTATTTAGGGGGCATTACGGCCACACAAGAGGGATGCCGCTGGGAAATTAGAGGCATTATCCAATGCTTGTCAAATTGTGAATAAGAGACTGACAAAGTGTGTGCAGCCAGCGCAAGAAACAAAACAGAGCTTGTGCCTTTCATGCAGCTTTTTTCAAATCATCATTAGAATCGCATCATGCAGCCTTAAAATGTATTAAAAATCAAAACATATAGCCCAACGTTTGTATCACAACTAAAGTTGCATAAATAACTCTAAATTAAGCATATAGGAGGACCAGTTTCTTTGTTAACCGCTCAACACAAGCCTCTAATTTCCCAGCGGCATCCCTCTTGTGTGGCCGTAATGCCCCCTAAATAAATCCATGCCTTTTGCGGCCAGTGGCTGTTGTGCCCTTGGGCTGAATATAATAATTGTAATTCCCTTCTCCCGGCTGCCAATCGCAGTGCTCTGAAGCACCTCTTGCACATTGAGAGTCGGGAGAGGTCGTGTTTTTCTCTAGCTGGAGGTAAGCAGGAGGTAAGCTTCTCATATGGTGTTGAGTAAAGCTTAACCATGTATTAGATCGTAGGTAGGTAGTTAGCTGTAGTTAGGTATTGTATTTATTATAGGTTAGTATTGTTGTTATTGTAGGTTTCCGTAGGTAATTGTAGGTTAGTATCGAAGCACGAGGCTAGCTAGCTAGCGGGTAGCTACTGGTAACGATTAGCAACGCTGGAGAGCTGGTTCCAATGTTAATGTAGTCCTAGCCAACGTTTAATTTTTTGCTGCGTTATGCGTTATGAAAGGAACTAGACACGGACTTGAATTATCTGTTTAGTGTGCTAACACACTCTTGGCAGTTTGTTGTAACCAAGTATTGATGCTAAATTGTGTGTTAATGGATGCTAGCTTGCAAGTTAGCTACGGCGTCATAGCTAGGCTTCGTGGGTTGTTGTGGGTAGTTACTGTGTCTTGGCAGTGTCCTCGGCCGTGCCGGCTGTAGCACGAAGCTGGCTAGCTAGCCGTTCTTCAAACAAAGTCAACACAGTGGCCATTGCTAGCTCCCCAACACGACCAGCTAGCTGTACTGTAGTAGCTAACTACAATATACTTGTCCTAGCTAGCCAACGTCTAATCATTGCTGCGTCATGAAAGGAACTTGACACAGACACGAATGATCTGTTTAGTGTGTTATCACATTATTGGTGGTTTGTTGTGACCAAGTGTTGGTGCTAAACGGTGTGTTATTGTTATTGGATGCTAGCTTGCTAGTTGGCTATGGTGTCATAGTTGGCTAGCTGAATAAAGTGGGTTGAGTCTATTCCTTTAAACATTGAACCGCTGTGGTTCACAACAATTCTGATTTCTAAAGGCGGAAGTTGGGAGAGTTTTTGTTCGGGGTGGTTCAGTGAAACAATTTTAGTTTCTGAGGTAGAAGTTTTTGGTGAGGGAGGCCCTGCTCTCTCCGCTCCCAGATGCTTAGCCCATTTCATTCCGATCTCCTCTGCATTTTTGTAGCCATTTGCTACAGCCTGTCAACTATGCCTCTGCCTATCCCTGTTCTCTCCTCTCTGCACAGGCTACACAAACGCACCACACCGCGTGGCTGCTGCCTCTCTAACCTGGTGGTCCCTGCACGCACCACCCACGTGGAGTTCCAGGTCGCAGGCAGCCTCTGGAACTGCCGTTCTGCTGCCAACAAAGCTGACTTCATCCCAGCCTATGCCAACCTCCAGTCCCTCGACTTCCTGGCGCTGACGGAAACATGGATCACCACTGAAAACACTGCTACTCCTACTGCTCTCTCCTCGTCTGACCATGTGTTCTCGCATACCCCGAGAGCATCTGGTCAGAGGGGTGGTGGTACAGGAATCCTCATCTCTCCCAAGTGGACATTCTCAATTTTTCCCCTAACCCATCTGTCTATCTCCTCATTTGAATTCCATGCTGTCACAGTCACTAGCCCATTTAAGCTTAATATCCTTGTCATCTATCGCCCTCCAGGTTCCCTTGGAGAGTTCATCAATGAGCTTGACGCCTTGATAAGTTCCTTCCCTGAGGATGGCTCACCCCTCACAGTTTTGGGGGATTTCAACCTCCCTATGTCCACATTTGACTCATTTCTCTCTGCCTCCTTCTTTCCACTCCTCTCCTCTTTTGACCTCACCCTCTCACCGTCCCCCTACTCACAAGGCAGGCAATACGCTTGACCTCATCTTCACTAGATGCTGCTCCTCTACTAATCTCACTGCAACTCCCCTCCATGTCTCCGACCACTACTTTGTTTCCTTTTCTCTCTCACTCTCCTCCCACACTACTCACTCTGCCCCTACACAGATGGTAATGCGCCGCCGCAACCTTCGCTCTCTCTCCCACTACTCTCTCCTCTTCCATCCTATCATCTCTTCCCTCTGCTCAATCCTTCTCCCTCCAATCTCCTGATTCTGCCTCCTCAACCCTCCTCTCCTCCCTTTCTGCATCCTTTGACTCTCTGTGTCCCCTATCCTCCCGGCCGGCTCGGTCCTCCCCTCCAGCTCCGTGGCTTGATGACTCATTGCGAGCTCACAGAACAGAGCTCCGGGCAGCGGAGCGGAAATGGAAGAAAACTAAACTCCCTGCCGACCTGGCATCTTTTCACTCCCTCCTCTCTACATTTTCTTCATCTGTTTCTGCTGCTAAGGCCACCTTCTACCACTCTAAATTCCAAGCATCTGCCTCTAACCCTAGGAAGCTCTTTGCCACATTTTCCTCCCTCCTGAATCCTCCCCCCTCCTCTCTCTCTGTGGATGACTTCGCCAACCACTTTGAAAAGAAGGTTGACGACATCCGATCCTCGTTTGTTAAGTCTAATGACACTGCTGGTCCTGCTCACACTGCCCTACCCTATGCTTTGACTTCTTTCTCCCTCTCTCTCTCCAGATAAAATCCTCGACTTGTGACTGCAGGCCGCCCAACAACCTGCCCGCTTGACCCCATCCCCTTCTCCCTTCTCCAGACCATCTCCGGTGACCTTCTCCCCTACCTCACCTCGCTGATCAACTCATCCTTGACCGCTGGCCATGTCCCTTCCGTCTTCAAGAGAGCGAGAGTTGCTCCCCTTCTCAAAAAACCAACACTCGACCCCACTGATGTCAACAACTACAGACCAGTATCCCTTCTTTCTTTTCTTTCCAAAACTATTGAGCGTGCCGTCTTTAGCCAACTCTCTTGCTATCTCTCTCAGAATGACCTTCTTGATCCAAACCAATCAGGTTTCAGGACTGGTCATTCAACTGAGACTGCTCTTCTCTGTGTCACGGAGACTCTCCGCACTGCTAAAGCTAACTCTCTCTCCTCTGCTCTTGTCCTTCTAGACCTGTCTGCTGCCTTTGATACTGTGAACCATCAGATCCTCCTCTCCACCCTCTCCGAGCTGGGCATCTCCGGCGCGGCTCACTCCTGGATTGCGTCCTACCTGACCGTCGCTCCTACCAAGTGGCGTGGCGGGGAAGCTGTCTCCGCACCACGTGCTCTCACCACTGGTGTCCCCCAGGGCTCGGTTCTAGGCCCTCTCCTTTTCTCCCTATACACCAAGTCACTTGGCTCTGTCATATCCTCACATGGCCTTTCCTATCATTGCTACGCTGACGATACACAACTAATCTTCTCCTTTCCCCCCCTTCTGATAACCAGGTGGCGAATCGCATCTCTGCATGTCTGGCAGACATATCAGTATGGATGACGGATCACCACCTCAAGCTGAACCCTGGCAAGACGGAGCTGCTCTTCCTCCCGGGGAAGGACTGCCCGTTCCATGATCTCGCCATCACGGTTGACAACTCCGCTGTGTCCTCCTCCCAGAGTGCGAAGAGCCTAGGCGTGACCCTGGACAACACCCTGTCGTTCTCCGCCAACATCAAGGCGGTGACCCGCTCCTGCAGGTTCATGCTCTACAACATTCGGAGAGTGCGACCCTGCCTTACACAGGAAGCGGCGCAGGTCCTGGTCCAGGCACTTGTCATCTCCCCGTCTGGACTACTGCAACTCGCTGTTGGCTGGCCTCCCTGCCTGTGCCATTAAACCCCTACAACTCATCCAGAATGCCGCAGCCCGTCTGGTGTTCAACCTTCCCAAGTTCTCTCACGTCACCCCCCTCCTCCGCACACTCCACTGGCTTCCAGTTGAAGCTCGCATCCGCTACAAGACCATGGTGCTTGCCTATGGAGCAGTGAGGGGAACGGCACCTCTGTACCTTCAGGCTCTGATCAGTCCCTACACCCAAACGAGGGCATTGCGTTCATCCACCTCTGGCCTGCTGGCTCCCTTCCTCTGCGGAAGCATAGCTCCCGCTCAGCCCAGTCAAAACTGTTCGCTGCTCTGGCACCCCAATGGTGGAACAAGCTCCCTCACGACGCCAGGACAGCGGAGTCACTCACCACCTTCCGGAGACATTTGAAACCCCACCTCTTTAAGGAATACCTGGGATAGGATAAAGTATTCCTTCTAACCCCCCCCCAAATTGTAAAGTGGTTATCCCACTGGCTATAGGGTGAACGCACCAATTTGTGAGTCGCTCTGGCTAAGAGCGTCTGCTAAATGACGTTAATGTGCCCTTGAGCAAGGCACTTAACCCTAATTGCTCCTGTAAGTCGCTCTGGATAAGAGCGTCTGCTAAATGACTAAAATGTAAATGTAAACACAGAATAGCCCTCCCTCAGAAATCGTTTGGAGAAAATATCCTTTCTATTTTATTCAGCCATGTTCAATTGTATTCTTTATACTATAAAATAATATAAAATAATGCCATGGAATTCTAAGCAAATCTTGTCTGCTAAATGAACTAGTGTAGCACACCTCCATATGGCATAGGCAGATCTGTGCCTAACATAAGGACAATAGTATGCTATTCTGTTCTTCTGAAATAGACTACATTTTGCTCATATCATGTTTCTTAAGACCTGTCTAAAATATATAATGGATTTATTGTGATGGAGTAGGCTATATTAAATTGATTTATTAGACTAAAATGTAGATGTTCCAAAGGTCTGCTTGTAGGCTATGCTAAATGTGTTTATGTTAACTAACGGTCAATTACCGTGAGACCGGCAGTTATTTGCTTGACAATCACCGGCTGACAAAATTTCATGACCGCCACAGCCTTAGTAACGACCCCCCTAAAGATCAGTTCAGTTGAATTTCGTTCATACTGTATGTCCCGTTCAACAGTCATTTATCAATGAAAGCAAATTAATACACATCCCACTGGTTGAGGAGCTGGACCACGCATGAGAAAGTAATTCCTTTCCACAACAACGACACACCCCTAGCAGTGACTTATTGGTGAGATGCACAACACAAGGGCAATGTTTCAATCCCCATTGGGATCTTACGCTAATAACAAGGACAATATTTACCCCGTCAAAGATCCCAATAAAGATCCATATTATTTACATTTTATTTTTTATTTTTTTATAATCCTAACATGTTCAAACTTCATGATTATATAAACTGTCTAACACTATCATAACACCAGGTTGTAATACATAAGGTTGTAATACTATTTTGTTTATGTTTTATGGTCCTTTCAGTCTTTATAAAAATGTATAAACAATGTATTGTCCAATGTTTGTTTAATCATAATTGTGGCTTTAACATAGCTCTCTACATTACCTCTGTGTGAACTTTAGGTATGGCGTGTAGTCGATGACAGCAGAGGATTTTCCATCCAGGGCCTCCCCCTTTAGACAGAAACTGTGGAGAGAAAGTCATAACCCAATCACACATGGACCTATGGAGAGCAACCTTGTCATATGACTATGTCCATCACAGAATAATATGGCCCTCTTGAGTTCCTCTCCGGGTTTCTCTCTGCCATTGTTGCTGTAACTTCCTCAAACTTTCTTAAGGCCTTATTTTTTTAAAAAGCATTTTGTGACTAATGCATTTTTTAAAAGCACTATAAAAACAATTGATTTCTCTGATTTCAGCAAGCGTGTTCTCCCAGCCTCACCTGAAGTCTATGGCTCCGAGTCCAATAAGCATCCCTGTTAGGACCGTGGCCTCTTCCCTTAGCATGATGGCCCCCTCACCATAGAACCTCCTGTAGCACACACACACACAAAGGTAGGATTGTCAGGAACCCTAGGTGTTTGTTGGGATTGTTAGTTGTCATTAGGGTTGTGGCGGTAATGAAATTTCACGGTAATTTACCGTTAATTAACAAAAGTTTAGCATCTCCAGGTCTCCACGGAGTCCATGCATACAAGCTGCATACAAGCCACTGATGCACGCCTTTCGAACATCTACATTTTAAAAAGTCTAATAAATCAATTTAATATACACCATCACAATAAATCCCTTATTTTAGTTAGATCTAAAGAAACATTATGATATGAAGAAAGAACAGAATATGAGTTGGCCTACTGTATGTTATCTGGCTATGCTCAATGCCATAGGCTGTAGGCTTGTTAATGTAGCTGACAAGATATGCTTATAATTCCCGTGCCATTATTTTATATTATACGATTTTATAGTAAGAAGAATATAATTTAACTTATCTGAATAAAATAAAAATGATATTTTTCCCGTTCTAGAGTGAGTGCGCATATGAAGTGGCTATATTGAGTGTAAAAGTGATCATTTGAAACAGGTCCTGTACGCTAGATTTAGAGTTATTTGGCAACTTTAGTTGTGAATGATACAAACCTTAGAAAGTCTTATAAATCAAAACATATATGGGCTGCATGATGCGACTATAGGCTATAGATTATTTGAGAAAGTCGCAAAAAAAGCTTGCGCTCTGTTTCTTGCCTCAGGCTGCACAGCTGTTCTCACATCAAGTGATCATATTTTCACCCATCAGACTATTCTCAATTGAATCTTGTCTTTACTAATATGTCAAATTAGTTTCGATTTAGAATGGCCCATTATCAAATGGGCAGGAACAGAGGCAGGGGAAAAAAGACATCCTTATGCACTCCAATAGCGAATGGAGGCACACGCTTTCCCGCCAGTCTGTTTTTCAATGATGCCGGCTAGGCTACTTCGGTTTTATAGCGGAGCTGTGCTTAATATGAGCAACTGAAAAATAAATATAAGAACACTTATTTCACTCCACGCATCAACCACTGTTTGAGGAGCATAATCTCGCTGCGGACAGGTGATATTCCGCCCAAACTCTGTATGCCATGGGCTCTCCAACCCTGTTCCTGCAGCTACCCAGTGCTTAATTTGGGAAACCAAGTGAAATCTGTTCGGGAACATCGATAGTAACATGCTTCCGCAACTAAACATATTTCACTAAACTGTTGACCGCCTCTCTGCGTGCTCGAGAAGGTAATAAAGGAGAGAGAGGAGGAGATGGAAACGCATGGTGGTGAGATATTCTGTATAGCTAAAGGTAAAGTGTCACCCAATTAATTATGAAAATATACAAAATTCCCTATTACTAGGCTATTCAAAATAAAATACAAATTCACTATAATTGTAGGCTAACTGTAAGCCGCCCTGCACAATCAATGAACTAAAGGCATCGCCTAGGGCTATACTTTCTCAGAGACTCGTGGATAGACATTTTGGAGTGTAGCATAAGGTAACCAGTCCCCCCAGTATGCATAATAATACAGTCCACACTCAAAGGCGATTACTCAAATTGGTTTAATTTTGGAGTATAGGCTAGACCAATTATGTACCAAAGACATCTTAAATCAGTTTTGTTTTACGTTTTTCTGCCATGCGTAATCAAATGAAATCTAATTGTATTTGTCACATGCGCCGAATACAACAGGTGTAGACCTTACAGTGAAATGCTTACTTACAAGCCCTTAACCAACAATGCAGTTTTAAGAAAGAATACCAAAAACTAAATCACAAAAAAATACAATACGAAATAAAAGTAACAAATAATTAAAGAGCAGCAGTAAAAATAACAATAGCAAGGCTATATACAGGCGGTACCGGTACCGAGTCAATGTGCGGGGGCACCAGTTAGTCGAGGTAATTGAGGTAGGATATGTATTGGATAACAGAACAAGCATCATTTTAATTCAGGGTTTTCTTTTCGGCTTGGGCTCATAAGCCTATGTGTATGCATAAGCTCTAATATGCATTTAGGTGTTTTGAATTAATCAACACCTTAGAAAGCACTGTCCATTTTGTTGTGTTAGGCTTTGAAACAACATCGACAACGGCCATGTTTTAAACTCAGTTTAAACCTGCTGTTGAACTTCTTTCTTTATATTGATCATCACAGTGAGGTGAGTTTTAAAAGCGTGATACTGTTTTGATGATAAGTGTTTGATGTGATTTTTGATTGCATTTATGTCAGAGTGGTTAGAGGGAAAATAAAGCCCTGATTAACAGGCCATTACGACCTGATGGTCATTAGCAAATTGGGTACTACCAAAGCATGTCCATGTCACGCCCTGACTCAGGGGACGTTGATTTGTTGAGTCAGGGTGTGTATTTTTCGTGTTATGTTGTGTTTTTCTATGTTTTGTTCTAGATCGTTTAGATCTATGTTGGCCAGGGTGGTTCCCAATCAGAGGCAGCTGTAGCTTGTTGTCTCTGATTGGGGACAATACTTAGGCAGCCTGTTTGGCACCAGTCTGTGTGGGATCTTGTATGTTATTAGTCTACCTTGGACTTCACGTATCGTTTGTTTGTTGTTTTGTTCAGTACGTTAATAAATATGTACGCTTATCACGCTGCGCCTTGGTCCATCTCATCCGTAAACAATCGTGACAGTCCAGAGTGCGTAAAAGGAGATTACCGTGACTCAACAGTCACATGGAATTTTACTGCGGTCATGACTAGGGCTGTTGCGGTGACCGTATTACCGCCTCACAGGCGGTCACGAGTCATGAAGGCAGTCAAATTCCACGTGACCGTTTAGTCACGGTAATTAGGCTTCTCTCCAAGCTCTAATGCTGCTGATCGCCATTAGTAGCCTACCAAACTTGCTAACTGCCTGGTACTTAGCACTCTATTGTCCCTCTAATCACTCTGACATCAATGCAAATGTAATCGAAAATCTAATCAAACACTTCATGAGAGCCCATGAGCTCATGTGCGCAACATTTCTATAGGCTATGCAATTGCGTGAGAAAACAGAGTGATGGCCTCTATTAAAAAGAGGAGGATCCCATCAGCTTTCTATAGGCTAGGCCTACTATATTTATTTCTCAACTTTCCTAATATTAAGCACATTGCTTATCTTTACAACAGGAGTATAGCCTACCTGGCTGGCATGAAAATTAACCACGGGAAAAGCGTCCTCCATTCGCTATTTAAGTGCATAAATGACATTTATTTTTTCCCCTGCCCATGTTTTGAGACAGGTGCATGATAAGGGCACAACGGCCTCCAGCCACCCTAGTCATAGACTGTTCTCTCTGCTACCGCACGGCAAGCGGTACCGGAGTGCCAAGTCTAGGTCCAAAAGACTTCTCAACAGCTTCTACCCCCAAGCCATAAGACTCCTGAACAGCTAATCATGGCTACCCGGACTATTTGCACTGCCCCCCCACCCCATCCTTTTTACGCTGCTGCTACTCTGTTAAGTATTTATGCATAGTCACTTTAACTCTACCCACATGTACATATTACCTCAACTACCTCAACTAGCCGGTGCCCCCGCACATTGACTCTGCAACGGTACCCCTCTGTATATAAAGCCTCCCTACTGTCACTTTATTTTACTTCTGCTCTTTTTTTCTCAACACTTTTTTTGTTGTTGTTTTATTCTTACTTTTTTTGTTTAAAATAAATGCACTGTTGGTTAAGGGCTGTAAGTAAGCATTTCACTGTAATGTCTGCACCTGTTGTATTCGGCGCATGTGACCAATAAAATTTGATTTGATTTGATTTGATTTGGTCCATTCTAAATCAAAACAAATTTCACACATATATTATTTAGTATATGTAAAGACAAGATTAAATCAAGAATAGTCTGATGGGTGACAATATTAGCCTATCACTTGTGAATAATATATTATCACTTGTGAATGATGCCCAGCGTAAGGCAAGAAACAATGCCTTTTTTTTGCGACTTTTTCGAATCATAGTCACACACATCATGTAGCCTAGCCCATAGGCCTATATGTTTTGATAAGGTTTGTATCACAACTAAAGTGGTCAAATAACTTCTTAATATTAAGCACATTAATCCGCTTTACAAGGGGTGTAGAGCCTAACTGGCATACATAAGCAGCGCGTGAGTTTCAATACACCTTGATAATAAAAGCAATACATCCATAATCGTATTTGCAGTCACTTTTGATAATGGCGTTTTGCCTACTGCCGTGTGCGTATTGCTGTGCTTATAATGTGAAGAAATAGCCTAATAGTTTATCAACATTTTAAGCAAAACGTTCTGATCGGTTGCGTCAGCCACATTGCGTAAAAAAAGTTTTTTGATGCTAGTGGTTGTATTCATTTGGGATCTATCACATCCCACAACTGTCCCAGGCTATGTTTGGAATATTTATTTCTCGCACAGAATAGGTCAACTTTTGTACTATGGAGGATAGTAATTTGACATAGGCTAGTGCTTTTGCTGTTCGTTAGGCCTACTCATCTTGTTGGCTGACGAAATGTAAATGTGGACAGTTCTTCCAATATCTTCAATATGCACCTCGGAATTGGATAAGACGCGCGCAGTTGCATCCTCGATGTGTCTGTCTTCACTTGTAGCCTGTGAGAAAGACCCGATCACGTGATGGAGAGCTATGTGAGTGAGAGGCGCTTCAGATCACGCAGCACTCAGGGAGAAAGGCACAAAGCAGCACTCCGGGCAAAGGGCACAACGGCCACTGGCCGCAAAAGACATGGATTTTTTGAGGGTGCATTACGGCCACACAAAGGGGATGCCACCGGGAAATTCAAGGCATTATCAAGTGCTTGTCAAATTGTGAATGATAGACTGATGAAGTGTGTACAGCCTGCGCAAAAAACAAAGCAGAGCTCATGCCTTTCAAGCAACTTTTTTCAAATCATCATTAGAGTCGTATCATGCAGCCTTACAATGTATTAAAAATCAAAACATATAGCCCAACGTTTGTAGAACAACTAAAGTTACATTAATAACTCTAAATTAAGTATGTAGGAGTACCTATTTCTTTGTTAACCGCTCAACACAGAATAGCCGCATGTGTGCACTCCCTCAAATCGTTTGGAGAAATGTTTTATTCAGCTATGTTCAATTGTATTCTTCATACTATAAAATAATATAAAAAAATGCCATGGAATTCTAAGCAAATCTTGTCTGCTAAATGAACTAGTTAAGCCCACAGCCATTTGTCATAGCCAGATCAGGACCTAACATAAGGACAACTCAGAGTATGCTATTCTCTTCTTCTGAAATAGACTACAGTTTCTTCATATCATGTTTCTTTAGACCTGTCAACAAAAAAAGAAGGATTTATTGTGAAGGTGTAGGCTATATTACATGGATTTATTATACTTTTTTAAATGTAGATGTTCCAAAGGTCTGCATCAGTGGCTTATAGGCTACGTGTGGAAGCCAGGAGATGCTAAATGTGTTTATGTTAATTAACGGTCAATTACCGTGAGACCGACAGTTATTTGCTTGACAATCACCGGCTGATGAAATTTGTGTCATGACTCATGACTGCTGGTGTGTAATACAGTCACCGCAACAGCCGCAGTTGTCATGCTATGCACCCAGTTTGTGTGCCTGCATTAGTTGTTGTTGCACACTGTATGGTTGTGACTTAGTTCAGGTATGGTTGTATTGTGGTCTTTGGTGAACATTGTATAGTCATAGTGGCTGTCAATAGTTGCTCATGATCATGTGATGAGGTAGCCCCGCCTGCGAACTTCAAAACCAGTGTCTGCCCTCAGACCAAGATGGAATATCCTCTTGGTCTAACGGTCTAAGACGTTGGTTGCTCCCGTGAGTCACGTCTTAGACCGTTAGTCCAAGAGGAAATTCCCTCTTGGTCCGAGGGCAGACACTGGTTTTGACATTCGCAGGTGGGGCTATCTCATCACGTGACCATGAGCAACCATGTCCGCTACAATAGCATGGTTGAGGCATGGTTGCATTGTAGTCAGAGCATACTTCTGACCTGGTTGTCCGACTGTCCCTCAGAGCAGTGGCTATGTATTCAGAGAGTCTCTTCTCCATCAGGGCTACTCGAACCCAGGCTCGACCCTGCAGAAGACAGACAGACAGACAGCCAGACACTATTAATCACATTTACTTATTCGTTTATTTGTCAGGGACCATGTACAACATGCCATTGCACCAGATTTAGCTAGATAGCTAAATTTAATCTGTAGTCCCTGCCAAATGCCAGTGAGACAAACATAGTGCTACTAGGCTTTAAGTAAGTAAGTAAGTAAATAAGTAAAGAAGTAAGTAAGAAGTAAGTCAGTCAGTTAGTCAGTGATTCAGTCAGTCTAAGTAAGTAAGGATGCCGATCTCTTGCCTTGGCCCGCGAGGTGCTGATATTCTCCATGTTCTCGATGCTGCTGATGCAGCTGTTATGGACCTTCCCGCAGGCCAGCCTGATGAAGTCCCAGTAGCTGCGCTGTCCATCAAACCAGCTGCCCGACCCTGACCCCGCCCAAAGAAAGGGTAGAGACTGGTCACTCTCAAAACACTGCTTTTTGGAATGTATCCCTCTTCTGATTGTGATACTTAAAACTTCTCTGTCTTTGTGTACTGCAACTATTAAAATTGATTTGATAATATGTCAATGATAATATGCTAGTTTTACCTTTGAAGCCGTGGCTGAGGATGTGCTCGAGGACAGCTGCGAAGTTGATGAACTCCTCTGATGAGTCATCGATGGGCTCGGCGGTGTACTTCTCCAACAGTGTCTTTACTGAAAACCTATCAGGAAGAGAGAGACGATTAGGTCACTACTAACTGATGGTTTTTCCACCAATCAACACAAAGTTTGTTTCATGTGAATGTCGAGGGTGGTAACAGACCAACAATTACAAACTATACTTGAAGCAGCTTGTCATAATACCTTCATAAGACTAAAATATCATTACAAATTCAGAAAGCTCTCAAAAGAAGAGTCAATCAGCTTTTACCGGGCAGCTCAAATTTACAACACTGCATGAATAAGACACTTCTAGGAAATTACTCAGTGAGGAGACAACAGCACATGCTCCAACACAAGTAATAACAGTATAATTTGTAAGTTCAATGTGACAAAGACCAGATCTGCCTATTGTAGGCCTACATGTTCCTCTACATCAAGGGGGGGCAAAGTACGGCACTTCAATCCGGCCCGCGAGACATTTTTTAAATGTATAAAATATAATTATATTTGAGTTATGATTTTTGGCCTAAAATTACTCATTCCATAATATACAAACAACCTCCAATAGATGGCGCTGTAGCCTGGCAGCACGCTCTGTATTTGGCCCTACAGACAGATTCAGAATGCGCTCAGTCATCATAGCCACTTCATTGCTTGACGACTTTTGACGTGAAAAATGAGTGCTGCGAAAATACTGTGTAAGTTAATAATAATAATATGCCATTTAGCAGACACTTTTATCCAAAGCGACTTACAGTCATGTGTGCATACATTTTTACGTATGGGTGGTCCCGGGGATCGAACCCACTACCCTGGCGTTACAAGCGCCATGCTCTACCAATTGAGCTACAGAGGACCGCGTTGTGTCGACGCGTTGTGCTAGCCAAAGGTGGAAGCACCAGCAATCTTTTTCACCACCTGAAAACCCTGCATGTGCGCGAATATGAAGAATCTACCAGAATGCGTGCAACAAACCCCCGGAGCAGCGGAGCAAGTCCGAAGAAATCTTCAAGCCAGACCCGCACTCAGCTATCACTCAAGTCATCATTCGTTAGTGGTACTCCCTATGACAAGAAGAGCAAGAAGTGGAATGAGATAACAAGTGCAATTATGTATCACATAGCGAAAGACATGGAACCAATTCAAACTGTGGAGAAAGGCTGTTTCAGAAAGTTAATTCGAACTCTAGACCCAAGATACCAGATCCCGAGCTGTAAATACTTCAGCAAAACATGTCTGCCAGAACTCTACACAGAATATCGGGACAGAGTTGCTAACGAAATCCGTAACGCTGCATTCTTCTCTACCACTGCCGACTTATGGTCAAGCCGGACCACAGAGCCATACATTAGCCTCACGATTCATTACATTGATGACAACTGGAAGCTGCAAAGCAAATGCCTTCAAACCTCTTATTTCCCAGACGACCACATCGGATAAATAATTACTGCTGGGCTGAGGGAGGCACTTTCATCCCGCGCTTGAAAGAGTTGCGTCAAGTATGTATGACTACCGACAGCGGATCGAACATGGTCAAAGCATTGGAGCAGAACAAATGGACAAGACTAGGGTGTTTCGGACACAGGCTACACATTGCTATTGGTAAGTTTCAACGTCCAAAACACATAGAGCTAGGTAGAAAAATAACGTAACTTAAAAACAACATAACTTAAAATGCAGAATAACTATTGTATTCCTTATCTCCTCTGTTTAAAGTTATAGCTGACTACACTGCCTGATCCTTCTTATATGTTAAGCCGAATATATACAGCTATGCAAATCTATAATATTTGTAATTGTAATAAATGTGTGCAATATCCAAACATTACATGGATTACATTGCTTTTATTTGTAATTGATACATTAGCCTATGGTTTCAATATATGAATCTATCCTCGCTCTTTCAATAATAAATAGCCTACTCAATTAATGATCCCGTTTTCTAAAGCAACACAGCTCTCTTAATCACAACAGTTGTATGTAAATCTATAGATGGATTACATTTGTAATCATGTCCAATGTCCATGCTGTAAATTGTTGTAATTACAGCAGATGCAATGTTATTTATATTGAATAATTGTGATTCATATGTAATTCTTTTTCACCTTTTTATTTTTCAGAGAGGAATGTCCAAAACGAACCTCTGGTTTCCCGGGCCACAGGAGTGTGCAAGAAACTGTCGTAGCCGGCCGCGACCGGGAGACCCATGGGGCGGCGCACAATTGGCCCAGCGTCGTCTAGGGTAGGGGAGGGAATGGCCGGCAGGGGATGTAGCTCAGTTGGTAGAGCATGGCGTTTGCAACGCCAGGGTTGTGGGTTCGATTCCCACGGGGGGGTATAAAAAAATAAAATAACAATAATGTATGCACTCACTAACTGTAAGTCGCTCTGGATAAGAGCGTCTGCTAAATGACGTAAATGTAAAATGTAAAGTGGTCAGCACATTTTCCTATAGTTGGAAGAAGCAGAAGGCCCTGACATGTGCACAGGATAAACTGAGCCTGCCCCTCCACCAGCTCATCACGGAATCCCCGACAAGGTGGGGATCTCGACTGCAGATGATGGAAAGAGTCCTGGAGCAGGAAAAGGCCATCACACAAGTCCTGGCAGCAGACAAAAAAACACGGCACCTTGCACCCTCCTTGCAAGACATTGAGGTCTTTGAATCTATCACGGCAGCACTTAAGCCACTCCAGGATTTCACAGATGCCCTGTCAGGAGAGACATACGTGAGTGTGTCCTATCTGAAGCCGGTCCTCCATTTGTTCAAGACGGAGGTTTTGAAATCAAATCAGGGCGAAGCCAAACTGACCCGAGAGATTAAGATGAGGGTCCTCAATTACCTGAATGACAAATACACCGACCCTGAAACAGATGAGCTGCTCACCATGGCTACCTTTCTGGAACCAAGGTTCAAGACCACCTACATGACCACTGAGAAACTGGTGGAGGTGAAGGTGAGAGCTGCCTCCGAGACAGAAGCCCTCCTGGTAGGGAACACAGCCTTGGGAGACTTCTCTCTTGAAGAGGACCAGAGTGAGAGAGAGAAAGAAGCTGCCACTGCTCCACAATCAGCAAAGAAGTCCAAGAAGAGCCTTGGGAGCTTCTTTAAGAAAACCAGTAGTGCACCTGCTTTAAGAACTCAGAGACAGGTCATCGAGCAAGAGCTGGACAGCTACACTCTGATGATGGCAGCAGACAGTGAGGCTGATCCTTTGGAGTGGTGGCGAGTTCACGCATCCAACTTCCCACAAGTGAGTTGTCTGACAAATAAATACTTATGCATCCCTGCCACAAGTTCGCCCTCTGAGAGAGCATTTAGCACTGGGGGCAATGTGGTCACATGCCACCGGGCAACATTGAAGCCAGAAACTGTCAATAGGCTGGTGTTCCTGGCATGGAACTTGTGATGAGGGAGGCAGTGAATTGTTACATGGTGAAGAAGTTAGTTTGAAAAGGTTTACAACTTGAATTCATAATGACTGGTGTTATGCTGAAAAAAGACTGCACTTCTTATATTTGGCAGGAAAAAGTAAAAAAACGATGTTTCCATTTTCTTTACATCCTGAGTACTTTAAATATTTTTTTTATTTGATTTTACTGCATATTTATTTAACTAACATACCTTTGTTTATGTTTCATGTTTGCACAGGTTTACAACAGAAGTAAAATGCAATATTTTGTCATTTATTAACTTTGAAGGGCTCATAAAATGTTTAAACAATTGTATTATAGTATATCGTGATATTATATCGTTATCGTCCGGACAGTGGAAAATATCGTGATATGAATTTTAGTTCCTATTGTCCACACCTACTACATACAATACGTTTTTCCTTTTACCAATCTGTTGTTATGGTAACTAAGAGATATTTACATTTACATTTTAGTCATTTAGCAGACGCTCTTATCCAGAGCGACTTACAGTTAGTGAATACATTTTTTTTTTTATACTGGCCCCCCGTGGGAATCGAACCCACAACCCTGGCGTTGCAAACGCCATGCTCTATCAACTGAGCTACATCCCTGCCGGCCATTCCCTCCCCTACCCTGGACCAATTGTGCGCCGCCCCATGAGTCTCCCGGTCGCGGCCGGCGGCGACAGAGCCTGGATTCGAACCAGGATCTCTAGTGGCACAGTTAGCACTGCGATGCAGTGCCTTAGACCACTGCGCCACTCAGGAGTACTATTTCTTGTAGAGCAAAACACTCATGCACTAACTTTGACACTAAATTATTCAGTAAGTCCTTTCACAGAATGTCCAATGAGACGGAGCGATATTACTGGGTGAAAATGGTCATTGGATCCCACTGACCCCTGCTGAATAACCATTTCCAACCTCCTACATTTGCTATGGTCATTAGACTATGATGGGTAGGCTGCTGCAGAGCTAGATAGATAAGGATACTATAATAGAGACTACAGTCTCAGTGTTTTGTCTGGTTTTGCACCCTAAAGCACTGCTCAGAAATATCAGTGTGAGACTGTATGTAAATGGATGGCCATTCATTGTTCAGGTGGTCAGTCATTATGATGAATTTCAGGGAGGGGAGCAGTCAGTCAGTCAGTCAGTCACACACACACACACTGTTGAGTAACACATCACAATGCTTATTCTAACAGTAGTTTGGTAACAAGGCCAGGCAGAGAAGCAAGTGATTTCACTCTCCATTGTTCGAAGGGTAACAATGTCTCCTTCAGCTACACTGGGGCATCCCGGATACAAGACAATAACTGGCTGACAATCGTGGAAAGCCAGCAGTGCATATATTCCCCTAATTTTTCATTGTACTTGCAACGAGCTAGGGCAAGACAGGATAATTGATATCCGTGGTTAGTTCAGGCAGTCATTTCTTCTTTAAATTCTAATGTGTTCTACTGGATCTTAGGATATGCTCTAAATTTGTAGCTCTGATACAACCATAAGCAACTATAAGGACACTAGCGGCACCCCGCACTATGGGTGGTAAATCATTGGATCTGATTAATTAGAATCAATGCAATTCAATCTTTGAGGACTGCAACCATAGAAATACAATGTATTTATGCTACTAATAAGATATTGGCAACTTCCTGTCTATGGTTATTTTGCTCACTGCTCACTGTCAATTGCCTACTGTCAACCTATGAGTGCAACTATTATTGATTTTGCACAGACATTTTTGGGGGTTTCAAATGCAACTGGGGCCAAGTAAATCATTTTTAGGCTACTCACAGCACCTTGTGTGACCATAAAAGTCTGTGTGTGACCAGGCACAGTAAAACCATTTGGTTGCAAAAGTTACTGGCTTGCCTTACATCATAGAAGGCCCTTCAAAATATAATTACTATTGTGATGCATAATTGCTATGGTAATTTGGAATGTTCAGTCAATGAGCCCCACTGGGCACAGACGTAAATTTAACATCATTGGTTCAACATAATTTCATTGAAATGACATGGAAACAACATTGATACAACCAGTGTGTGCCCATTGGGGCATTATGTGTAATGTAGTCAGTCTACAGTTTCCAAATTGGCCTACAAATGCATACATCATATGCATTGTGACAGCACTATTACCCATGGCAACCGTGGCATTCCAAAAACAAAACCTGAAGAAAAAAAAATAAAAAAAAAAAATAACACAGCGGAATATAAAGTGGCCAGTGTCATGCGCTTCTTTTCAGCCTAAAATGAAGAAAGATGCTGCAAAATTGTAGGCGATTCCTCTGTTCTGTGGCTTACTGTATAATACTATAGAAGATTGGAGACTTAAAAAGACTAAGGACCACTTCTAAGGACATTGCATTTCCAAGGACTCAACATTGAAATAGCCTATTATTCATCTTCCTATTGTAGGCCATTTTAAAGGCCTCGCAAGCCTATGTATCCTGACTCCCTGGGGTACCAGCTGCTATGCTATGTCCTTGCCCAGAGAAGGTTGTCGTCATAGCAACGACACCATCCGCGAGGAGACAATAAATTGCACATGATGACATGAGACACACTCAACTCACAAGAGCCGGGTCGATGAGAAGGATTCTTTAAAACCTTTTTTTAAAAACAGTCAAGCTTGTGCTGTCAAGTCATCTTGTTACAGTATAGTGCTATGGATGACGTAAGTGGTTCACCAGCTATGGCTGCTGTAGCCTATCTTGCAAGTGCTCTATTTTTGAAGTGGGTGGTGGAAATGCTGGGTCGCTTAGTTTTGAAGGTTGTCTGCAAATGTCAAAATTCGTCATAAGAAAAAAACAGGAGATAGCACATCACAATATGCTATTGGAGACCTAAACCTAAGACCTAAGAAGTGAGCGAAATCTATAGGCTATGGGCACACCCATTTTGTAATAGCCTACATCTTTAAAATGCGCACATTACCTGCAAACGGTGATGAGGTTCTTGCGCTCCACGGCAACATTCCGAGAAATAGAGGATGTTTTTTTCGAGACATCAAGCATAGCCATAGTTGCCTGCACACAACACGGCTCCATTCGGAGATGGCGGCGCCGAACAGCTCACTGTTATGAATCCTGCACCACAGGACCCCTCCCTCTTCTTCAATGAGGTTTAACAGCGGTTGGCATCCAAATAAATGTTGCATTACCGCCACCTACTAGACTGGAGTATAACTCCCTTATACTTTGCTTTAAATTCAATGTAAAAAAAATACCCTACCATCTAACACTACACTCACAAAAATATACAAATAAAATAATAATAATAATAACTACCTTACTCCACTATTTAAATCTATTTATTCCTACTTCATGCCAGCAGCCTGAAAGGATGGGACACCACCACTTAACACACCCTGTAACTCTTCTGATGTCAAGTCTCGCACACCCAAATACCTCTCTGCAGCTGCCACCACAACCTCTATTTTCTGTGACCTACGTTCCATCCCTGCAGTACAGTTGATAACCATTGCTATAAATGACAAAAATCCAATCTTGCTGAAACATATGTCACTTGTTGGTTTATCCCTCTGTAATGGTACATATCTACTACTCACACCCTCCCCCTTGACCCATCTTCCTCTACTTTCTTCACTGCCTCAGCATATGACAACTCCTACACTATTCTAACCCTGGAAACCTCAACCTGCCTCTCTCGCACCGGACACTTCTGATCCCCAGCCCCATGATCACCCCTACAATTAACACATACCACTACTTTCCCAAATGCTACACATTCCTTTTATTAATGCCCTTCTGCACACTTCTCACACCTAGGAACCTCCCTCCTACATACTACTGCCACATGCCGATAATCTTGACACCTGTAACAACGTAATGTATTCGGCACAAAAGCTCGTACCAGATAACTTATATATCCTAACATCACTTTGTCGGGCAAAGACTCAACATCAAAACTCAAAAGAATAGACAATGACTCTTCTGTTTCTCCACTCACGCCACCCTGTCTGCGTTGCACCAAACGACGAGCATCACACACACCGGGTTTGTATTCATTCATTCACTCACAAAGACACGTGACAAGATGGCATATTGGAAAATCACTTCAAGATAAAAACGTAATACAGTGAGGGAAAAAAGTATTTGATCCCCTGCTGATTTTGTACGTTTGCCCACTGACAAAGACATGATCAGTCTATAATTTTAATGGTAGGTTTATTTGAACAGTGAGAGACATAATAACAACAAAAATATCCAGAAAAACGCATGTCAAAAATGTTATAAATTGATTTACATTTTAATGAGGGAAATAAGTATTTGACCCCTCTGCAAAACATGACTTAGTACTTGGTGGCAAAACCCTTGTTGGCAATCACAGAGGTCAGACGTTCCTTGTAGTTGGCCACCAGGTTTGCACACATCTCAGGAGTGATTTTGTTCCACTCCTCTTTGCAGATCTTCTCCAAGTCATTAAGGTTTCGAGGCTGACATTTGGCAACTCAAACCTTCAGCTCCCTCCACAGATTTTCTATGGGATTAAGGTCTGGAGACTGGCTAGGCCACTCCAGGACCTTAATGTGCTTCTTCTTGAGCCACTCCTTTGTTGCCTTGGCCGTGTGTTTTGTGTCATTGTCATGCTGGAATACCCATCCACGACCCATTTTCAATGCCCTGGCTGAGGGAAGGAGGTTCTCACCCAAGATTTGACGGTACATGGCCCCGTCCATCGTCCCTTTGATGCGGTGAAGTTGTCCTGTCCCCTTAGCAGAAAAACACCCCCAAAGCATAATGTTTCCACCTCCATCTTTGACGGTGGGGATGGTGTTCTTGGGGTCATAGGCAGCGTTCCTCCTCCTCCAAACACGGCGAGTTGAGTTGATGCCAAAGAGCTCCATTTTGGTCTCATCTGACCACAACACTTTCACCCAGTTCTCCTCTGAATCATTCAGATGTTCATTGGCAAACTTCAGACGGGCCTGTATATGTGCTTTCTTGAGCAGTGGGACCTTGCGGGCGCTGCGGGATTTCAGTCCTTCACGGCGTAGTGTGTTAGCAATTGTTTTCTTGATGACTATGGTCCCAGCTGCCTTGAGATCATTCACAAGATCCTTCCGTGTAGTTCTGGGCTGATTCCTCACCGTTTGTCACGGAATCAGCCGAGGCTGCTCCTCCTCCTTGCTCGGGCAGGTTTCGGCGTTCGTCGTCCCCGGAGTACTAGCTGCCACCGATCTATGTTTCGGTGTTTGACTTGTTTTGTCCTGATTAAGTACACCTGTTCCCCATTATGTTATTGTATTCGTCTTCGGCAGTGTTAGTGTGCGGGTTGTTTTCCTCCTTGTATGGAGATGGTTTTCTTCTCTGGTTATTTCAAGTAAAGTACGTTTCCAGTAAGCTCTGTGTCCTGCGTTTGACTTCGCCTACCGCATTTCACCGTCGCCATCTGACAGAATAACACACCTTCCGATGGAGTCAGCAGGATCGTCCGCGCTCAGGGGAGCACTGGAGGAGTGTGTAACCCAACAAGAGGCCGTGATCCAGCACCTGGGTACCACCATCCAAGGGGTGATGGACACCTTGAGGCGATGGGAGAGTGGAGGTTTGCCCACACCTCATCCTACGATACCACCACCATCAGCCATACCCATCGGTAAATCTCCGGAGTCCAGTGGGATTCGGCTCTCGCTCCCGAGGGCTTATGATGGCACCGTGGCCGGGTGTCATGGTTTCCTACTCCAGGTTGAACTCTACCTAGCAACCATTCACCCGGCGCCCTCGGGATACGAGAGCGTGTCCGCCCTCATCTACTGTCCGGCAAGGCGCTGGAATGGGCCAACGCCGAATGGGGTGGGATAGACGCCGCTACGGTCAGCTATGCGGAGTTCACCCGCCGCTTCCGGGCAGTATTCGATCATCCCCCAGAGGGTAAAGCGGCGGGTGAGCGTCTATTCCACCTTAGACAGGGGAGGAGGAGCGCGCAGGAGTTCGCGCTGGACCTCCGGACGCTAGCAGCCAACACGGGATGGAATGAGAGGGCCCTCATCGACCACTACAGATGCAGCCTGAGGGAGGACGTGCGTCGGGAATTAGCCTGCAGGGACACCAACCTCAGCTTTGACCAACTGGTGGACATGTCGATTCGCCTGGATACCCTGTTGGCTACCCGCGGACGTCCGGATTCGGGGCCGTCCATTCCATCCCCCAGCACTTCCGAGCCGACCCCTATGGAGCTCGGGGGTGCTGGTGCTAGGGAGACCAGGAGGGAGACCAGGAGGGAGGCCGTCCCTGCACCAACTGTGGCCGCAGAGGACACACTGCTGGTCGGTGCTGGGGAGGGTCTCCTAGGAATCGAGGCCGTGTGTGACGCACTGATGAGTCATTCCAGGTGAGTAGGCACCCAACTCACCCAGAGCTCTCTGCTGATCATATGTGTATTAAAGTGGTGTTTCCCGAGGTTTCTCCTCACTCCCAGCATAAGGCGCTAGTAGATTCAGGCGCAGCTGGGAATTTCATTGATCGCCAGTTCACCTATAAGTTAGGGATTCCTATCGTACCTGTTGATGTGCCCTTCCCCATTCATGCCCTAGATAGCCGCCCGTTGGGGTCTGGTTTGATTAGGGAGGTCACGGCGCCTCTCCGGATGAAAACGCAGGAGGGTCATGAGGAGATAGTACGTTTGTATTTGATTGATTCTCCTGCGTTTCCCGTGGTGTTGGGGCTTCCCTGGTTAACAGCTCATGACCCCAACATTTCATGGCAGCAGAGAGCTCTCCAGGGATGGTCTGATCAGTGTACTGGGCGGTGTGTAGGCGTTTCCGTAGGGGCAACGACGGTGGAAAGCCCGAACCAAGTTCCCGCCTTGCATATTCCACCTGAGTATGCCGATTTGGCTCTCGCCTTCAGTAAAAAGAAGGCGACTCAATTACCACCTCATCGACAGGGGGATTGTGCGATAGACCTCCAGGTAGGCGCTGCGCTTCCACGTAGTCACGTGTATCCTCTGTCTCAGGAGGAGACGGCCGCTATGGAAACCTACGTCACCGAATCTTTGAGACAGGGTTACATATGGCCGTCTACTTCCCCTGCTTCCTCAAGTTTCTTTTTTGTGAAGAAGAAGGATGGGGGTTTACGCCCGTGTATTGATTACCGTGGTCTAAATCAGATCACCATCAAATACAGCTATCCTCTCCCTCTGATTGCTAGTATGACGGAGTCATTACACGGGGCGCAATTCTTCACAAAATTGGATCTTAGGAGCGCGTACAACCTGGTGCGCATTAGGGAGGGAGATGAGTGGAAGACAGCATTTAGTACCACCTTGGGTCAATATGAGTACCTCGTCATGCCATACGGGTTAATGAATGCTCCTTCAGTCTTCCAATCATTTGTGGACGAGATTTTCCAGGACTTACATGGACAGGGTATATTGATGACTTTCTAATATATTCCGCTACACGAGCCGAGCATGTGTCCCTGGTGCGTCGAGTGCTTGGTAGACTGTTGGAGCATGACCTGTATGCGAAGGCGGAGAAATGTCTGTTCTTCCAGGAGTCCATCTCCTTTCTGGGATATCGGTTGTCCGCGTCAGGGGTAGAGATGGAGATTGACCGCGTTTCTGCCGTGTGTAATTGGCAGACTCCCACCACGGTAGGGTTTTGCCAATTACTACCGGAGGTTTATCCGGGGCTTTGGACAGGTAGCAGCTCCCATTACCTCTCTGCTAAAGGGGGGTCCGGTGCGCCTGCAGTGGTCAGCTGAGGCGGACAGGGCGTTTAAACGTCTGAAGGACCTGTTTACCTCGGCTCCGGTGCTGGCGCATCCGGATCCCTCTTTGGCATTCCAGGTGGAGGTGGACGCTTCCGAGGCTGGGATCGGCGCTGTGCTGTCTCAGCGCTCGGGTACGCCACCTAAACTCCGCCCCTGTGCTTTCTATTCTAAGAAGCTCAGTCCGGCGGAGCGCAATTATGACGTGGGGGATAGGGAGCTGCTGGCTGTGGTTCAAGCCCTGAAGGTGTGGAGACATTGGCTTGAGGGGGCTAAACACCCTTTTCTCATTCTGACTGACCATCGTAACCTGGAGTACATCTGGGCAGTGAGGAGGCTGAATCCTCGCCAGGCAAGGTGGTCAATGTTTCTTTCCCATTTTGTATTTAAGCTCACCTATATACCAGGGTCCCAGAACGCTAAGGCAGATGCCCTGTCCCGACTATATGACACAGAGGAGAGGTCCATTGAGCCCACTCCTATACTCTATAGTTACAACCCCTACCCGTTCCACAATGGCCGTGGTCTCACCTATCGGTAGATTTTGTCACGGACCTTCCCCCTCCCAGGGGAACACTACGATCTTGGTCGTTGTGGATCGGTTTTCTAAAGCCTGCCGTCTCATTCCCCTGCCAGGTCTCCCTACTGCCCTACAAACTGCTGAGGCCCTGTTTACACACGTCTTCCGGCACTATGGGGTGCCTGAGGATATAGTGTCTGATCAGGGTCCCCAGTTCACCTCTAGAGTCTGGAGGGCATTTATGGAACGTCTGGGGGTCTCGATTAGCCTTACCTCAGGTTTTCACCCCGAGAGTAATGGGCAGGTGGAGAGAGTTAACCAGGATGTGGGTAGGTTTCTGAGATCATATTGCCAGGACCGGCAAGAGGAGTGGTCGGGATATATTCCCTGGGCAGAGATAGCCCAAAACTCCCTCCGCCATTTGTCCACTAACCTTACGCCTTTCCAGTGTGTGTTAGGGTATCAGCTGGTTCTGGCACCTTGGCATCAGAGCCAGACCGAAGCCCCTGCGGTGGACGAGTGGTTTCGGCGCTCGGAAGAAACTTGGAACGCTGCGCACGTCCATCTGCAGCGGGCCATCAGGCGTCAATAGGCGAGCGCCGATCGCCACCGCAGTGAGGCTCCGGTGTATGCACCGGGAGACCGGGTCTGGCTCTTGACCCGAAACCTGCCCCTTCGCCTGCCCTGCCGGAAGCTGGGTCGGCGGTTTGTGGGGCCCTTTAAAGTCCTGAGGAGATTGAACGAGGTATGTTATAGGTTACAACTGCCCAGGTATTATCGCATTAACCCCTCGTTCCATGTGTCTCTCCTCAGGCCGGTGGTGGCTGGTCCACTCCAGGAGAATGAGGTACGAGAGGCTCCTCCGCCCCCGTTGGACATCGAGGGGGCTCCGGCGTACTCAGTCCGTTCCATCTTGGATTCGAGGCGTCGGACGGGGGGCCTGCAGTATCTCGTGGAGTGGGAGGGGTACGGTCCGGTGCTGGGTCCCCAGGAGGGACATTCTAGATCCCTCCATGTTGAGGGACTTCCACCGGAGTCATCCGACTCGCCCTGCTCCGCGTCCTCCTGGCCGTCCCCGAGGCCGGGGTCGGCGCACGGCTGGAGCCGCGCGTCAAGGGGGGGGTACTGTCACGGAATCAGCTGAGGCTGCTCCTCCTCCTTGCTCGGGCAGGTTTCGGCGTTCGTCGTCCCCGGAGTACTAGCTGCCACCGATCTATGTTTCGGTGTTTGACTTGTTTTGTCCTGATTGTGTACACTTGTTCCCCATTATGTTGTATTGTTTCCCCTATTTAACCCTCTGTCGTGCATTGTGTGTTGTGTGTTATTGTATTCATCTTCGGCAGTGTTAGTGTGCGGGTTGTTTTCCTCCTTGTATGGAGATGGTTTTCTTCTCTGGTTACTTTCAAGTAAAGTACGTTTCCAGTAAGCTCTATGTCCTGCGTTTGACTTCGCCTACCGCATTTCACCGTCGCCATCTGACACCGTTCTCATGATCATTGCAACTCCACGAGGTGAGATCTTGCATGGAGCCCCAGGCCCAGGGAGATTGACAGTTCTTTTGTGTTTCTTCCATTTGCGAATAATCGCACCAACTGTTGTCACCTTCTCACGAAGCTGCTTGGCGATGGTCTTGTAGCCCATTCCAGCTGGGCAAACAAAATCAGCAGGGGATCAAATACTTTTTTCCCTCACTATATGTAAATATTATTAAAGTGGCTAGTGTTCCATTTCTTCAAGTGGCCAGTGATTTCAAGTCTATGTCTATCGGCAGCAGCCTCTAATGTGCTAGTGATGGCTGTTTAACAGTTTGATGGCCTTGAGATACAAGCTGTTTTTCAGTCTCTCGGTCCCAGCTTTGATGCACCTGCACTGACCTCGCCTTCTGGATGATAGCGGGGTGAACAGGCAGTGGCTTGGGTGGTTGATGTCCTTGAGGGTGGGTAGTTTGCCTCCGGTAATGCGTTGAGCAGACCGCACCACCCTCTGGAGAGCCTTGCGGTTGCGGGCCGTGCAGTTGCCATACCAGGCGGTGATACAACCCGACAGGATGCTCTCAATTGTGCATCTGTAAAAGTGTTTGAGGGTTTTAGGTGCAAAGCCAAATTTCTTTAGCCTCCTGAGGTTGAAGAGGCTCTGTTGCACCTTCTTCACCACAGTGTCTGTGTGGGTGGTTCATTTCAGTTTGTCAGTGATGTGTACGCCAAGGAACTTGAAGCTTTCCACCTTCTCCACTGCGGTCCCATCGATGTGGATAGGGGGGCACCCTCTGCTGTTTCCTGAAGTCCACCATCATCTCCTTTGTTTTGTTGACTTTGAGTGAGACTTTATTTTCCTGGCACCACACTCCCAGAGCCCTCACCTCCTCCCTGTAGGCGGTCTCGTCATTGTTGGTAATCAAGCCTACTACTGTTGTGTCGTCTGCAAACTTGATGATTGTGTTGGAGGCGTGCTTGGCCACGCAGTCATGGGTGAACAGGGAGTACAGGAGTGGACTGAGCACACACCCTTGTGGGGCCCCAGTGTTGAGAATCGGCGAAGTGGAGGTGTTGTTTCCTACCTTTACCACCTGGGGGCGGCCCGTCAGGAAGTCCAGGACGCAGTTGCACAGGGCGGGGTTCAGACCCAGGGCCTCGAGCTTAATGATGAGCTTGGAGTGTACTATGGTGTTGAATGCTGAGCTATAGTCAATGAACAGCATTCTTACATAGGTATTCCTCTTGTCCAGATGGGATAGGGCAGTGTGCTGAGTGATGGCGATTGCATCGTCTGTGGATCTATTGGGGCGGTAAGCAAATTGAAGTGGTCAGTGGATAAATGATGAGTTGAACATATTTGTCTGAAAACAGACTAGTCGACAGTTATTGCCCGTGGTGTAATCATGTCTAACCAGTTGGCTGATGTCGCCTGTGTGCCTTACTCATGAAAGCAAAAAAGAGACCAGTTTGTATGCGGCTTTATTAACTAATATTATATTCACAAAAAATACATTGTTTGCAAACTGATATGTGACACGTATTAATGCCTAAATAACATGCAAAACAGGCAAGCCCAAATGTGGGGCTCTGCCCCACCTGCCCTGAATGACATGTCGCCACTGGTTTGTTGTGTAGTAAGCTGTTAGTAGCCCATGTGCCTCACCCTAATAATTTGGTCTATTTTCGCCTCTTAATTTCGCATACTGTTCTGACTTGGTGGTGCACATGTAGTCAATAACCTGTTTTAAAGAAATGTAATCATCGAATATTGTATGAGCTTTCATAGTCTGCTTATATGCCCCCTTTATTTATCCTACGGTTCTGACTTGGTGTACAGGGAGAACACTGTAAGAACGGCCCATGTTCTGAATTCTGTCGCTGCACATTTCGAAAGTGCTAAACAAATAGTTATATTGACTACGTCAATCCTAGCTCGCTCATTAATGTCTTAATCAAAATTACGGATAGCCTTTTATCCGCTTGTCGTCCCCTTATGCCATAGTCTTTTATGTACTCTGCGCCATCGTCTTGGAACACCTTACAAAATAATTTTAAACTGGAAGAACTTGTCCCGATTGGTGTTTTTAAATCTCTGATGAAGGATTTTGAGGCTGATTCCCTGACCTGTCAATGTCTTTAATTTGCTGTTTTTGATATTGTTATACTCTTGTGAATTCATGAATGGTTTTTACTAGATTACTTGTAGTTTTTCATGTTGTCTGTCTGTAATTTTTTGTAATGACTTGGTGCTGCCTATCTTGGCCAGGACGCTCTTGAAAAAGAGATTTTAAATCTCAATGAGCCCTTCCTGGTTAAATAAAGGTTAAATAAAAATTAAAAAAATTAAAAAGTTTGTACATCTAAATTGTCATTCGATTTGTTTAAGCAAGTCAGCCATATCAGCTATGTTTTTTTAAAAGGCAGTAAATGAGGCAGAATGAACTGTTTCGCTGCCATACAAGGCTCCGCTGATAGCCAGGTGTAGCAGTGGTAAGATGTTGGGACTGCTGTTGGGACAGCTTTATGTAGGCCCGAACAGTTTGTGGGCAGCGTTTGTCACCGTTATACTGCAATTAATGCATTGTTTAGTGTTGTGTTGTGTAGTGGCATTGCTGGCATGCATCCCACATTTTTTTATTTTGTTTGCCCCACCACGATTTGCTTGCTAAAATCGCCACTGGATATGTTATATCAGACTACCTCCGACATAGAGACAAAATTGGCAGACAACAGGTAATGTAAGTTGAAATGAAGTTTGTTCTACATTCTGACTTGTAATGGGACTGTTCTGGAATTCTGAACCTACATGTTAGAGACAAGTGTGTAAGTATTTCACTCTCAGATTCTAAAAGAGGCTAGAGCAATTGATGTTTACTGATCATTAAAAGCATGCAGTTACTTGCTGTATAACTCTGACGATAGAGCTAAATGTGCACAATTGTTTTTCATGGAATAATCTGACGTGTAGTTCTGACTATGCTCTTCAAGAGATGATGATATTAGAACTAAATAGTTAACATTTATTTAACAAGCCCTTGAAAACGTCACATACACCACATGACCAAAAGTATGTGGACACCTGCTCGTCGAACATCTCATTCCAAAATCATGGGCATTAATATGGAGTTGGTCCACCCTTTGCTGCTATAACAGCCTCCACTCTTCTGGGAAGGCGTTCCACTAGACGTTGGAACATTGCTGCGGGGACTTGCTTCCATTCAGCCACAAGAGCATTAGTGAGGTCAGGCACTGATGTTGGGCGATTAGGCCTGGCTCGCAGTCGGCGTTCCAATTCATCCCAATGGTGTTCGATGGGATTGAGGTCAGGGCTCTGTGCAGGCCAGTCAAGGTCTTACACAACAATCTCGACAAACCATTTCTGTATGGACCTCGCTTTGTGCATGGGAGCATTGTCATGCTGAAACCGGAAAGGGCCTTCCCCAAACTGTTGCCACAAAGGTGGAAGCACAGAATAATCTACAATGTCATTGTATGCTGTAGTAGCGTTAAGATTTCCCTTCACTGGAACTAAGGGGCCTAGCCCGAACCATGAAAAACAGCCCCAGTCCATTTTACCTCCTCCACCAAACTTTACAGTTGCCACTATGCATTGGGGCAGGTAGATTTCTCCTGGCATCCGCCAAGCCCAGATTCGTCCGTCGGACTGCCAGATGGTGAAGAGTGATTCATCACTCCCGAGTCCAATGGCAGCGAGCTTTGCACCACTCCAGCCGACGCTTGGCATTGCGCATTGTGGTCTTAGGCTTGTGTGCGGCTGCTCGGCCATGGAAACCCATTTCATGAAGCTCCCGACGAACAGTTATTGTGCTGACGTTGCTTCCAGAGGCAGTTTGGAACTCAGTAGTGAGTGTTGCAACTGAGGACAGATGATTTTTGCACGCTTCAGCACTAGGCGGTCCTGTTCTGTGAGCTTGTGTGGCCTACCACTTCGCTGCTGAGCCGTTGTTGCTCATAGACGTTTCCACTTCACAGTAACAGCACTTACAGTTGACCAGGGCAGCTCTAGCAGGGCAGACATTTGACAAACTGACTTGTTGGAAAAGTGGCATCCTATGACGGTGCCACATTGAAAGTCATTGAGCTCTTCAGTAAGGCCATTCTACTGCCAATGTTTGTCTACGGAGATTACATGGCTGTGTGCTCAATCTTATACACCTGTAAGCAATGGGTGTGGCTGAAATAGCTGAATCCACTAATTTGAAGGGGTGTCCACATACTTTTGTATATATAGTGTAGTTGTCAATGGTTTTAGCGGGTATCGAAGTGGCGTGAAAAAGTGTGTGTGTACCTTATACCTCAGTGGTGTGTTCTCAAGCAGTTTTGAAGAGGTGTTACATTGGAAGGCAGTTTTCGAGGGCGGGGATGCCAAGCCAGCCCATCATATGTCGTATTTACGTGGACGAGTCTAGACTATGAGGTTGAGAACAAGGGGAAAGAAAAGAAGCATGGTGACACGGGATGTAGCAAGGATGTTAGCTGTGATACGGAGAGGAATGTGTAATGTGGAGATGGACAGCGAGGAGGAGGGAGAGGAATTGAGTGCCGAGGGAGACGTGGGTCGAGGAAAATTGGCGTCAAATACAAACAGAATTAGCTGTACTCCAATAGCTCTGGAGGTGAATTGGAAGAGAGTGAGGAGGAATTACCTGAGGTGGTAGGTGTGGTGAAGATCTTGGCACTCGAGCCTCACACCGATGGCCATGATAAAGATGAATCTGGTCCAGTAGGAGTGACATTTTGGGAGAAAGTGGACCCCTGCCTTTTGGCTGACCCATACAGTGCATTCGGAAAGTATTCAGATCCCTTCACTTTTTCCACATTTTGTTACCTTACAGCCTTATTCAAAAATTTATAAAATTGTTTTTTTCCTCATCAATCTACACACAATACCCCATAATGACAAAGGAAAAACAGATTTTTAGAAAATTCTGCTAATTTATAAAAAATAAAAAACTGAAATATCACATTTACATAAGTATTCAGACCCTTTACTTAGTACTTTGTTGAAGTACCTTTGGCAGCGATTACAGCCTCGAGTCTTCTTGGTTATGATGATACAAGCTTGGCACACCTGTATTTGGGGAGTTTCTCCCATTCTTCTCTGCAGATCCTCTCAAGCGCAAGTCTAATAGCAAAGGGTCTGAATACTTATGAAATAAGGTATTTCTGTTTTTTTATTCTAGAAAACTGTTTTCGCTTTGTCATTATGGGGTATTGTGTGTAGATTGATGAGGATTTTTATTTAATCCATTTTAGAGTAAGTCTGTAACGTAAGAAAATGTGGAAAAAGTCAAGGGGTCTGAAAACTTTCAGAATACACGGTATGTGGTTTCAGGTTGGGCGAAAAAGGAGTACTGTTGAATCGGTGAAGGTAACCCGAAGTGAAATTGTGATGTTTTTTTGTGTTTCTTCCGTCCTTAGGGAGCAGGCGCTCCGTGCCAAGTGAACAAAAAAGTGTGGACAAGATCTGTTACTTGCTTTGCTCTCAGGTACAGGGCGCCATTGAAAGGAGTGATTACTGGGGTAGCGGTAAGGGTGGAGGTGGATCAACTGAAGTTGAAGATTCCCGATGTCTGAAACACCTGCCGTTTGGTGCAAAGCAGACCCGGTGGCAAGCGTGGTGAAACAGAAGAGTCACTGTCTGTCCTTTTGAGTTTTGATGCTGAGTTGTTTCCTGACAAAGTAATGTTAGGATATATCCGTTATCCCATAAGAGCTTTTGTGCCGAATCCACTATGGTGTTTCAGGTGCCAAGCTTATGGTCATGTTGCAGCAGTGTGTAGGAGGGACATTCCTGGATGCAAGAAATGTGCAGGAGGGCATGGGACAAAGGAATGTACAGTACTGGTGAAGCGGCATGTGTTAACTGTAGGGGTGCCCATGTTGCTGGGGATCAGAAGTGTCCAGTGCGAGAGAGGCAGGTTGAGGTTGCCAGGGTCAGAGTTGTACAGAAGGTGTCATATGCTGAGGCAGTGAAGAAAGTAGAGGAAGATGGGTAAGGGTGAGGGATCCTAAGAGGCTTCTGGTGAGTAGTAGACTTTTGCCAGTACAGAGGGATAGGCGTATGAATGAAATGTGCTTCGGTAAGGTTTTGGCTTTTTAGCTCATTGCCATGCAGAAATGGAACGTAAATCACAGAAAATAGGTGTTGTGCAGAGAACTATTTTTACTGCAGAAGAGTTACAGGGTGTGTTGAATGGTAGATCTGTCCTCCCAGGCTGTTGGCCTGGTGTAGGATCATCTTGGGTCAAAATAGGGGAATGAGTTGGTGGGTTTTTAATGAGTGTAGGGTTAGTTAGCAGGGTAATTCTTTCCTTTTCCCTTTTTCCACTTTTTGTATCACAAGAAGAATGGATTTATACTCCAGTACAGTTGATGGTGGTAATATTAATGTTGGATGCCAAATGCCGTTAAACCCCACCTCAGAAGAATGGTTTTAGTGGAGCTGGGGGTCTCCTTGCTCCCCAGCAGGCAAATCGAACGCTCTGCACCTAATTGTGATGTTTTATTGATAACGACCTAGCTAGCTGCGTATTTTGGCATCCACAATTAGCTAGCTAGTTGGCTATTGCATGGCCAGTATGCTAGCTACATTTCAGTCAGTAGCCATCCTAAATGCTATGGTCACTAGATAAACTAGCTATGAGTTGATCATATTTGGCTGAAAACGACTGAGTAGCCAGTGAGTGTTGTTGTTGCCCATCGTGGAATCATATCTAACCCGCTAGCTCCTGAAGCCTATTGTGCCCATGAGATCCTGAGTCTAGAGGCAGTCTAGCCAAAGATACTGATAACTAACCCCTAACTAATGTTTCCCCTTTTGTCTGTGGTCTAGCTATTAACTAACGTTAGCTAGCTAGCTGAGCTGTTTTATAAGAAAACGGCTGAGATGACTCAAACACTGTAGCTAGCTAGCAAGCCCACCTCTGCGACAATGTTATTGGGGTGCGGGAATGTTAGATTTGTCTTGTAATTTAAAGTTAATTGTCATTGAAGTTCGTGGTTACAACTGGTTTCAGAAATTGTCCTCCATGTTTTGTTAATGGCGCAGTGATCTTCTTCTTCATCTATGATATCATAACAGTCCGCAAACAAACGTTTAAGGTGCATGCCGCCTCCTACTGTGCTGGAGTGTGTGATCAATCATGGTCTGCCTAATTCTATACTACTAAGAAAAGAAAATGTTTAAAACAAATAAATCCCTATTAACTTCTATCTATATCATGCTTAAACAATCCACCCACATTATTCAGCATGTCAACAACCATTTCGACAGTAACATATGTTACCCCCAATAACTATTTTTCCATATCCACTATAACCTTCAACCTGGCATTTCTGCTTTCTACAACCTGAGTCCTGTTGATAACCTTACCAATGAAAGCTATGAAGTTAAATTTATTCACTATTAAAGTGTCCTTTGTCACAGCACATTCATGATAGCAAGATTTCTGAACAGGTCTCGAAAACATGCCAGGACCAGCATAAGCACCAGCCCTGACAGTAGGTCCACTTAGTTAAGGAGCAGCCATGGAAGCTCCATCAGTCTGCACTGTAGTTCCACCAATCTGTCTTACAGCCTCTGCATATGATACATCATGACTGATCCTATATCTCTGAGCCTCTCTAGCCTCTCTCTGCACCTGGCATCTGCCAAATGCTGCACAATGTTCCCCCACACAATTACAACACTTAACCTTCACATTGCTCCCACATCACCGTAATCATGTTCCCCTCCACACTTGGAAGCTATAAAAACAAAGACAGTCGCACACTCCATATGTATAACCTCCCAGTAATTTATTGGGTAAAAAAAACACCTACACACTTGGCACATCTTTTCTTTCCTTTACACTGAACAGCTACATGTCCCATTCTTTGGCATTTAAAACACCGCAATGGGGATGGGACAAATTCTCTGACATTGAAACTAAGGAATCCTATCTGTACTTTTCCAGGCAAAACCTACTCAAACCTCAGCATAAGCACCAGGGACATGGCTTTTAATCTTCTTCCCATTAAGCTTTTCCATTTGCAGAATCTTCCCTTGCGGAGCCTGGCTACCACAAAATATTAGCAAAATACCTTTTCCAATGAACCGGGCTAGTTTGACTTCACTTATCTCTTTCTCTATGGCATTGTTAGTATGATAAGGTGTAAATGAGGCCCTGTGGTCTCATCAAACACCATCACCACTTTCCACTCCGACACATTATTACTCTTGCTTCCTACCTTGGCCCTCTTTATGCTTTCTTTACTAGACGCGCCACTGCTTTCAGTATCATGATGTCTCTTCTTCCTATGTCTTTCCACTACATACCATTCAGGTTCTTGACCCTCATCCATGTCCCGCTCCATATCATAAGAACTGACATCCATATTGTTTTCCTTCCAGCACAGCTGTTGCTTCTCCAGCCTTTTCTTAATTTCCTTATTTCGTCCACACTACTCGCTACCTTTTCCAACCCAAGCACATTGTCAAGCCCTCTCTCACACTTAAACAACGAACTAGCTTCTTCTACTGTGTTCTATGCATTGAGATCCTTTTAATTCCTAATGATATGGTTATATCTGCCTCCAGACAGCTGTTCAGTTCGGACTCTTCTTCTTCTTCTTCTTCTTCTTCTCCTTCTTTGGAATTGGGTTGGCGGATCGCATCCAACTTTTAAGGTGCATACACCACCACCTACTGTACTGGAGTGTGAAGCCAGTCACAGCTTACTTACAATAAATGATCTTCATTAGTCCTGTTCCTCTACGAAAGTGAAATAGAGCCCTAGACACCACTTCCCTCCCTTTTCCTCCCCCCACTACACCACCCAAACCCCAAACCCAGTCCAGCCTCTCTAACCCTTTCACACAATCTCTCCCTATCTATGTCATACAGTTCACAAAATATCACCACATGCTCCACCGTTTCCTCCACTAAACACTTATCACACAGACCTGTTTCATGTCTCCCTATCATCCACAATGTGGCATTCAAACCTGTGTGCCCAAACCGTAGTCTACTCCACACAACTTCCTCTCTCCTACATCCCATACTCCCCACCTATTCCTTTACCGACTGATACACGTGATAAAATTGCCTCCCCTCTCTTTCCCAAATCTACCCCCTCTCTCCTCACAGCACTCTTAGCCACCACATCGGCCTTCTTATTACCCTCCACACCCACATGGGCGGGAACCCAGCAAAAGCTTACCACCACTCCCATCCTCTCCAATCCCATTAATAGCTCCATCATCTCCACAAACAAGTCTCCCCTATCCGACCTTCCCAACTTCACACTACTCAACACTGCAGCCGAATCAGAACAGATCACCACTCTGAGTGGTTTCACCTCCTCCATCCATCTCAAACCTATAATCATGGCCATAAACGCGGCCGCATAAACTGACACGTAATCAGTTAACCGCTTACATACTCTTAACATTGAAATCTGGGATATACACCCCTGCCCCCACCCTACCACTGACTGGATCCTTTGAACAATCTGTATATATCCTTAAAAAGGAATAAAAACGATTATCTATATATCTCTCCACACACCGTCTCATGTCATCACCCCATTCTCTCCTACCCTCAATCATGTCCACATCTACTCTCTCTCCCCCAATCCATATTCTACCACCTTCTGTCCGTTTGTCCACCCGTACGCCCTCTGCTTACCCCCTCCTCGCTTCCAGCATTCCCCAGTTGCGGTATCCGCAGGATGTCCTTCTGAACTCCTTTTCAACCTCGCCCAAGTACGCTAATGCAAGTTTGTCCCACCTTATCCTCAGTGGCAGTTCCCCACTATCCACCTGCAATGCCACAACAGGTGTCGTCCTGAAGGCACTCACACACAATTTAAGGGCCCTTGACTGTATCCCCAAGAAACCTTAACCAATCACCCAACAGATATGCCACGTTCACATGCTAGTCGGAACTAGGAAACTCCGAAATTGACTAGCACGTGAATGCGGCAATATTAATGACTTTGCCTCCGGTTAGCGAAAGTTCCTTTTGTAGGATACCCGGAGTCGAATGCCGCGTTCAAAACAACTGGGAACTCAGAACTGGGAAATCTTCGACTTCATTTCCTTCAAGACAACTGGGAACTTGGGGAAAAACGAGCTCCGACTGGGAAAATTAGTTTTGAACGGTCATCTATCTAGAGCTCCGACTTTCCGACCTGAATATCACTGACGTCATGATTCGACCTCGTTTTTTTCCCAAGTTCCCAGTTGTCTTGAAAGCACCAAAAGTCATTAATATCCGTTGGGTGATTGGTTGAGGATTCTTGAGTGCGTGACGTCACTCTGAGCCCTTATCAAAACACAAAACATGGCAGACAATTTATCTCGCCTCGGTAGTAAGTAACCACCAACTTCAATGACAGTTAACATTTTTAGGTCCTCTTTTTGGACCTAAAAAAATGCGTCCGGCCGGGATTTCTAAATCACCCAAAATGTCCGGGATTCGGCTTTTGCTTTCTACAGTCGCCATTTATTGTGTGCGTTTTTGGGGTTTTGCATTGCTTTGACCTTTCTCTTTAGGTCCCGCCTTCTCACACGCCACCATTGGTCAGTCATGTAGGCCTACGCAAACATTGGTCAAACTGCATCTCAATCATTACCCTCACCATGGCAACAGCCTGCTTGTCAACAGTGGCACATGGCTCCAGAACAGCGTAAAAATGCCCACACGCAAATGTAAATTCACTGACGATTTACAGAGAAGATTCACGTGTTTTCGTCTTGGTCGGGATCCATGTGAAGCAGAATGCATGACCTGCAAAGCTGGCACGTATGTGTCAGTGTCAAATAAAGGTGCTAGCGACATAAAAGCCCACATAAGCTCCGCAAAACACAAAATTGCAGCTAAAGGAGAGAGTTCGTCAGGTAAATTAACTGACTATTTTGTGAGAGCAGGTAAAACAGAAGATGCTGTTACTGCTGCGGAGGGAGTTTTTGCATTCTACACGACAAAGCATCACAATTGCTACAGATTAATGGACTGCACGTCTGCCTTGTTAAAAAAGGCTTTCCCTGATTCAGAGACTGCGCGAAAATGTTCAAGCGCTCGTACTAAGACCGAAGCAATTGTTAGCGCTGTGATAGCACCACATTCTGTCGACATAGCTCTGAAAGCACTAGAAGACATACCTTACTGTCGTGTTTCTACTGATGGGAGCAATCACGGTGCTGTGAAAATATTCCCTCTGCTTATTCAGTATCTTGATTGGAAGAATGGTGGCGTGCAAAGTAAATTAGTCGAAGTTAAAAACACTCCAAATGAGACAGCTGATATGATCGCGCAATATATCAAAGAAACACTGGAAACAAATGGGATTTTTTCAAAATGTTTTGCATTTACAGGTGACAACTGCAATACAATGTTCGGGGGAATCCGGCGTGATGAAGAAGGAAAGAATGTTTTCGCAAACTTAAAGAAGTCATTGCAGAACAAGTCTTTAATCGGTGTGGGCTGCCCAGCACACGTCTTGAACAATTGTGTTCATTACGGGGCAGACACACTAGATGTCGATATTGAGAACATAATCTTCAAAATATGTCAATACTTTCACATCTACACTGTGCGCACAGAGAATCTGAAGGAGTACTGTGAATTTGTTGATGTTGAATACAGAAGTCTCCTTTCTCACAGCAAGACGCGATGGCTGTCATTATTCCCAGGTATTGAGAGGCTGCTACAGATGTTTCCAGCCTTGAAAGCATTATTTTTGTCACAGGAAAAAACACCCTCCTTGATCAATAAGTTTTTTGAAGATGAGTTCAGTGAAATCTACCTCTGGCACATGCACTCACTCATGTGTGTGTTTCATTCACACATTCAAGAGATGGAAAGGGAGAGCAATTCAATTGTGGAAGTGAAGAACCTTTTGAATAGGTAACTAAGTTAAGGGACTATTGGCACAAAAGCACAAGGATGGACTTGGTAAGAATTGTGACCATTTCAGTGCTCAAGTACAGGGTCTGTACAGTTCATGCCTGGAGTATCTGGAGAAATGGATGGCACCCATGGAGGAGTTCTCCTCTTTCATGTGGATGGATCTGAGTGAGACACCTGACTGGAATGACATAGAAGCCTGTATCAAACACCTGGGAGAAAAGGGGGTGCCAATTGATGATGCAAAGTGCTTTGATCAGGTCACCAACCTGAAGAAATTCACAAGAAGGTATAACAGTGATGGAGAGTTCAGTAATCTGCAAACACACAAGAAGTGGACCAAATATTTTGAAAGGTCCAAAAGCATAGATTTTCATTCAGAGCTACTGAAGATTGCACAGTTTTTCTTTGCTATTCCTTCTCACAATGCAAATGTAGAGAGAGTTTCTTCACTGATGCAAAGCCAGTGGACAAAGGAAAGGAATCACTTTTATTTTATTTATTTCACCTTTATTTAACCAGGTAAACCAGTTGAGAACAAGTTCTCATTTACAACTGCGACCTGGCCAAGATAAAGCAAAGCAGTGTGATAAAAACAACAACACAGAGTTACATATGGGGTAAAACAAAACAAAGTCAAAAATACAACATAAATAAATATATATACAGTGTGTGCAAATGTAGCAAGTTATGGAGGTAAGGCAATAAATAGGCTATAGTGCAAAATAATTACAATTAGTATTAACACTGGAATGATAGATGTGCAAGAGATGATGTGCAAATAGAGATACTGGGGTACAAATGAGCAAAATAAATAACAATATAGGGATGAGGTAGTTGGGCGGGCTAATTTCAGATGGGCTGTGTACAGGTGCAGTGATCGGTAAGGTGCTCTGACAACTGATGCTTAAAGTTAGTGAGGGAGATAAGTGTCTCCAGCTTCAGAGATTTTTGCAATTTGTTCCAGTCATTGGCAGCAGAGAACTGGAAGGAATGGCGGCCAAAGGAGGTGTTGGCTTTGGGGATGACCAGTGAGATATACCTGCTGGAGCGCAGACTACGGGTGGGTGTTGCTATGGTGACCAATGAGCTAAGATAAGGCGGGGATTTGCCTAGCAGTGATTTATAGATGGCCTGGAGCCAGTGGGTTTGGCGACGAATATGTAGTGAGGACCAGCCAACAAGAGCGTACAGGTCACAGTGGTGGGTAGTATATGGGGCTTTGGAGACAAAACGGATGGCACTGTGATAGACTACATCCAATTTGCTGAGTAGAGTGTTGGAGGCTATTTTGTAAATGACATCGCCGAAGTCAAGGATCGGTAGGATAGTCAGTTTTACGAGGGCATGTTTGGCAGCATGAGTGAAGGAGGCTTTGTTGCGAAATAGGAAACCGATTCTAGATTTAACTTTGGATTGGAGATTCTTA
Organism: Coregonus clupeaformis; assembly: GCF_020615455.1. Lineage (NCBI taxonomy): Eukaryota > Metazoa > Chordata > Actinopteri > Salmoniformes > Salmonidae > Coregonus > Coregonus clupeaformis. Next base: position 31,975,426 of record NC_059192.1, on the reverse strand, counting down.
ATGTGAGTCTGGAAGGAGAGTTTACAGTCTAACCAGACACCTAGATATTTGTAGTTGTCCACATACTCTAGGTCAGACCCGTCGAGAGTAGTGATTCTAGGCGGGTGGGCGGGTGCAAGCAGCGTTCGGTTGAAGAGCATGCATTTAGTTTTACTAGTGTTTAAGAGCAGTTGGAGGCTACTGAAGGAGTGTTGTATGGCATTGAAGCTCGTTTGGAGGTTTGTTAACACAGTGTCCAATGAAGGGCCAGATGTATACAAAATGGTGTCGTCTGTCACTGAAGGGGCTTCTGTGTACACAATACAACTTTAAAAACATGTCTTGCAAAGATGTTCATGCCTACTTGATTGGTAATCAAGGACTGTTGGGAAAGATTCGATCTTCGGGAAAGTATACCAGAGAGCATCAGGAGGACTGACATTATTTTTGACTGACATAGTGGATTTTTTTATGACAACTGTTCTTTTATTTTTTGTTTTTTTACCTATGGCCATGAAAAGAGTGTCATGTAAAAGGTGTTAAAAGCTAAACTTTTTCCTTTTTTTTTTTTGTTATTATTCTATTGTTGAGGGCCAACAGTTGAATGGAAAGGATGTACAGTGGGGGAAAAAAGTATTTAGTCAGCCACCAATTGTGCAAGTTCTCCCACTTAAAAAGATGAGAGAGGCCTGTAATTTTCATCATAGGTACACATCAACTATGACAGACAAATTGAGATTTTTTTTTCCAGAAAATCACATTGTAGGATTTTTAATGAATTTATTTGCAAATTATGGTGGAAAATAAGTATTTGGTCACCTACAAACAAGCGAGATTTCTGGCTCTCACAGATCTGTAACTTCTTCTTTAAGAGGCTCCTCTGTCCTCCACTCGTTACCTGTATTAATGGCACCTGTTTGAACTTGTTATCAGTATAAAAGACACCTGTCCACAACCTCAAACAGTCACACTCCAAACTCCACTATGGCCAAGACCAAAGAGCTGTCAAAGGACACCAGAAACAAAATTGTAGACCTGCACCAGGCTGGGAAGACTGAATCTGCAATAGGTAAGCAGCTTGGTTTGAAGAAATCAACTGTGGGAGCAATTATTAGGAAATGGAAGACATACAAGACCACTGATAATCTCCCTCGATCTGGGGCTCCACGCAAGATCTCACCCCGTGGGGTCAAAATGATCACAAGAACGGTGAGCAAAAATCCCAGAACCACATGGGGGGACCTAGTGAATGACCTGCAGAGAGCAGGGACCAAAGTAACAAAGCCTACCATCAGTAACACACTACGCCGCCAGGGACTCAAATCCTGCAGTGCCAGACGTGTCCCCCTGCTTAACCCAGTACATGTCCAGGCCCGTCTGAAGTTTGCTAGAGTGCATTTGGATGATCCAGAAGAAGATTGGGAGAATGTCATATGGTCAGATGAAACCAAAATATAACTTTTTGGTAAAAACTCAACTCGTCGTGTTTGGAGGACAAAGAATGCTGAGTTGCATCCAAAGAACACCATACCTACTGTGAAGCATGGGGGTGGAAACATCATGCTTTGGGGCTGTTTTTCTGCAAAGGGACCAGGACGACTGATCCGTGTAAAGGAAAGAATGAATGGGGCCATGTATCGTGAGATTTTGAGTGAAAACCTCCTTCCATCAGCAAGGGCATTGAAGATGAAACGTGGCTGGGTCTTTCAGCATGACAATGATCCCAAACACACCGCCCGGGCAATGAAGGAGTGGCTTCGAAGAAGCATTTCAAGGTCCTGGAGTGGCCTAGCCAGTCTCCAGATCTCAACCCCATAGAAAATCTTTGGAGGGAGTTGAAAGTCCGTGTTGCCCAGCGACAGCCCCAAAACATCACTGCTCTAGAGGAGATCTGCATGGAGGAATGGGCCAAAATACCAGCAACAGTGTGTGAAAACCTTGTGAAGACTTACAGAAAACGTTTGACCTGTGTCATTGACAACAAAGGGTATATAACAAAGTATTGAGAAACTTTTGTTATTGACCAAATACTTATTTTCCACTATAATTTGCAAATAAATTCATTAAAAATCCTACAATGTAATTTTCTGGAAAAAAAATTCTCATTTTGTCTGTCATAGTTGATGTGTACCTATGATGAAAATTACAGGCCTCTCTCATCTTTTTAAGTGGGAGAACTTGCACAATTGGTGGCTGACTAAATACTTTTTTCCCCCACTGTATTACTTTATGTATTAAAGTGTCCTCTGTAGCTCAGCTGGTAGAGCACGGCGCTTGTAACGCCAAGGTAGTGGGTTCGATCCCCGGGACCACCCATACACAAAAATGTATGCACGCATGACTGTAAGTCGCTTTGGATAAAAGCGTCTGCTAAATGGCATATTATTTATTATTATTAAAGTTCAATAACATAGTTGCATGGTTGTGAACGCATTTGTATTTACCACCCACTGAGGGTGTCCGTCTGCCTCCCGCTCCCTGTCCTCTTTTTTGAAAACTAAAATATGTTCACCCTAGTTAACATTTTAATATGAATCTGACATTGCCACGCTCAATAACATTGTCGCCAAGGAGGGCTTGCTAACTAGCTACAGTGTTTGATTCATATCAGATGTTTTCTTATAAAACAGCTCCGCTAGCTAGAGAAATGCTAATTCGCGACACTAGCTAGCTAATGTTGGCTGGACTCGGGAGTTTATGCAGACGGTTGCCGCGTTCAAAACAACTGGGAACTCCTGAAGACAAAATTACATAAATCTGCCCCTACAACCTAACCAAATTATTTTTCTATTTACTGTCCCCCCTATAGAATCAAACTTACACTTTTGGGTTCAAAATCTGTTTGACAAAATGATTTTCATAGTTACAAATCAGGTCACCCTACCAAACCTCCCTGCTAAAACATACTCTGTAGGTCTATCTGCTGCCTTTTCGTTGACATAGCCTAAATGCCGGTCACCAAACCAGGGACTAATGCAAGTGTGGATTAAATCGACTTCAGTACATGCTGTCAAAAGGCTGCATTCTGCAATAGGGACGGGAGTAACAGCAACCTAATTTTGTTGACAACATTGTACATAAAACTGCTATTTTTTAGTTTTATAAACTCAGCGGAGAATGTTCTCTCTCTCCATTCAGCTCCACTCTAATCTTGAGGAGTGTTTCTTTAAAACACGCATCCAATCCCCTTGATCCCTTACATAACTAGACCAATCATATGCTTCAATGTGTGCTGTGTGTGGCAAGACGGGACAATGATAGAGGTTCCGCTCGTGATGTTAAGTTGCAGGTGCAGATGCTCTTTTTTCAATACGATTGAAAAGTTAACGCATTAAATATACACTGGAAATTATTAATTAGAAAAATAAAAGCAGTCTTTTTCAATGCGTGAGATATAAGAGGTGTGGTGTGTGAGCGTGAGAAGAGGGTCAAATGCGTGTGTCTAACGGCCAATGCGTGAGAGTTGGCAGTTCTGACTGAAATGTAGCTAGCCAGCTGGCTAGCTAGCATGCTGGCTCACACTGGTAATGCAATAGCTGAGGAACCCTCAACTCTGTTCTCTTCCCTTACAATAAAATATTGCAGTTTTGAAACTGCACTAAAGGTGCAGTAACTGCAGTCGACTATGGTATTTTGGACGCAGTAATTGCAGAATAACTGCAGTTACACTGCAAAATTACTGCAGTAAAATAAACTGTTATTTTGGACACAGTATTTGCAGCATACGGCAGTTATACTACACTCTATCTACAGTTATACTACAGTGTACTGTAGTTATACTGCACTCTCACTACAATGTTTTTCCTAAGGGTTATATCGAGGCAGAGTTGAGTTTCGATGACTGGTTGTGGGATTTGCAACCAGTCATCAAACTAGCTAGCTAGGTAATCGTGGACGCCAAGACACAGCTATCTAGATTTGGGAGTTCATGATTACACCATGGGCAACAATAACTGGCAACTAGTTCATTTTCAGACAAATATTTCAACTCATTGTTAGTTTATCCACTGACCACCGCATTTAGGAGGATAGCTAATTACTGAAATGTAGCTAGCTAGATCACTGGCCAGGCAGTAGCCACTAACTAATCGTGGACGCGTGACCTATTCTTTGATATATTTGGGTTAACTTGCTCATATCAAGCAACACATACCAGATCGTTTGTGGAAAGGTAAAAATAACAATTAGTGGGCTTGTTTTGTGAATGATCAGACAGTGAAACTAAAATAGATTGGTAGCTAGCTGGTGAGGCTTTCATTTATTTCCAATTAATTTGGTGATCAAGCTGAAGCTGGGTTTCCCAAGTCGTTGGGTCAGTGCTAACTGCTCATGCCGGCGGCACGAGCTAGCTAAACAGATGGCTCTGTAGAGAATCTGTGTGACATCACACACTCAAGAAGGCTCAACCATCTATGTCGAGACTCATGAATATTCATGTCATTGCACCCCGCCTTTGACATTATGGTGATCTCAACCCACATCACAGAAATTGATGATGACTCAGCACAAAAATCACTGTCATGACAGCTATATTTTCTTCATCATCATCATCCTCACGTTCACATTGCATTAAAATATATGTAAGAAACACACGCACACACACTGTAATGAAATTAACAATTTAGTAGGCAATATTTTCGCCATGGCCTTTGCAATAACCCCGTCCCCCACACAATTAACCAATGAACTAGTGATGGGAAGTTCGCCTCTTTTTATTGACTCAGATCTTTTTGACTCGTTCAGTCAAAATAACAAATCTTTCGACTCATTTCGTTCATTTGAGTCAGTCATGCCCAGAGCACACAGGACCCCCTACCGGCGAACGATGAATTGAAAACTCGAAATTCGAGTCATAATTGTACAAGCCTCTCGTTCACCATACTGGGCTAATTGGAGCTGTCATTTGTGACTGAGACTTGTTAACGTGTGCTTTAAACAATGTACATCTGTGTATTGCTAGGCATACAAACAAATACGATTATTTCTTGATACATTTTAAACGAGGTCTAGACTAGTTGTAGCCGCAACCGTACTGGATTGTGAACGACTCTTGGCGGAATGCATTCCTTGACTGCGGTGGTAATCACAATATCGTTCGCGAACTGCAGCCCCCCAAATGATTAATTATCAAGTTCGAGTTTGTTGACCTGAGGCTGTGTATGTTTTGGTTCTACAAAGCCGTGTCCATCATAACATTCAATAATACACTGGATTAAAATATTAAAACGGAACGTAAAGTTTTGTTCCCATGTTTCATGAGCTAAAATAAACGACCCCCTATCACTAACTGTATTGTTGAACTTGACGAGATTGTTCTGACTAAGAACTTTTTCATGTTTGAAAATGATATGTTCATTCAACAGAAGGGAACTGCTATGGGTAGAAAAATGGCACCGAATTATGCCAATCTGTATGTTGGGTTGTTTGAGAAGAATGTGATATTCAGCCCTAACAATTCATTCTTGCGCAATATATCAAATACTGGAAACGCTTCATTGATGACGTATTCCTTCTATGCCAGGGCACAGCAGAGGAACTTCATCGATTCCACTCCTTCATCAATACAAGCAGTGAACATTTGAAATTCACCCTCACCTTTGATGCACATGAAACAAGTTTTCTACCTTTGATGCACATGAAACAAGTTTTCTGGACATTGATAAAGAGGGAGGGGGGTGGCTTTAGCACAGACCTATACAGGAAGCCGACGGACATTAATTTCCTGTTACGCGGAGACAGCTTCCACCCTACACTCCTAAAAAAGAGCCTCCCCATCAGCCAATACAGTTGAATACGCAGGATTTGTAGTAAACAGAGTGACTATGATAAACAATCCGACTGTCTGAATGTGCGTTTCAGACAGCGGGGTTACCCAGAGTGGCTGCATGAAGCAAGGGATAGTTATAAAAAATATAATCCAGGATGACAGCCTCACGCCCAAATACTGAATACTGATAATGAATACTGAATACTGATAATCTATTATTGAGAAGAGAATTGTATTGGAGTCACTGTTTGTGCACCATGTCTCCTAAAGGTCTGAACCAGGAGTTTGATATCAGACCATTTCTTACTTGTCACTTTGATTAGTCTTGCCTTCCAGGTCTCCTACTTGGTCATTTTGTACATATATATTAGATTCTGTAACTAGTACATGTGCCCATCTCATTGATATAAAATTATTAGAGATACACAAATTGTTTTTGAAATAGGTCACTGGAATTATATCTAAGGCCACAGCGCCTCCTGCGCATAATGGTCATATGGGCTGGTATTCCAACAGTTTCCAACATAATATTTTTTACTCTTGCCTAGGTTTTAACTTGAACCCATTTGTATGTGTATACTCCTTTATGACCATATGTACCTCTGTGATTAATTATGATTGATTGTGCACAAAAGGGAATGTAATTGTTTCCACACCCACCATGTGTCATGTGCGTAATGGTCATGTCAGGTGAAATGTGTATATTTTGGGAAGTGAGAACTCAGTTTGTTTGTTTGACCTGATGAAGATCAGTTTAGAATCGAAACGTTGTCAATAAAGCGGTGAATTGGGAGCTTTAACAGTGTGCGGGCATTCTTGTTCTTTACTGAAATAAAAGATCCCAGAAATGTTCCAAATGCACAAAAAGCTTATTTCTCTCAAATTTTAAATAATTTGGCAGTATGTCCAACTGGCCTCATAACCGGAGACCACGTGTATGGCGTTGTGTGGGCGAGCCGTTTGCTTATGTCAACATTGTGAACAGAGTGCCCCATGGTGGCGGTGGGGTTATGGTATGGGCAGGCATAAGCTACTGACAACGAACACAATTGAATTTTATTGATGGCAATTTGAATACACAGAGATACCATGACTGTCACACCCTGGCTCTGGGACTCTATATGTTGAGCCAGGGTGTGTTCATTCTATGTGGTTTATTTCTATGTTGGGGGTTCTAGTTTGTCGTTTTCTATGTTTGCCTTAGTGACTCCCAATCAGAGGCAACGAGTGTCAGCTGTTGGCTGGTTGTCTCTGATTGGGAGCCATATTTATACTGTCTGTTTTCCCTTGGTGTTTGTGGGTTTTTGTTCCGTGTTCGGTCATTGTCACCGTGGACTTCACGAGTCGTTTATTGTTTTGTGCTTTAATATAATAAAGTAACATGTTCGTTCATCACGCTGCGCATTGGTCTACTCCTTACCCTGACGATCGTGACAGAAAAACCCACCATACTAGGACCAAGCAGCGTGTCCAGGAGCAGGCAGACTGGACATGGGAGGATTGCCGGCCATGGAGTGAGACTGACGAGAGGCAACCCCAAATTTTTTTTAGGGGGGGGCACACGGCATGGACGACGGGGCTGACGGAGGCAAAAGAGGGGCGGATTCTGGAGGCCACCAGGTTACGGATACACCGCCCTGTACGTCCTGTGCGGATGCCTCACACAGAGTGTGTGAGGGTAGGCATTCAGCCAGGACGGGTTGTGGCCGCTCTTCACTCCAGGGCTCCTATCCGTCTCCACAGCCCGGTTCGGCCTGTCCCTGCTCCATGCACCAAGCCTACGGTGTGCGTCGCCAGCCCAGTCCGGCCAGTCCCTGCTCCACGCACCAAGCCTACGGTGTGCGTCGACAGCCCAGCCCGGCCTGTCCCTGCTCCACGCACCAAGCCTACGGTGTGCGTCGCCAGCCCAGTCCGGCCAGTCCCTGCTCCACGCACCAAGCCTACGGTGTGCGTCGCCAGCCCGGTCCGGCCTGTCCCTGCTCCACGCACCAAGCCTATGGTGTGCGTCGCCAGCCCGGTCCGGCCTGTCCCTGCTCCACGCACCAAGCCTACGGTGTGCGTCGCCAGCCCAGTCCGGCCAATCCCTGCTCCACGCACCAAGCCTACGGTGTGCGTCGACAGCCCAGCCCGGCCTGTCCCTGCTCCACGCACCAAGCCTACGGGGTGCGTCGCCAGCCCGGCCCGGCCTGTCCCCGCTCCACGCACCAAGTCTAAGTTGCGCGTCGCCAGCCCGGCCCGGCCTGTTCCTGCCACTCGCACCAAGTCTACGGTGCGCGTCGCCAGCCCGGCCCGGCCTGTTCCTGCCACTCGCACTAAGTATACGGTGCGCGTCGCCAGCCCGGCCCGGCCTGTTCCTGCCACTCGCACCAAGCCAGGGGTGCGACTCGTCAGCCTGGTCCAGCCCGTTCCTGCTACTCGCACCAAGCCAGGGGTGCGAGTCGTCAGTCCGGTGAGGCCCGTTCCTGCTACTCGCACCAAGCCAGGGGTGCGAGTCGTCAGTCCGGTGAGGCCCGTTCCGGCTCCACGCACCAAGCCAGGGGTGCGAGTCGTCAGTCCGGTGAGGCCCGTTCCGGCTCCACGCACCAAGCCAGGGGTGCGAGTCGTCAGTCCGGTGAGGCCCGTTCCGGCTCCACGCACCAAGCCAGGGGTGCGAGTCGTCAGTCCGGTGAGGCCCGTTCCGGCTCCACGCACCAAGCCAGGGGTGCGAGTCGTCAGTCCGGGTGAAGCCCTGCTCGGCTCCACGCACCAGGCTAGGGGTGCGCATCGTCAGCCCGGTCCGGCCCGTTGCTGCTCCACGCACCAAGCCAGGGGTGCGCATCGTCAGCCCGGTCCGGTCAGTTCCTGCCTCACGCACCAAGCCAGGGGTGCGCGTCGTCAGTCCGGCACAACCCGTGCCTGGGTCATCGGTGCCAAATCAGGTACCGCTCAACTGCTCCACAACGGAGCTGAAGCTAGCCGCTCCTGCTACGTCCAGGTCAGCTCCAGCCAGCGGGGCCAGACCGGACCAGGGGCGCTATGGGGGTTTATTGGAGGGTGGTGGGCAAGGCCGGAGCCAGAACCGCCGCCGAGGAGGTATGCCCACCCCGCCCTCCCCTGTTTTGCTCTTATTGAGGCGCGGTCGCAGTCCGCGCCTTTAGGGGGGGGTACTGTCACACCCTGGCTCTGGGACTCTATATGTTGAGCCAGGGTGTGTTCATTCTATGTGTTTTATTTCTATGTTGGGGGTCCTAGTTTGTCGTTTTCTATGTTTGCCTTAGTGACTCCCAATCAGAGGCAACGAGTGTCAGCTGTTGGCTGGTTGTCTCTGATTGGGAACCATATTTATACTGTCTGTTTTCCCTTGGTGTTTGTTGGTTTTTGTTCCGTGTTCGGTCATTGTCACCGTGGACTTCACGAGTCGTTTATTGTTTTGTGCTTTAATATAATAAAGTAACATGTTCGTTCATCACGCTGCGCATTGGTCTACTCCTTACCCTGACGATCGTGACAATGACGAGATCCTGAGGCCCATTGTCGTGCCATTCATCCTCCGCCATCACCTCATGTTTCAGCATGATAAGGCACAGCCCCATGTCGCAAGGATCTGTACACTTCCTGGAAGCTGAAAATGTCCCAGTTCTTCCATGGCCTGCATACTCACCAGACATGTCACCCATTGAGCATGTTTGGGATGCTCTGGACCGACGTGTACAACAGCGTGTTCCAGTTCCTGCCAATATCCAGCAACTTCGCACAGCCATCGAAGAGGAGTGGGACAACATTCCACAGGCCACAATCAACAGCATGATCAACTCTATGTGAAGGAGATGTGTCACGCTGTATGAGGCAAATAAATGGTGGTCACACTAGATACTGACTGGTTTTCTGATCCACGCCCCTACTTTTTTTAAGGTATCTGTTACCAATAGATGCATATCTGTATTCCCAGTCATGTGAAATCCATAGATTAGGGTCCAATGAATTTATTTTAATTGACTGATTTCCTTATATGAACTAACTCAGTAAAATATTTGAAATTGTTCCATGTTGTGTTTATATTTTTGTTCAGTATAAATTAATTGCATTCATTCTTACACCATGCCATCAATTGTCAGTTCTAAAAATGTATTTTTCTTTTCTAGGCCCATGATCTATTTTCCTGCACTGCAATCATTCCTGAACCTTGAGATCAATTGTCAGTTCTAAACATGTATTATTATTTTCTAGGCTCATTAACTATTTTCCTGCATGCATATGACAGACAGTTGGTGGTTGGAACAGGTCTCTGGAGCCGCTGAGCCGGAGAAGTGTTTATTAATCCTGCTGTAGGGCTAATTGCTGCAAGCACTAGTAATTCAAACAACGACTTAAATAAACGAGTCACTCAGATAAACAAATCATAACTCTTGAGTCAGTAAAAATAGTTGTTCTAAAATAACGAATCGTTCGCGAACTGCACATCACTACTATGAACCGCTGTTTGCAGAAGTGGGAAATGGCAGCAAGGTTGCTGTAGACTCCCACATTCACCAGTTGTCTTTGACAGCTGATTTATGGGATACTAGAACATACATACACTACCGGTCAAAAGTTTTAGAACTCCTACTCATTCAAGGGTTTTTCTTTATTTTTACAATTTTCTACACTGTAGAAAAATAGTGAAGACATCAAAACTATGAAATAACACATATGGAATCATGTAGTAACCAAAAAAGTGTTAAACAAATCAAAATATATTTTAGATTTGAGATTCTTCAAATAGCCACCCTTTGCCTTGATGACAGCTTTGCAAACTCTTGGCATTCTCTCAACCAGCTTAATGAGGTAGTCACCTGGAATGCATTTCAATTGACAGGTGTTCCTTGTTAAAAGTTAATCTGTGGAATTTCTTTCCTTCTTAATGTGTTTGAGCCAATCAGTTGTGTTGTGACAAGGTAGGGGGGTATACAGAAGATAGCCCTATTTGGTAAAAGACCAAGTCCATATTTGGCAAGAACAGGTCAAATAAGCAAAGAGAAACGACAGTCCATCATTACTTTAAGACATGAAGGTCAGTCAAACCGGAAAATGTCAAGAACTTTGAAAGTTTCTTCAAGTGCAGTCACAAAAACCATCAAGCTCTATGATGAAACTGGCTCTCATGAGGACCGCCACAGGAATGGAAGACCCAGAGTTACCTCTGCTGCAGAGGATAAGTTCATTAGAGTTACCAGCCTCAGAAATTGCTGCCCAAGTAAATGCTTCACAGAGTTCAAGTAACAGACACATCTCAACATCAACTGTTCAGAGGAGACTGTGTGAATCAGGCCTTCAAGGTCGAATTGCTGCAAAGAAGCCACTACTAAAGGATACCAATAATAAGAAGAGACCTGATTGGGCCAAGAAACACGAGCAATGGACATTAGACTGGTGGAAATTTGTCCTTTAGTCTGGAGTCCAAATGTGAGATTTTTGGTTCCAACCGCCATGTCTTTGTGAGACGCGGTGTGGGTGAACGGATGATCTCCGCATGTGTATTTCCCACCGTAAAGCATGGAGGAGGAGGTGTTATGTTGTGGGGGGTGCTTTGCTGGTGACACTGTCTGTGGTTTATTTAGAATTCAAGGCACACTTTACTAGCATGGCTACCACAGCATTCTACAGCGATACGCCATCCCATCTCGTTTGGGCTTAGTGGGACTATCATTTGTTTTTCAACAGGACAATGACCCAACACACCTCCAGGCTGTGTAAGGGCTATTTTACCAAGAAGGAGAGTGATGGAGTGCTGCATCAGATGACCTGGCCTCCACAATCCCCCGACCTCAACCAGATTGAGATGGTTTGGGATGAGTCAGACGGCAGTGTGAAGGAAAAGCAGTCAACAAGTGCTCAGCATATGTGGGAATTCCTTCAAGACTGTTGGAAAAGCATTCCAGGTGAAGCTGATTGAGAGAATGCCAAGAGTGTGCAAAGCTGTCATCAAGGCAAAGGGTGGCTATTTGAAGAATCTCAAATCTCAAATATATTTTGATTTGTTTAACACTTTTTTGGTTACTAAATGATTCCATATGTGTTATTCCATAGTTTTGATGTCTTCACTATTATTCTACAATGTAGAAAATAGTAAAAATAAAGAAAAACCCTTGAATGAGTAGGTGTTCTAAAACTTTTGATAGGTAGTGTATGTATGGTAAAAGAAGGCTCATCTTTAGGAGATGAAAATCCATAGGCCTACAGTTGTAATGGCAATTGGACAATTGTATCCTACACAAATGCCAACACCCTTTTTACAGGTTTACATATGAAGACTAAACCCTCGCCAGACCCACTCCAGGTCATTCCACAGATGCCAGAGCCATGCATGCACAATTGCACATTGAAACTGAGGGGCCATATGCCCATTCATTTGTTAGGAGAGAAAAATACACGATATAGCCTACACAAAATGTATGCAAACATATTGCATTTGGATACCATTTAGAGCATTTGGAGCATGTGGCACTGACAGCTCTATAAACCCTCACCTTCACACTATTATTTAACCTCTGCATTCAATTATTTATTTAAAACCCTAATATGTTCTTATAGGAAATCATTCTTGGCTGTTTCACTGTGGCATTGATGGCATCAGACTTTAACGTTTGGCATATTTGTTCTCATAGTTGGCCACAAGATGGTGGATGTAGACCATATTTTATCCATTAAGTTGCACATTCTGACACTATACTATAAGTAAGGGTTGAATCACATTCTAGAGAGACCATTTGGATGAAGTTTAATTTTTTTCTTTAAAAGAAAGAAATCTGCATTAAATGAAACCTACACAGCATGACATAGTTTAGTGCAATTTATAACATTTACAGTTTTTCTTCTTTCAAGAAGCTGGTAATTGAAATGCTTGTAGAATGTTAATTTCTGTGTTAGGCTACACTATAGTGTGTAAGTATGACATGTGTAGACAGCCTGGAGAAGGATGTTCAGGGGGTCAGTGTGTCTGCTCTAAGCAAACAGGAAGAGACTAGACCAGAGATAGACTTAAAGGGAGAGAGAACCACTATGTCTACCAACTTTTATGTCACTGACTGGAAGAAAATAAATCCCAACCAGGGTCAATATCACTTCAACTTCCATTGGACTTCAACAGTGCCTCTTCTTGTGTTCTCTGCAAGTGATTCCAAAATGTTTTAAAAGGGGCATCCGACTTTGTTGTCTGTTAACAGTATTGTCATTCCTTTATTTTTGCCCACTGATAATTAAGGAACCTCTATTATATCTAAGGAGAGTTGCAAGAATTTTACAAGAGTCATTCCAAAAAGTTTCTAACCAATAAACTATTATTGGAGAATTCAGTCTCTTGCCACGTTCATTCTCGCATGGGCTGAAATGTCCTTCTTGGCTTGCCAAGTTGCCTTTGAATCCCCCATTTGTTCTAAAACAGGTATTATTAGATGTCTTAGCCACCACCACCATTTTGTGTTGGTATTTATCTTCGCTGTGCTATGTGGATGAGAGACACTGGTGGGTTATGAGTCAGGTTTTGCCACTAAGACTCGAGTCCTGCAGACACAGCCTGGCTACCTCTTGCTCAGGGACGAGACCTCATGGCCGGCTGTGAAATTCCAGACCCGGTCGCGAGGGCGTTTGGGACAGAGAAGGGTTTCGGGAGGGAAGGCTTCAAGTTGCCCTTCCAGGTGCAGAAGCTTCCACCGACCACCTCTCTTGGTCCTCTTGTCTGTAACCCCAGCTTTCACGCACATTAGAGTTTTCCTTATTCGACCTTGTTCTGAGGGCATTACTGTCTCGAAGGCAGAAACAAATGTTATTGGTTAAGATTAGGCAAGTAATCACAATTGGTTAAAGTTAGGGTAAGGGGTTGGGTGAAGTTTGAGAAAGAAATCAATTGGTTAAGTCTAGGGGTTGTGATAAGGTTCGAAAACAAAAACCAAACCAGCGACCTTGAGTATGGCAACCCACGTGTATCTGCAATTAATATGCAAGGTACACAAGCCTGAAACAAAAGGAGAGTTTAGACTGACCATTGTGGAAATAATACAGTCAACTGTGAGAGAAAAAAAGAAAGCGATGAAAAACTCTCTTTTTCCATCACCAGCTTGGGTAAACGTTCCCTGAAACGTACAGGTCAATATTTGCTAGCAGCGGAAACGGGATCATCTCTAAAGCAGGCCTAGAAGGAATACAGTCAGTGCCACAGAATGCCTTTTGTAGTTCATGACGAGAGAAGAGAGGAGAAGGTGTGTGTGTGTGTACGTCCCACTGGGCAGACCATGTAAATTATAATTTACATTTTGGTAATATTTGGTTGAGACGTTGATCAAGGAGATTTCAACCTTTATTCACCCACTCAAAAAGACAGCCATAAGTTAACTGAATTCCCAGGGTTATGACTATGCTTTCAGCCATCTAAAAGCACAACCAAATTCCAATAGAAAAACAATTTAGGATCTTTGGTTTAATTGTCATCTAAATGTGTTATCACTGCGCTTTCAACCATTTAAAAGCACAAAGTTCAAATGGGAATACAAAGTCAGATATTTTGTATTTATGTAACACTTAATGTTATCACTGTGCTTCCTCTAATAGCACAACCGAATTACCAAGATTGCAGTTGAGATTACATTAAAAGTACGTAGTGCAAGTTATCAATGCTGTTCAAGATTCTGCACAGATTATTATAGCAATTGTGAAAATCTCCACCAATGCATGCTATCTTCAACATGCACGCTTTCTAAGATTACATAAAAATACATTGATAGTTACATTAAGCCTTCTGTAATGTGGCCATGGATGTGTTACTCATTTTAAGGTTGAATAAATACTGTAACATTAGTTTGTAAGATACCCTTAACTTTAGGCTATTTACTGTATTACAAAAGTATTATTGAATTGTGTTTGTTTGACAACGCAACCAAATATCAACATTTCAAGGATATCTAATGCTTGGATAGTTTCATCTGAGCCACTGGTTAAATTCTACTTTTTTAACTTTTATTTTTGCTTTAGTTGGAGACGTGAATCCAACATATCATTTGTTAACTTGTCAACAAGTTAATAGGCTATTTACTGTGTTGCAAAAGTGGTACTGAATTGTGTTTGGTTGTCAATTCAACCAAATATCAACATTTGAACGAGATGCATCTTTTGTGTCACTGACTTAGTCTGGCATTAATTCCAGTTTGTCTACAAATGTATAATTGATACAGTGCCTTTAGAATGTATTCACACCCCTTGACTTTTTCCACATTTAGTTGTGTTACTGCCTGAATTTAAAATTGATTCAATTTAGATTTTGTGTCACTGGCCTACACACAATACCCCATAATGTCAAAGTGTATTGATGTTTTTATAAATTTGTACAAATTAATTTAAAATTAAAAGCTGAAATGTCTTGAGTCAATATGTATTCAACCCCTTTGTTATGGCAAGCCTAAATAAGTTCAGGAGTAAAAATGTGCTTAAGTCACATAATACGTTGCATGGACTCACTCTGTGTGCAATAATAGTGTTTAACATGATTTTTTGAATGACTACCTCATCTCTGTACCCCTCAGTCGAGCAGTGAATTTCAAACACAGATTAAACTACAAAGACCAGGGAGGTTTTCCAATGCCTTGTAAAGAAGGGCACCTATTGGTAGATGGGGGAAAAAAACACAGACATTGAATATCCCTTTGCGCATGGTGAAGTTATGAATTACACTTTGGATGGTGTATCAATACACCAAGTCACTACAAAGATGCGGGCGTCTTCATAACTCAGTTGCCAGAGAGGAAGGAAACCACCCAGGGATTTCCCCACAAGGCCAATGTTGACTTCCTCTGTAGCTCAATTGGTAGAGCATGGCGCTTGTAACGCCAGGGTAGTGGGTTTGACCCCCGTGACCACCCATACGTAAAAATGTATGCACACATGACTGTAAGTCGCTTTGGATAAAAGCGTCTGCTAAATGGCATATTATTATAATATTATTAAAACAGTTACAGAGTTTGATGGCTGTGATAGGAGAATACTGAGGATGGATCAACAACATTGTAGTTACTCCACAGTACTAACCTAAATTACAGAGTGCGAAGAAGGAAGCCTGCACAGAATACAAATATTCCAAAACATGCAATAAGGCACTAAAGTAAAAATGGCAAAGAAATTAACTTAATGTCCTGAACACAAAGTTTTATGTTTGGGGCAAATCGAACATAATACATCACTGAGTAACCCTCTTCATATTTTCAAGCATGGTGGTGGCTGCATTATGTTATGGGTATGCTTGTCATCGGCAAGAACTAGGGAGTTTTTTGGGGGGATAAAAAGAAATGGAATAGGAAAAGCTGGTTCAGTCTGCTTTCCAACAGACACTGGGAGACAAATTCACCTTTCAGCAGGACAATATCCTAAAAAACAAGGCCAAATATACACTGGAGTTGCTTACCAAGACGACTTGTGTTCCTGAGTGGCCTAGTTACAGTTTTGACTTAAATCTGCTTGGAAGTATATGGCAAGACATGACAATTGCTGTCTAGCAATGATCAACAACCAACTTGACAGAGCTTGAAGAATTTTTGAAAGTGTCATGTGCAAGTATTGTACAATACAGGTGTGCAAAGCTCTTAGAGACTTACCCAGAAAGACTCAGAGCTGTAATCACTGCCAAACTTGCTTCTACAAGTATTGACTCAGGGGTGTGAATGCTTATGTAAATGAGATATTTCTGTATTATGGGGTATTGTGTGTAAATGGGTGAGAAAAAAAATAATATTTAATCCATTTAGAATTCAGGCTGTAACACAACAAAATGTGGAATAAGCCAAGGGGTATGAATACTTTCTGAAGGCACTGTATATGTATTGTCTATTTATTGTTGAACTTTATAGGTTGAATTGAAACAATAGCTGTTGATGACTTTGCAAATGCTATATAGGCCTAAATAATATCAGTGATGATATATGACTTATAAAGTATGGTTACATTTCATTTGCTCTTTAAACCTACCCTTTGGAATGACTTTGATATCAACAGTGAATATATTTAGTTATTAAGAGACCTCTTAAAGCCCTGGATGGGAGACCAAATGAAAAGCTGTAGATAGAACAGGAGGTGCTGCCCATTCTGATAGTGGATATAACGTTGAAGATCTGATGTTGTTTCAAAGATACAAATTCAACATTTTATGCAAGGTTGGTCTATGTTGAAAAGTGGTTACAATGATGACATAATCCCAGTGGTGGAAAAAGTACCCAATTGTCATACTTGAGTAAAAGTAAAGATCCCTTTAATAGAAAAGTGAAAGTCATCCAGTAAAATACTACTTGAGTAAAATTCTAAAAGTATTTGCTTTTAAATAGTCCAGCCTGGAAAAGACAACACAGAAGATGCAAGGGAGGAAAAATCACATGAAAGTCTCACTTTTTTTGCACATCAGGGCAACTGTTCAGGAGCCGCACTTTCCGATTGCTAATGGAAAATTAAGGTGTTGCTATTCTGACACCTTAGTGTAAATTGGAAAGTTTCAGTGGCAACTAAATGCAATGTCTGGCTACTTCAAGGGGCACCTTTCTTGCCAACCTAAAGTTGTGGCAGTGGCTCTGAAATCTCCAGATCAGGTCCATTTGTCTACAACAACAAGAAATGGTATATAAATCTGTCTGTCTATACCTCAATGCATGTCTTCCCTCATCATCTGCTCCATTCAGCCCTTCAACCACCCACTCACCATTTATCCATTCCTTTATCCCCCCCCATCCCATCCATCCATCCCTTCAACCATTTACTCACTCACTCTAACAAAGGCCACAGAAAGTTTCTGGACCACCTGTAACTGTACTTAACCTGTGGGTATAATAAGTTATTTTAAGAAAGCCTATTTTCTCTCTCTTTGACTTCTCTTTTGAGGCAGCAGGACTGAAAAGGCTATAGGGCTATACATAATCTGTGCAGACACTGGCCCTGTTTGTCCAAGCCTGGCAGGCATGCCTTGGCATTGAGTTAGACAGTGGAGTGAAAACACATCCATCCGTGCCCACCCACCCAGCCTGCCCAATCCCCCAATTCAGTAATGTACAGTGGTGGAAAAAGTACACAATTGTCATACTTGACTAAAAGTAAAGATACCTTAATAGAAAATGACTCAAGTAAAAGTAAAAGTCCCCCAGTAAAATACCACTTGAGTAAAACATCTAAAAGTATTTGGTTTTAACTATACATAAGTATCAAAAGTAAATGTAATTGCTAAAATATACTTAAGTATCAAAAGTGACAGTTTAAATCATTTCACATTCCTTATATTAAGCAAACCAGACGACATGATTTTCTTGTTTTTTAAATTTACGGATAGCCAGGGGCACAATCCAACAGACATCATTTACAAATGAATCATTTTTATGTTTTGTGAGTCCGCTAGATCAGAGGCAGTAGGGATGACCAGGGATGTTCTCGTGATAAGTGTGTGAATTTGACCATTTTCCTGTCCTGGTAAGAATTCAAAATGTAATGAGTACTTTTGGGTTTCAGGGAAAATGTATGGAGTAAAAATAACATTATTTTCTTTAGGAATGTAGTGGAGTAAATAGTAAAGTAAAGTACAGACACCCCAAAAAAACTACTTAAGTAGAACTTTAAAGTATTTTTACTTAAGTACTTTACACCACTGGCAATGTGGCACTCTTATCTTCTCCAAAAACGTTTTAGTGCCCACAACTGTACTGTATGAGATACCCTGTTCCATTGGGGGCTGTAAGATAACCTGGAAATGTATACAGTATAACAGACGCTATTGACTCACATAGACCAGATAGCTACTGGTCTTCATAAGCTGATGCATACCAGATTCCTGCCTTTTTGACATCCAAATATCAAGCAAACCAGACGACACAATTTTCTTGTTTTTTTAATTTATGGATAGCCAGGGGCACACTCCAACAGAAATCATTTACAAATGAAGCATTTTTGTGTTTGGTGAGTCCGCCAGATCAAAGGCAGTAGGGATGACTCTGTAGCTCAATTGGTAGAGCATGGCGCTTGTAACGCCAGGGTAGTGGGTTCGATCCCCGGGACCATCCATACGTAAAAATGTATGCACATATGACTGTAAGTCGCTTCGGATAAAAGCGTCTGCTAAGTGGCATATTATTATTATGACCAGGGATGTTCTCGTGATAACTGTGTGAATTGGACAATTTTCCTGTCCTGCTAAGCATTCAAAATGTAACGAGTACTTTTGGGTGTCAGGGAAAATGTATGGAGTAAAAATAACATTATTTTCTTTAGGAATGTAGTGTACTGTATGAGATACCCTGTTCCATTGGGGGCTGTAAGATAACCTGGAAATGTATACAGTATACCAGATAGCCACTGGTCTTCGTAAGCTGATGCATACCAGATTCCTTCCTTTCTGAGCAGGGCCCACCTAGCTTGCCTGGAATTGAGACGCTTGGCGGTGCGGAGACTTTCCAAGTTCTTGTGGTCTGTCCACACAATGAACGGATGTTCCTCCCCTCCAGCCAGTGCCTCCACTCCTCCAACACCATCTTCACAGCGAGAAGCTCACGATTCCCCACATCGTAATTCCTCTCTGTGGTATTGAGGTGATGGGAGAAGAAGGCGCAGGGATGTAACTTGAGGTCCAGGGCCGAACGCTGGGACAGGACTGCCCCCACTCCGACATCCGAAGCATCGGCCTCCACCACGAACTGGCAGGACGGGTCAGGATGAACCAAGATGGGAGCAGTGGTGAAACGGTGTTTGAGGTCCCGGAATGCCCGGTCAGCAGCTAGGGACCATGTGAACGGAACCTTGGGAGAGGTGAGTGCAGACAGGGGGGAAGCCAGGGTGCTGTAACCCCGGATAAAGCGACAATAAAAGTTGGCGAATCCCAGGAAACATTGCAGCTGCACTCTGGATGTAGGCTGGGGCCAATTCACCACTGCGCTCACCTTCCCGGGATTCATCTGTACACTCCCTGCAGCGATGATGTAGCCCAGGAAGGGGATGGTGGAGCGATGGAATTCGCATTTCTCCGCATTCACAAAAAGCTGGTTCTCCAGGAGACATTGGAGGACCTGTCGGACGATGAGCACGTGTTCTTGGGCAGAGCATGAGAAAATGAGGATGTTGTCGAGGTAGATGAAGATGAACCGGTTCAACATGTCGCAGAGAACATCATTAACCAGGGCCTGGAACACAGCTGGGGCATTGGTAAGGCCAAATGGCATGACCAGATATTCGTAGTGACCGCTGGCCGTGTTTAAGGCAATCTTCCACTCATCCCCCTCCCGTATCCGCACCAGGTGGTAGGCATTCCGTAGATCCAGCTTGGAGAACACGTTGGCCCCCTGGAGCGGCTCAAAGACCGAGGAGATGAGTGGTAGCAGGTAGCGGTTCTTTACTGTGATGTCATTGAGGCCCCAGTAGTCGATGCACGGGCTCAGGGTTTTATCCTTCTTCTCCACAAAGAAGTAGTCGTAGGGTCGGTGCGGCGGAAGCGAAGTGGCCCGGGCCTTACTGAACACCTCCCGGAAGTCCTTGTATGCAGGAATGGCGGAGAGGTCCGAGGCAACTTCCGAGCCCCCAGGAAGACGTCCCGGGGCAGGCTGCGCTGACTTTAGGCAATGAGCGTGGCAGAACGGGCTCCAGCCCATGATGGCACCAGTAGATCAGTCAATAAAGGGGTTGTGTCGCTGGAGCCAAGAGAAACCCAATACCACGGGAACCTGAGGAGACTTAATTAGCAGGAATTGGATCGTCTCGCTGTGGTTCCCTGGTACTCGTAGGTTGATGGGAGTGGTATTGTGGGTGACCCGGCCTATAGAGCGCCCGTCCAGCGCTCTAACGTCCATGGAAAGGGAGAGGGGCTGAGTGGGGATGCCCAGCTCGGATGCTATGGTAGCGTCCATAAAGCGCTCATCAGCCCCAGAGTACTCGGAGAGTTTTCACTGATTCCCCAACAGCAAGATGGCATGAAAGCGGGTACGAGTAAGGGGAGAGGAAAAGTTATCATATGGCCCACCAGAGTACTCGCTCCTACCAGTGAGCCTGGTCTTTTAGTGGACACAAAATGACCAGTAGTCTCGCAATACAGGCAACTCTTCGTGTGAAGCCTATATTGCCATTCGGCTGGAGACAGCCTAGCTCTGCCTAGTTTCATCGGCTCGGGAAGAGGTGAATCGGCAGACTTCGGAGACTCTCGGGGGAACTCGGGTAGACTCGGGTTCTCTCGGCAACGAAGCGTCGGGGACTTCCGGGATGCCTTGGAGGCGAGGTGGAATCCTCGGGCGGGCGAGTGGAATCGGACTTCCTGTCCTTCCTTCGTTCCCGTAGTTACCCATCGATCCGAATGGTCAAGGCGATGAGCGAGTCGATATCAGTCGGTAGTTACCGGGCTGCAAACACGTCCTTTACTTCCTCCGATACACCGTGCAGGAACGTGTCGAACAGCGCTTCCAGGTTCCAGGCACACTCAGCTGCCAACATGCGGAAATCCACTGCATAGTCTGCCACACTGCGGGATTCTTGCCGAAGCTGGAGTAACGTCTGGGCAGCCTCTCTCCCAGACAATGGAGCATCGAAAACCTTCTTTACCTCCTGCATGAACTCCTCCAGACTGAAGCATACCGCTGACTGTTGTTCTCACACTGCCGTAGCCCAAGCAAGAGCCCTCCCGGACATCAGCGTGATGAGGTACGCTATCTTAGAGCGGTCCGAGGGGAAGGAGGAGGGTTGCAGCTCGATGATGAGCGAACACTGAGCGAGATATGCTCAACAGTTTCCCGACTCTCCAGCAAAGCGTTCTGGGGGAGGTACAGTTGATGTCGGAAGTTTACATACACTTAGGTTGGAGTCATTAAAACTCATTTTTCAACCACTCCACACATTTCTTGTTAACAAACTATAGTTTTGGCAAGTCGGTTAGGACATCTACTTTGTGCATGACACAAGTAATTTTTCCAACAATTGTTTACAGACAGATTATTTCACTGTATCACAATTCCAGTGGGTCAGAAGTTTACATACACTGAGTTGACTGTGCCTTTAAACAGCTTGGAAAATTCCAGAAAATGATGTCATTGTTTTAGAAGCTTCTGATAGGCTAATTGACATCATTTGAGTCAATTGGAGGTGTACCTGTGGATGTATTTCAAGGCCTACCTTCAAACTCAGTGCCTCTTTGCTTGACATCATGGGAAAATCAAAAGAAATCAGCCAAGACCTCAGAAAAATAATGGTAGACCTCCACAAGTCTGGTTCATCCTTGGGAGCAATTTCCAAATGCCTGAAGGTACCACGCTCATCTGTACAAACAATAGCACGCAAGTATAAACACCATGTGACCACGCAGCCATCATACCGCTCAGGAAGGAGACGTGTTCTGTCTCCTAGAGATTAACGTACTTTGGTGCGAAAAGTGCAAATCAATCCCAGAACAACAGCAAAGGACCTTGTGAAGATGCTGGAGGAAACAGGTACAAAGGTATCCATATCCACAGTAAAACAAGTCCTATATCGACATAACCTGAAAGGCCACTCAGCAAGGAAGAAGCCACTGCTCCAAAACCGCCATAAAAAAGCCATGGGGACAAAGATCGTACTTTTTGGAGAAATGTCCTCTGGTCTGATGAAACAAAAATAGAACTGTTTGGCCATAATGACCATCATTATGTTTGGAGGAAAGAGGGGGTGGCTTGCAAGCCGAAGAACACCATCCCAACCGTGAAGCACAGGGGTGGCAGCATCATGTTGTGGGGGTGCTTTGCTGCAGGAGGGACTGGTGTACTTCACAAAATAGATGGCATCATGAGGAAGGAAATGTATGTGGATATATTGAAGCAACATCTCAAGACATCAGTCAGGAAGTTAAAGCTTGGTCGTAAATGGGTCTTCCAAATGGACAATGACCCCAAGCATACTTCAAAGTTGTTGCAAAATGGCTTAAGGACAACAACGTCAAGGTATTGGAGTGGCCATCACAAAGCCCTTACCTCAATCCTATAGAAAATATGTGGGCAGAACTGAAAAAGCGTGTGCGAGCAAGGAGGCCTACAAACCTGACTCAGTTACACCAGCTCTGTCAGGAGGAATGGGCCAAAATTCACCCAACTTATTGTGGGAAGCTTGTGGAAGGCTACCCAAAACATTTGACCCAAGTTAAACAATTTAAAGGCAATGCTACCAAATACTAATTGAGTGTATGTAAACTTCTGACCCACTGGGAATGTGATGAAAGAAATAAAAGCTGAAATAGATCATTCTCTCTACTATTATTCTGACATTTCACATTCTTAAAATAAAGTGGTGAGCCTAACTGACCTTAGACAGGGAACATTTACTAGGATTAAATGTCAGGAATTGTGAAAAACTGAGTTTAAATGTATTTGGCTAAGGTGTATGTAAACTTCCGACTTCAACTGTAAGTGGAGTTCTTGGTAAACCGGGGTGGCCGGGGAGGCCGCGCTGCTAACAGCTGGGTTACTGATGGACTGGGAGGTTACCGTCATGGTAGGCTGCCTAAAACAGACAACCCCCATAATTGCTCCAGCAATGTGTTAAACGCTCTGTCATGGCGTTCGGCCAAGGTATGGAACCCTTCCATGAGACCACGAAGCAACTCCTCGTGCCTTCCAATGGTGGCTCCTTGGGAGGAGATGGCGTTGCGGAGCTGGTCCGAGTCTGCTGGGTCAGTCATGGCCAGTTCGTACTATCACGTTTCAGGAGAAGACCCAGATGCAGACAGTGTCAAAGTAACAAAATATATGACCAAAACAGGGGGCAGGCAAATGACAGGTTAAGGGCAGGCAGAGATCAGTAATCCAGATCAGAGTCCAAAAGGTACAGAACGGCAGGCAGTCTCAGGGTCAAGGCAGGCAGAGGTCAATAATCCAGGGTGGTGTGACAAGGTACAGAACGGCAAGCAGGTTCAGGGCAGAAAGGTCAAAACCGGGAAAACTAGAAAACAGGAACTGGAGAAAGACAGGAGCAAGGGGGAAAACGCTGGTAGGCCTGACGAAAAAAACGAACTGGCAACAGACAAAACGAGAACACGGGTATAAATACACTGGGGATAATGGGGAAAATGAGCGACACCTGGAAGGGGGTGGAGACAATTACAAAGACAGGTGAAACAGATCAGGGTGTGACAGGAGTAGAGTTTGACAATGCATGGTTTATGTTATCAATACCACAATTTACTGTACATAATCTGTCAACACTTTCCCCCCCAAGATAAATAATGAAAAGAGGTGTTACAAAAGGGTGGGCGATTTTTAAGGAATGAAAAATAAAATTCTTCATTTACTTCTTTTTAATTTACAATACAAACCTGACGGCCTAATATAGCCAATTACATACAGTGCATTCGGAAAGTATTCAGACCCCTTCACTTTTTCCATATTTTGTTACGTTACAGCCTTATTTTAAAATGGATTAAATTATTAAATGACTTTTTTTCTCACACAATCTACACAAAATACCCCTTAATGACTAAGCGAAAACAGATTTTTTGCAATTTTTGCTAATTTATAAAAAAATTAAAATAGAAATACCTTATATACATAAGTATTCAAACCCTTTGCTATGAGTCTCAAAATTGAGCTCATGTGCATTCTGTTTCCATTGATCATCCTTGAGATGTTTCTACAATTTGATTGGAGTCCATCTATGGTAAATTCAAGTCGAGGAATTGTCAGAAGGAATTGGCCGCAGGAATTGGCCGCCCTGTCAAACTGAGCAATCGGGGGAGAAGGGCCTTGGTCATTGTAATGACGCTCCAGGAGAGTGAGGATCCATTTGCAGTTTTATTACAATCTTGGTCGTACAAACAGGGTCAATCGCCAGCAGACACAACAGTAGGGATAAGGCAACTCGTAATCCAGGTACAGGCATAAGGTCAGGGCAGGCAGCAAGCTTACAAAAATCAGTCCAGTAAAGAATATAGTCCAGGGCAGGCCGCAAAGAATCAAGGAGGGAAAAACAGTCCAGAGTAAATCCACGGGTAGACAGACACAGGCGAAAACGCTCAGGAATGATCACCAGGGTAAACAAGACTTCGCAAAGAGAGAGAGTTTGAGAGCACCTAAATAGTCTACTGATGGGAGTCAGGTGCAACGGTAATCAGAGCCAGGTATGTGGGAAATGTAGTTCAGGGTTTAATACTCAGGAGAGGGTTCCCTCTGGTGGTGAGCAGGAGGAACAGCGGGAGTCTCGTTTGTGACAGAGCCCCCCCTGCGAGCGGCTCCTGACGCGAAGAGGCGAACGACGCCGGGGTCTTCCTCGAGGTCGGGGGCCGGTTTCTCCGGGTGCGTCCTATGGAACTCAGTCATGAGTGCGGGGTCGAGTATGTCCTCTGTATTAACCCAGGATCGCTCTTCCGGTCCGTACCCCTCCCAATCCACCAGATATTGGAGGAGCCTGCCCCGGCGTCTGGAATCGAGTAGATCTCGAACCTGATATGCCTCCTCGCCGTCCACCAAGATGGGTGGGGGCCCTGATCACTGGTCTGCTCCTCCTCCTCCGCTCTCGGACCACCAGCGGGTTTGAGAAGTGATACATGAAAAGTGGGAGAGATACGATAATTAGAGGGTAATGCCAAACGGAAGGAAACTGGTGTAATCTGTTTAACAATTTGGAAGGGACCTACATACCTGGGACTGAGTTTCTTGCAAGGAAGTCTGAGGCGTAGGTCTCGAGTGGATAGCCAGACCCATTGACCTGGAGTATATTCGGGATTGGGGCGACGGTGACGATTGGCCTGCAACTTCTGTCTCCTGACAGCACGTAGCAAGTGGGTGTGAGCCTGACTCCAGATGTCCTCGCTTCTCTGGAGCCAATCGTTGACAGAGGGTACCTCGGTGGGTTCCCCTGACCATGGAAATAGGGGAGGTTGGAAGCCCATTACACATTGGAATGGAGTTAGACCGGTGGAGGGTTTCTGGAGTGAGTTCTGTGCATACTCCGCCCACATGAGGAATCGACTCCAGTCTGCTTGGTTCTGATGACAGTAGGCTCTGAGAAACCGGGTGATCTCCTGATTGAGGCGTTCTGTCTGACCATTAGATTGTGGGTGATATCCTGAAGTGAGGCTAATGTTGATGTTGAGTTGTTGGAAGAATGCTGACCATACTCTGGATGTGAATTGGGGCCCCCGGTCCGACACGATGTCCTCAGGCAGGCCATAGAAGCGAAACACAAGGTTGCACATGAGTTCGGCTGTTTCCAATGCTGTGGGCAGTTTGGGAAGTGGAATCAACCGGCAGGCCTTGGAGAAGCGATCTATGACAGTGAGTATTGTGGTGTTCCCATTGGACTTGGGAAGATCGGTAATAAAGTCTATGGCAAGATGGGACCACGGTCGGTGGGGAACTGGCAGTGGTTGCAGTAGGCCCGATGGTAGTTGTCTGAGATGTTTGCTTGTGTTACAGGTGGTGCATTCGTTAATGAATTTTATTGTGTCTGCCCGCAAGGTTGGCCACCAAAAGCTGTTCTGAAGCAGGTGAACAGTGGCAGCGATTCCAGGATGACCGGAGCTGAGTACGGAGTGAACTTGCTGTAGCACTTTCTGACAGAGATCCTGAGGTACAAAAGTTTTGTTAGGGGGGCATTCGGGAGGAGGGGTCTTTTGTGAATTGGCCTGGGTGAGCTCTGTCATGATGTCCCACTGAATAGGGGCCACGATTAATGACTCAGGAAGCAGGGTTTCCTTGGATTCAGTGGGAACTACACCGTCGTGTTGGCGTGATAATGCGTCTGCTTTGGTGTTCTTTGAACCGGGACGATAGGTAACGGTGAAGTCAAATCGTGTAAAGAAGAGAGCCCACCTCGCTTGTCTGGGATTCAGTCTCTTGGCAGATCGCAAGTATTCCAGATTCTTGTGGTCAGTTAGAATCACAAACGGGTGTTTAGCTCCCTCCAGCCAATGACGCCACTCCTCCATAGCTGCTTTCATGGCCAACAGTTCTCGGTTTCCCGGCGTCGTAGTTCTGTTCGGCTGGACTAAGTTTGCGGGAGTAATAGGCGCACGGATAGAGCTTGAGTGGGGATCCGTGCCGCTGTGAGAGGATGGCTCCAATGCCCGTATTAGAAGCATCCACCTCAACTGTAAACGGGATCTCAGGATTAGGGTGGTGGAGGATGGGGGCAGATGTGAAACGTGACTTGAGTTCTGCGAAAGCCTCCTGTGCTGTAGTTGACCAGGTGAGGTGTGGTGCATTTCTCTTAGTCATAGAGGTTAAGGGAGAGGCTACCGAGCTGAAATTCCTGATGAAGCGTCGGTAGAAGTTCGCAAATCCCAAGAAGCGTTGTAACTCCTTTAAGGTTACTGGCAGTGGCCAGTCTAGAACGGCCTTGACCTTCTTCTCGTCCATGGCGACTCCCTCCTGGTTGATGATGTAGCCCAAGAAAGACGTGGAAGTCTGGTGAAATTCGCACTTCTCTGCTTTGGCGTATAATTGGTGATCAATGAGTCGTTGTAATACTGTTCTCACGTGTTGCACGTGTTCCTCATAGGTGTTGGAATAGACGAGAATGTCATCGATGTAAACAATTACCCAACGATTAAGCATGTCCCGAAAGACGTCATTGATAAACGACTGAAATACGGACGGACTATTGGACAGCCCGAAAGGCATCACCAAATACTCATAGTGCCCAGTGCTGGTAGAGAAGGCTGTCTTCCATTCATCACCGTCCCGGATGCGAATGAGATTGTAGGCGCTGCGGAGGTCCAGTTTGGAGAAGTACTTGGCTTTGCGGAGTTGTTCTAGGGCAGCTGGTACCAGCGGTAAAGGATATCGAAACTTGACGGTGATGTCGTTGAGACCCCGGTAGTCGATACAAGGGCGTAGGCCACCGTCTTTTTTTAACAAAGAAGAAGCCAGAGGCTGCAGGTGATGTCGACGTTCTAATGAACCCCTTGAAAGTTCCTCCTCGATGTAGTTGTTCATGGCTTCTGATTCGGGTTGTGATAGGGGAAGATTCGGCCCTTCGGTGGTGTTGTGCCTGGTAATAGTTCGATGGAACAGTCGCTTGATCGGGTGAGGGGGAGTTCCATCGCCTTGGTCTTGCTAAAAGCTTCGATGAGGTCAGAGTATTCAATGGGAAGAGTGGGGAAAAGGGCCGGCTCGTCCTTTAGCGTGACGGTCTGAATGGAGAGTGAAGGGCTGCCAGTTAAGCAGTTGGAGTGACATGACGGGTCCCATTTGATGATACGACCCTCCCTCCATGAGATGAGGGGATTATGTTGACGTAGCCAGGGGGAGTCCAAGAATAACCGGGTTATGAGGTGATGAGATGACGTAGAAACGAATTACCTCAGTGTGAAGGGTACCGGTCTGTAGTTGAAGGTCCACGGTGGTGTGCAGGACCCTCCCATCGCCGAGAGGCCGTCCATCTAGCGCCTCCACTGCCAATTGAGAGTTACAGGAGATTAATGGGAGTTGTTGTTGTTGGGCAAACTCGTGAGACATAAAGTTCCCGGCTGCTCCTGAGTCTACTAGAGCTGATGTGGATATATGATTGCCCTCTAGAGATAATACTATAGGTACTTTGATGCAAGAACTGGAATGATGTGCTTGAACACAAGGACTCACTGAAGAGGGATTACGAGGAGGTGGTCTTGTGGGGCAAAAACGCCCTCAGATGGCCCGGTTGACCACAATAGAGGCAGAGATGTTGACGTATGCGGCGTTCTCGTTCTTCCGGAGTCAGGTGAGTATATCCGAGCTGCATGGGTTCAGTTTGAGACAGAGTGACCGGGTATTGTGTGCTGGTGGGTACCGTTCTGAGTGGACGACGTGAACGAATCAGATTGTCAATCTGAATGGTTAGTTCGATGAATTGATTCAGCGATTTCCCTTCATCTCGGCAGGCCAGTTCGGATTGCAACTCCAAGCTGAGTCCCTTGCGAAAGAGCAGTTTAAGTGTGCTCTCCACCCAGTCGGTTTGAGCTGCTAGAGTGCGAAATGTCAAAGCATATTCTGCTGCGGTATTCCTGCCCTGGCTCAACGCAAGTAGTCGGTCATCAGCTCTCATACCTCCCTCCGGGTGTTCAAATATTTCCCGAAGCGTTGAAGAAAGGTACCAAACGATGGAAAAGCAGTGCCATCCTCTCTCCAAACCGCCGTCACCCACTCTAACGCCTTGTCAGCGAGGGTGAGCATACCAAGGAAATCTTGCTGGCATCGGTGACATACATAGCTGGTTGTTGATCAATGAATAATGAACATTGCAGTAGAAATCCCTTACTTTTAGTTGGGTTGCCGTCGAACTTATCAGGGAGAGCCAGACGTGGGTTAACTGTGAGTGACGGTGGTGGAGAAGCGCCCACACTCGCGTTCGGTGGAGGAGGGGCTGGGTTCGTTAGCGACACCGGCAACCTCTGTAGCGTCCTGACGAGTTCCTCTGTTACTGTAGTTAAATGGGTTAGCTGCTGTTGATGAATGGCGAGTTGGTGAGCTTGAGTGGAGATCTCCGTGGACATCTGAACCAGAGCTGCTGGATCGTGTGTTGGCGAAGTCTTCTGTAATGACGCTCCAGGAGAGTGAGGATCCATTTGCAGTTTTATTACAATCTTGGTCGTACAAACAGGGTCAATCGCCAGCAGACACAACAGTAGGGATAAGGCAACTCGTAATCCAGGTACAGGCATAAGGTCAGGGCAGGCAGCAAGCTTACAAAAATCAGTCCAGTAAAGAATATAGTCCAGGGCAGGCCGCAAAGAATCAAGGAGGGAAAAACAGTCCAGAGTAAATCCACGGGTAGACAGACACAGGCGAAAACGCTCAGGAATGATCACCAGGGTAAACAAGACTTCGCAAAGAGAGAGAGTTTGAGAGCACCTAAATAGTCTACTGATGGGAGTCAGGTGCAACGGTAATCAGAGCCAGGTATGTGGGAAATGTAGTTCAGGGGTTTAATACTCAGGAGAGGGTTCCCTCTGGTGGTGAGCAGGAGGAACAGCGGGAGTCTCGTTTGTGACAGTCATAGAGGTGAACAAGAACCTGATGGTCACTCTGACAGAGCTCCAGAGTTCCTCTGTGGAGATGGGAGAACCTTCCAGAAGGACAACCATCTATGCAGCACTCCACCAATCAGGCCTTTATGGTCGAGTGGCCAGATGGACGCCACTCCTCAGTAAAAGACACATGACAGCCCACTTGGAGTTTGCCAAAAGGCACCTAAAGATTCTCAGACCATGAGAAACAAGAGATGTGGTCCTCTGTAGCTCAGCTGGTAGAGCACGGCGCTTGTAACGCCAAGGTAGTGGGTTCGATTCCCGGGACCACCCATACACAAAAAATGTATGCACGCATGACTGTAAGTCGCTTTGGATAAAAGCGTCTGCTAAATGACATATTATTATTAAGATTCTCTGGTCTAATGAAACAAAGAGTGAACTCTTTGGCCTGGCACCATCCCTACGTTGAAGCATGGTGGTGGCAGCATCATGCTGTGGGGATGTTTTTCAGCAGCAGGGACTTGGAGACTAGTCAGGATTGAGGGAAAGATGAACGGAGCAAAGTACAGAGAGATCCTTGATGAAAATCTGCTCCAGAGCGCTCAGGACCTCAGACTGGGGTGAAGGTTCACCTTCCAACAGGACAATGACCCTAAGCACACTGCCAAGACAACGCAGGAGTGGCTTCGGGACAAGTCTCTGAATATCCTTGAGTGGGCCAGACAGAGCCCGGACTTGAATCCGATCGAACATCTCTGGAGAGACCTGAAAATAGTTGTGCAGCGACGCTCCCCATTCAACCTGACAGAGCTTGAGAGGATCTACGGAGAAGAATGGGAGAAACTCCCCATATACAGGTGTCCCAAGCTTGTAGCGTCAGACCCAAAAAGACTTGAGGCTGGAGTCGCTGCCAAAGGTTCTTCAACAAAGTACTGAGTAAATGGTCTGAATACTTATGTAGTCGTCGGGTGAGGTTGTGTCTCTCTCTGGCGGGAGGTAAGCTTGGCTTATATGGTGTTGAGTAAAGCTTAAACCATGTATTTAGATTGTAGTTAGGTATTGTAGGTAGTTTATCTAGGTAGTTATCGTAGGTTATTGTAGATAATTATTGTAGGTAAGTATTGTATTCGGCTGAGCCCGGTGAAGCACGAGGCTAGCTAACCCACTACCTGGACTAGCTAGCGGGTAGCTACTGGTAGCTATTAGCAACTGTGGATAGTTGTTTCCAATATTATTTCACGCTTAAGAGTACCTGTAATTATGCCAGCTCGCTGCCTACCATTCAGCTGATTTTCTAACCTCATTATCTGAAGCGTTAACATTAGGTAGTTAGTAGCTACTGTACTCGAAATGTAGCTAGCTTGTTGCTACCTGGATAGCTAACTAAACAATAGACGGAACGACCTAGCAAACAGACGCGAACTGGCTGAATCGATTCAGTGGCTAGCTTTGCACTTAACTGGCTAACAGTAGCTAATAAGGGTAAGTTATAACCTACATTTGTGTTTTGTTTTTACATACTGGTAACTAGAGTCGTTCAAGGGAATTCGGGACATGGGTGACTAGTTAACGTTAGCTTGGCTCTCTCTGTGTGTTCGTGCCGTGGGAGGAGGGTTTTTTCGTTGGCAGAGAGCAATGTCTAGCTAGTAGGCTAACAATTCTAGCTAACTAACTGGCTGAATAAGTTGACGACGGACTCACTCAAACTGTCAAAACTAACCCAAAACTTTACACAACGTTAGACATGGACACAAATGATCTGCTTGGCGTGTTAACACACTGGTGGTTTGTTGTAACCGAGTGTTGGTGCTAAACCGTGTTATTGGAGGCTGGCATGCTAGTTGGCTATGGCATCATAGGATTCAGTGCCCTGGACGGTTTTCACGGAAGAATACTGTACCAAGTTAGCTAGCTGAATAAACTAAGAACCGCTGTAGTTTATAACAATGATAATTTCTAAAGTGGAAGTTGGGAGAGTTATATTTGAGTGTTTCAGTGAAACGTAAGTGAGGGAGGCCCCGCTCTCTCGCTTTCGCAGATGTTTAGTTCATTTCATTCCGATCTCCTTTGCATTATTGTAGCCATTTTCTGTAGCCTGTCAACTATGTGTCTGTCTATCCCTGTTCTCTCCTCTCCACACAGGCTCTAAAAACGCATCACACCGCGTGGCTGCTGCCACTCTAACCTGGTGGTCCCTGCACGCACGACCCACGTGGAGTTCCAGGTCTCCGGCAGCCTCTGGAACTGCCGTTGTGCGGCAAACAAGGCAGAGTTCATCTCAGCCTATGCTACCCTCCAGTCCCTCGACTTCTTGGCGCTGACAGAAACATGGATTACCACAGAAAACACTGCTACTCCTACTGCTCTCTCCTCGTCAGACCATGTGTTCTCGCATACCCCGAGAGCATCTGGTCAGCGGGGTGGTGGCACAGGAATCCTCATCTCTCCCAAGTGGACATTCTCTCTTTCTCCCCTGACCCATCTGTCTATCTCATTTGAATTCCATGCTGTCACAGTCACTAGCCCATTCAAGCTTAACATCCTTATAATTTATCGCCCTCCAGGTTCCCTTGGAGAGTTAATCAATGAGCTTGATGCCTTGATAAGTTCCTTTCCTGAGGATGGCTCACCCCTCACAGTTCTGGGTGACTTTAACCTCCCTACGTCTACCTTTGACTAATTTCTCTCTGCCTCCTTCTTTCCACTCCTCTACTCTTTTGACCTCACCCTCTCACCGTCCCCCCACCCCTACTCACAAGGCAGGCAATACGCTTGACCTCATCTTTACTAGATGCTGTTCTTCTACTAATCTCACTGCAACTCCCCTCCAAGTCTCCGACCACTACTTTGTATCCTTTTCTCTCTCGCTCTCCTCCAACACTACTCACTCTGCCCCTACTCAGATGGTAATGCGCCGTCGCAACCTTCACTCTCTCTCTCCCGCTACTCTCTCCTCTTCCATCTTATCATCTCTTCCCTCTGCTCAATCCTTCTCCCTCCAATCTCCTGATTCTGCCTACTCAACCCTCCTCTCCTCCCTTTCTGCATCCTTTGACTCTCTATGTCCCCTATCCTCCCGACCAGCTCGGTCCTCCCCTCCTGCTCCGTGGCTTGACGACTCATTGCGAGCTCACAGAACAGGGCTCTGGGCATCCGAGCGGATATGGAGGAAAACTAGACTCCCTGCGGACCTGGCATCTTTTCACTCCCTCCTCTCTACATTTTCTTCCTCTGTTTCTGCTGCTAAAGCCAATTTCTACCACTCTAAATTCCAAGCATCTGCCTCTAACCCTAGGAAGCTCTTTGCCACCTTCTCCTCCCTGCTGAATCCCCCCCTCCCTCTCTGTGGATGACTTCGTCAACCATTTTGAAAAGAAGGTTGACGACATCCGATTCTCGTTTGTTAAGTCAAATGACACCGCTGGTCCTGCTCACACTGCCCTACCCTATGCTTTGACTTCTTTCTCCCCTCTCTCTCCAGATGAAATCTTGCGACTTGTGACGGCCAGCCGCCCAACAACCTGCCCGCTTGACCCTATCCCCTCCTCTCTTCTCCAGACCATTTCCGGAGACCTTCTCCCTTACCTCACCTCGCTCATCAACTCATCCTTGACCGCTGGCTATGTCCCTTCCGTCTTCAAGAGAGCGAGAGTTGCACTCCTTCTCAAAAAACCTACACTCGATCCCTCCGATGTCAACAACTACAGTATCCCTTCTTTCTTTTCTCTCCAAAACTCTTGAGCGTGCCGTCTTTAGCCAACTCTCTTGCTATCTCTCTCAGAATTACCTTCTTGATCCAAACCAGTCAGGTTTCAAGACTGGTCATTCAACTGAGACTGCTCTTCTCTGTGTCACGGAGGCTCTCCGCACTGCTAAAGCTAACTCTCTCTCCTCTGCTCTCGTCCTTCTAGACCTGTCTGCTGCCTTTGATACTGTGAACCATCAGACCCTCCTCTCCACCCTCTCCGAGTTGGGCATCTCCGGCGCGGCTCACTCTTGGATTGCGTCCTACCTGACAGGTCGCTCCTACCAGGTGGCATGGCGAGAATCTGTCTCCGCACCACGTGCTCTCACCACTGGTGTCCCCCAGGGCTCAGTTCTAGGCCCTCTCCTATTCTCGCTATACACCAAGTCACTTGGCTCTGTCATATCCTCACATGGCCTCTCCTATCATTGCTACACAGACGACACACAATGAATCTTCTCCTTTCTGATAACCAGGTGGCGTTTCGCATCTCTGCATGTCTGGCAGACATATCAGTGTGGATGACGGATAACCACCTCAAGCTGAACCTCGGCAAGACAGAGCTGCTCTTCCTCCCGGGGAAGGACTGCCCGTTCCATGATCTCGCCATCACGGTTGACAACTCCGTTGTGTCCTCCTCCCAGAGTGCAAAGAGCCTTGGCGTGACCCTGGACAACACCCTGTCGTTCTCCACTAACATCAAGGCGGTGACCCAATCCTGTAGGTTCATGCTCTACAACATTCGCAGAGTACGACCCTGCCTTACACAGGAAGCGGCACAGGTCCTAATCCAGGCACTTGTCATCTCCCGTCTGGATTACTGCAACTCGCTGTTGGCTGGGCTCCCTGCCTGTGCCATTAAACCCCTACAACTCATCCAGAACGCCGCAGCCTGTCTGGTGTTCAACCTTCCCAAATTCTCTCACATCACCCCGCTCCTCCGCACACTCCACTGGCTTCCAGTTGAAGCTCGCATCTGCTACAAGACCATGGTGCTTGCCTACGGAGCTGTGAGGGGAACGGCACCTCCTTAACTTCAGGCTCTGATCAGTCCCTACACCCAAACGAGGGCATTGCGTTCATCCACCTCTGGCCTGCTGTCCCCCTACCTCTGCGGAAGCACAGTTCCCGCTCAGCCCAGTCAAAGCTGTTCGCTGCTCTGGCACCCCAATGGTGGAACAAGCTCCCTCATGACGTCAGGACAGCGGAGTCACTCACCACCTTCCGGAGACACTTGAAACCCCACCTCTTTAAGGAATACCTGGGATAGGATAAAGTAATCCTTCTACCCCCCTTACCCCAAAGAAAAAAAAAAGAAGTTTTATTTTTTGTAAAGTGGTTCTCCCACTGGCTATCATAAGGTGAATGCACCAATTTTAAGTCGCTCTGGATAAGAGCGTCTGCTAAATGACGAAAATGTAAATGTAAATGTTATGTAAATGTAATATTTAAGTTTAAATACATTTGCAAAAATGTAAAAAAAACTGTTTTTGCTTTGTCATTATGTGGTATTGTGTGTAGATTGATGAGGGGAAAAAACAATTTAATACATTTTAGAATAAGGCTGTAACGTAACAAGATGTGGGAAAAGTGAAGGGGTCTGAATACTTTCCGAATGCACTGGACATACCACGTGTGCTATTAGAATCCAAGATAACAATTTCTTTATGTCTGTGCTTCCTGTGTGAAGCTAAGGTAAATCCTGAGCTGATATTTGACTGTTTTAGACATCATGTGTTTATGTTATTTTACTAATCTATTATTGTTTCATGGTAAAGTGTGTTGGGATTTTAAATGCACTAGTTTTCCTCGTTGGCCGATAGGCCCCAGGTAAGGATGTCTTCAAATGCAGCATACTGCTGCTTATTCATTGCTGTAATAGCTTAATTTCCAAATTTTTTCTCGAATAAAAGATTACATCTCACTAGAATAGACAAATAGTTCATGAATTGTTATGCAGACAGAGAAGAGATCAGAGAAAGCAGACAAGCAGACAGAAAAGCAAACAGAAAAGGAAAAACAATAGTCTGTTTAACGATGATGCAAAGCAGAAGATATCAAATATACCTGACAAACAAATATCGCAGGTATAGAAAGGCATGCAGGACTCCACATTCCGTAATGGGTGCAGCAACCCACTAGTCATTGGTTTCTTTATTACAACCACTGATAAATTAAATCACCAATCACGCTAAAACTACATGTTATTTCTTCATGATCAATGGATCAATGTTTAAGTGATGGCGCCGGAGGGGATGGCTGTCGTTTAATGGACTCTTGACCAACTGTGCTATTTTGTTCGTTTTTTCGCATTGTTTGTAACTTATTTTGTACATAATGTTGCTGCTACCGTCCCTTATGACTGAAAAGAGCTTCTGGACATCAGAACAGTGATTACTCACCTTGAACTGGACTAAGAATGTTTCTTTCATGAGTCGGACGAGAGGGATTTGCTCCAGACACCCAAAAGGGCCCTCATCCCCATCATTCGCAGTAGAAAGAAAATGAAATACTGCGGAAGGAGATCGGGGTGCCTGGTAAGGAGCTGGCGACGAGTGGCTAATCTGCCTTAGCCATCGACACTATTGGCCAACTTACAATCGCTTGATAATAAAGTGGACGAACTACAAGCACGTATATCCTACCAACGGGACATTAAAAACTGTAATATCTTATGTTTCACAGAGTCGTGACTGAACGAAGACATGAATAACATACAGCTGGCGGGTTATACACTGTATCGGCAGGATAGAACAGCAGCCTCTGGTAAGACAAGGGTAGCGGTCTATGTACAGTCGTGGTCAAAAGTTTTGAGAATGACACAAGTATTGGTCTTCACAAAGTTTGCTGCTTCAGGATTATGAGATATTTTTGTCTGATGTTACTATGGTATACTGAAGTATAATTACAAGCATTCCATAAGTGTCAAAGGCTTTTATTGACAATTACATTAAGTTTATGCAAAGAGTCAATATTTGCAGTGTTGACCCTTCTTTTTCAAGACCTCTGCAATCCGCCCTGGCATGCTGTCAATTAACTTCTGGGCCACATCCTGACTGATGTGAGGGGAACGGCATTCTTGCATAATCAATGCTTGGAGTTTGTCAGAATTTGTGGGTTTTTGTTTGTCCACCCGCCTCTTGAGGATCGACCACAAGTTCTCAATGGGATTAAGGTCTGGGGAGTTTCCTGGCCATGGACCCAAAATGTCGATGTTTTGTTCCCCGAGCCACTTAGTTATCACTTTTGCCTTATGGCAAGGTGCTCCATCATGCTGGAAAAGGCATTGGTCGTCACCAAACTGTTCTTGGACGGTTGGGAAAAGTTGCTCTCGGAGGATGTGTTGGTACCATTCTTTATTCATGGCTGTGTTCTTAGGCAAAATTGTGAGTGAGCCCACTCCCTTGGCTGAGAAGCAACCCCACACATGAATGGTCTCAGGATGCTTTACTGTTGGCATGACACAGGACTGATGGTAGCGCTCACCTTGCCTTCTCCGGACAAGGTGTTTTCCGGAGGGGATTCATCAGAGAAAATGACTTTACCCCAGTCCTCAGCAGTTCAATCCCTGTACCTTTTGCAGAATATCAGTCTGTCCCTGATGTTTTTCCTGGAGAGAAGTGGCTTCTTTGCTGCCCTTCTTGACACCAGGCCATCCTCCAAAAGTCTTCGCCTCACTGTGCGTGCAGATGCACTCACACCTACCTGCTGCCATTCCTGACCAAGCTCTGCACTGGTGGTGCCCCGATCACGCTGCTGAATCAACTTTAGTAGACATCCTGGCGCTTGCTGGACTTTCTTGGGTGCCCTGATGCCTTCTTCACAACAATTGAACCTCTCTCCTTTAAGTTCTTGATGATCCAATAAATGGTTGATTTAGGTGCAATCTTACTAGCAGCAATATCCTTGCCTGTGAAGCCCTTTTTGTGCAAAGCAATGATGACGGCACGTGTTTCCTTGCAGGTAACCATGGTTAACAGAGGAAGAACAATGATTTCAAGCACCACCCTCCTTTTAAAGCTTCCAGTCTGTTATTCTAACTCAATCAGCATGACAGAGTGATCTCCAGCCTTGTCCTCGTCAACACTCTCACCTGTGTTAACGAGAGAATCACTGACATGATGGCAGCTGGTCCTTTTGTGGCAGTGCTGAAATGCAGTGGAAATGTTTTTGGGGGATTAAGTTCATTTTCTTGGCAAAGAGGGACTTTGCAATTCATCTGATCACTCTTCATGACATTCTGGAGTATATGCAAATTGCCATCATCAAAACTGAGGCAGCAGACTTTGTGAAAATTAGTATTTCTCATTCTCAAAACTTTTGACCACGACTGTATCTTTGAAAACAACAGCTGGTGCATGATATCTAAGGAAGTCTCAAGGTTTTGCTCGCCTGAGGTAGAGTTTCTCATGATAAGCTGTAGACTACACTATCTACCAAGAGAGTTTTCATCTATATTCTTCGTAGCTGTCTATTTACCACCACAAACCGATGCTGGCACTAAGACCGCACTCAATGAACTGTATACGGCCATAAGAAAACAGGAAAACGCTCATCCAGAGGCGACTCTCCTAGTTGCCGGGGACTTTAATGCAGGGAAACTTAAATCTGTTTTACCTCATTTCTACCAGCATGTTAAATGTGCAACCAGAGCGGGAAAAAACTCTAGACCACCTTTACTCCACTCACAGAGACGTATACAAAGCTCTCCCTCGCCCTCCATTTGGCAAATCAAACAATAATTATATAATAATTATTCCTGCTTACATTCATAAACTAAAGCAGGAAGCACCAGTGGCTCGGTCAATAAAAAAGTGGTTAGATGAAGCAGATACTAAGCTACAGGACTGTTTTGCTAGCACAGACTGGAATATGTTCCGGGATTCTTCCAATGGCATTGAGGAGTACACCACATCAGTCACTGGCTTCATCAATAAGTGCATCGATTACGTCGTCCCCACTGTGACTATACGTACATACCCCAACCAGAAGCCATGGATTACAAGCAACATCCGCACTGAGCTAAAGGGTAGAGCTGCTGCTTTCAAGGAACGGGACTCTAATCCGGAAGCTTATAAGAAATCCCGCTATGCCCTCTGACGAACCATCAAACAGGCAAAGCGTCAATACAGGACTAATATCAAATTGTACTACACCGGCTCCGACGCTCGTCGGATGTGGCAGGGCTTGCAAACTATTACAGACTACAAAGGGAAGCACAGCCACGAGCTGCCCAGTGACACGAGCCTACAAGACGAGCTTAATTACTTCTATACTCGCTTCGAGGCAAGTAACACTGAAACATGCATGAGAGCATCAGCTGTTCCGGATGACTGTGTGATCACGGTCTCCGTAGCCGATGTGAGTAAGACCTTTAAACAGGTCAACATTCAAAAGGCCGCAGAGCCAGACGGATTACCAGGACGTGTACTCCGAGCATGCGCTGACCAACTGGCAAGTGTCTTCACTGACATTTTCAATATCTCCCTGTCTGAGTCTGTAATACCTACATGTTTCAAGCAGACCACCATAGTCCCTGTGCCCAAGAACACCGAGGTAACCTGCCTAAATGACTACCGACCCGTAGCACTCACGTCTGTAGCCATAAAGTGCTTTGAAAGGCTGGTCATGGCTCACATCAACACCATTATCCTAGGAACCCTAGACCCACTCCAATTTCCATACCGACTGGTTGCATCACTTCCTGGTATGGCAACTGCTCGGCCTCCGACCGCAAGGCACTACAGAGGGTGCGTACGGCCCAGTATTTCACTGGGGCCAAGCTTCATGCCATCCAGGTCCTCTATACCAGGCGTTGTCAGAGGAAGGCCCTAAAAATTGTCAAACACTCCAGCCACCGTAGTCATAGACTGTTCTCTCTGCTACCGCACGGCAAGCGGTACCGGAGCGCCAAGTCTAGGTCCACGAGGCTTCTAAACAGCTTTACCCCCAAGCAATAAGACTCCTGAACATCTAATCAAATGGCTACCCAGACTATTTGCATTGCCACCCCCCCTTTTACGCTACTGCTACTCTCTGTTTATTATCTATGCATAGTGACTTTAATAACTCTACCTACATGTACACATTACCTAAATTACCTAGACTAACCGGTGCCCCCGCACATTGACTCGGTACCTGTATCCCCTGTACAGTGGGGAGAACAAGTATTTGATACACTGACGATTTTGCAGGTTTTCCTACTTACAAAGCATGTAGAGGTCTGTAATTTTTTATCATAGGTACACTTCAACTGTGAGAGACGTAATCTAAAACAAAAATCCAGAAAATCACATTGTATGATTTTTAGGTAATTAATTTGCATTTTATTACATGACATACGTATTTGATCACCTACCAACCAGTAAGAATTCCGGCTCTCACAGACCTGTTAGTTTTTCTTTAAGAAGCCCTCCTGTTCTCCATTCATTACCTGTATTAACTGCACCTGTTTGAACTCGTTACCTGTATAAAAGACACCTGTCCACACACTCAATCAAACAGACTCCAACCTCTCCACAATGGCCAAGACCAGAGAGCTGTGTAAGGACATCAGGGAGAAAATTGTAGACCTGCACAAGGCTGGGATGGGCTACAGGACAATAGGCAAGCAGCTTGGTGAGAAGGCAACAACTGTTGGCGCAATTATTAGAAAATGGAAGAAGTTCAAGATGACGGTCAATCACCCTCGGTCTGGGGCTCCATGCAAAATCTCACCTCGTCGGGCATCAATGATCATGAGGAAGGTGAGGGATCAGCCCAGAACTACACAGCATGACCTGGTCAATGACCTGAAGAGAGCTGGGACCACAGTCTCAAAGAAAACCATTAGTAACACAGTACGCCGTCATGGATTAAAATCCTGCAGCGCACGCAAGGTCCCCCTGCTCAAGCCAGCGCATGTCCAGGCCCGTCTGAAGTTTGCCAATGACCAACTGGATGATCCAGAGGAGGAATGTGAGAAGGTCATGTGGTCTGATGAGACAAAATAGAGCTTTTTGGTCTAAACTCCACTCGCCGTGTTTGGAGGAAGAAGAAGGATGAGTACAACCCCAAGAACACCATCCCAACTGTGAAGCATGTAGGTGGAAACATCATTCTTTGGGGATGCTTTTCTGCAAAGGGGACAGGACGACTGCACCGTATTGAGGGGAGGATGGATGGGGCCATGTATCGCGAGATCTTCGCCAACAACCTCCTTCCCTCAGTAAGAGCATTGAAGATGGGTCGTGGCTGGGTCTTCCAGCATGACAACGACCCGAAACACACAGCCAGGGCAACTATGGAGTGGCTCCGTAAGAAGCATCTCAAGGTCCTGGAGTGGCCTAGCCAGTCTCCAGACCTGAACCCAATAGAAAATCTTTGGAGAGTGCTGAAAGTCCCTATTGCCCAGTGACAGCCCCGAAACCTGAAGGATCTGGAGAAGGTATGGAGGAGTGGGCCAAAACCCCTGCTGCAGTGTGTGCAAACCTGGTCAAGACCTACAGGAAACGTATGATCTCTGTAATTGCAAACAAAGGTTTCTGTACCAAATATTAAGTTCTGCTTTTCTGATGTATCAAATACTTATGTCATGCAATACATTTCAAATTAATTACTTAAAAATCATACAATGTGATTTTCTGGATTTTTGTTTTAGATTCCGTATCTCACAGTTGAAGTGTACCTATGATAAAAATTACAGACCTCTACATGCTTTGTAAGTAGGAAAACCTGCAAAATCAGCAGTGTATCAAATACTTGTTCTCCCCACTCTATATAGCCTCGCTATTGTTATTTTACTGCTGCCCTTTAATTATTTGTTACTTTTATTTCGTATTATTTTATATTGTATTTTTTTGTGTGATATTTTTTTGTATTCTTTCTTAAAACTGCATGGTTGGTTAAGGGCTTATAAGTAAGCATTTCACTGTAAGGTCTACACCTGTTGTATTCGGCGCATGTGACAAATAACATTTGATTTGATATGATTTGATTTGGTTTACACACAATGATTCTTTAACCCCCACTAAATAATGTACGTAGCTAAGTCTTCGGACATCAGTCACGACTCAAGCAAACAGGGGATCCAAGGGAGATTTAAATAGGTCCTTGGAGATCACTTGAATGGAGCCTTGATATGGATCCATGGCAGGAATCTGGCTAAGTAAAGCCATCTGATACAGTGCTCACTGTTTGACGCCATAGATCTGACAGTTCCAGTTCACAAGATGGTCTCTAGTTCCTTTAGAGACAAAGAGCAGCAGGGCTCCTCGTCTCCCAACCACTGGGGCGCAGAGGCTGCAGTCTCTGTCTTGGCTCCACCACCACCCCCTTGGATCCCCTCGTTAGCAGCCCTGGGGTGCCTGGGAAAGGTGCCTACACCGGCCCCAGCTCCAGCACCAGCACCCACCCCCGGCCTCCTAATGACAAGTTCCTGCCTGGGGGTCTCCGTGTCGCTGGGCACGTAACCTGGCAGGTTGGTGAGGGGGTGGAAGGAAGAGGTGAGGAGGCGTGGCTGCCTGCTTCCCCCTCCCCCGTTGCTTCCCCCGGCTCCTCCCACCCCGGAGGCCCCATTCAGCGACATTCCTCTGGGATTGGCCACAGTCAGACTCACACTGTGGGTTGTGGTGTGTGACATCATGCCGCCGTAGTAGCAGCTGCCCCCGCTGCTGGTCACCCGGGTCTTCTGTTTAAGGTCCAGGGCCAGGCTCCGCCGTAGCCACGCCTTCTTTACCTCCGCCTGCACCTGGGAAGACAGGAATTAAAGTGGAACTGACAGTGTTTAAGCAACATAAAATCTTATTAAAATCTGTTCATATACACCCCCAGCAAGAATATGACACCTTTTTTAAATGTTCTGACAAGCGAGCACTTGGAGATGGTCATTTTCACGTTTTCATAAATTCATAGAATGTTTGGGAATGACATAGAGTAAGGCATCTGTGAAACTTCTATAGCAATAGAGTGGGAAAGCGGCGGTGTGTTTGGACAATTAATAGACACTGCTGTAAATAAAACCTAATAAAAACATCTGTCTCATCCAGGACCGGAGTCTACGCAGACCAGTGCACCATAACCAATCAGAGCTACATTTACATTACATTTACATTTTACATTTTAGTCATTTAGCAGACGCTCTTATCCAGAGCGACTTACAGTTAGTGAATACATATTTTTTTATACTGGCCCCCCGTGGGAATCGAACCCACAACCCTGGCGTTGCAAACGCCATGCTCTATCAACTGAGCTACATCCCTGCCGGCCATTCCCTCCCCTACCCTGGACGACCCTATGCCAGCTGATTCATGATTTCGACTGGCTGAGAAACGCTGCCTGCCTGTCTCGTCCCAACTCCCGACACGTTCATTACTATGGGACAGCTGGAGATCGAATTTGGAAATATTGAAACAATGTTGCAAATGTAGGAGAGACAGACAACAAGGTTTATACAAATCTCCGCGCTTGAAAACTAAATGTTAGTCCAAAAGAAATGTGAGATGATATCTAGATGCTTTTTATAGTGGAGATAAAGATTATAAATTGCCTGGCTAGGCTGATGAAACAGTGGATTGCGCAGTCAGATGGAACAGAGTAAATAGGCATTTTAACATCATGAATTTAGCCGGTGGTAACTTGTGGAATAGACACCGGCTGGAAAGCGGTTTTAACCAAACAGCATTCAGGATTAGAACCACCCGTTGTATAATGCACTATTGGCACAGGACGGTTGATCCGAGTGTTCCTCACAACGGCAGTCAAGCACCCAAGCTAACTGGCTAAAGTTGGCTAGCTTGCAAGCTACATCCAGACACAAATGCGAGAACAACTCACGCACAGGAGGTTGGTGGCACCTTAATTGGGGAGAACGGGCTCGTGGTAATGATTGGAGCGGAATCAGTGGAATGGTATCAAATACATCAAACACATGGTTTCCAGGTGTTTGATGCCATTCCATTCGCTCCGTTACAGCCATTATTATTTTCCCCTCAGCAGCCTCCACTGACCTCACACTGACCATTTTACTCGCCCTAGCAGGGCTGATTAGGCTGTTAATATGTTATCTAGAGTGTTAGTGACCAACTGTGCTGCTGGCAACAATTTAATTACAGTGGGGAAAAAAAGTATTTAGTCAGCCACCAATTGTGCAAGTTCTCCCACTTAAAAAGATGAGAGAGGCCTGTAATTTTCATCATAGGTACACGTCAACTGTGACAGACAAATT
Source organism: Coregonus clupeaformis (assembly GCF_020615455.1). Taxonomy (NCBI): domain Eukaryota; kingdom Metazoa; phylum Chordata; class Actinopteri; order Salmoniformes; family Salmonidae; genus Coregonus; species Coregonus clupeaformis. The sequence continues at coordinate 31,931,817 of NC_059192.1, read as the reverse complement.
GAGATTTTCTTTCTCCAGAAAATCAAATTGTAGGATTTTTAATGAATTTATTTGCAAATTATGGTGGAAAATAAGTATTTGGTCACCTACAAACAAGCAAGTTTTCTGGCTCTCACAGACCTGTAACTTCTTCTTTAAGAGGCTCCTCTGTCCTCCACTCGTTACCTGTATTAATGGCACCTGTTTGAACTTGTTATCAGTATAAAAGACACCTGTCCACAACCTCAAACAGTCACACTCCAAACTCCACTATGGCCAAGACCAAAGAGCTGTCAAAGGACACCAGAAACAAAATTGTAGACCTGCACCAGGCTGGGAAGACTGAATCTGCAATAGGTAAGCAGCTTGGTTTGAAGAAATCAACTCTGGGAGCAATTATTAGGAAATTGAAGACATACAAGACCACTGATAATCTCCTTAGATCTGGGGCTCCACGCAAGATCTCACCCCGTGGGGTCAAAATGATCACAAGAACGGTGAGCAAAAATCCCAGAACCACACGGGGGGACCTAGTGAATGACCTGCAGAGAGCTGGGACCAAAGTAACAAAGCCTACCATCAGTAACACACTACGCCGCCAGGGACTCAAATCCTGCAGTGCCAGACGTGTCCCCCTGCTTAACCCAGTACATGTCCAGGCCCGTCTGAAGTTTGCTAGAGTGCATTTGGATGATCCAGAAGAGGATTGGGAGAATGTCATATGGTCAGATGAAACCAAAATATAACTTTTTGGTAAAAACTCAACTCGTCGTGTTTGGAGGACAAAGAATGCTGAGTTGCATCCAAAGAACACCATACCTATTGTGAAGCATGGGGGTGGAAACATCATGCTTTGGGGCTGTTTTTCTGCAAAGGGACCAGGACGACTGATCCGTGTAAAGGAAAGAATGAATGGGGCCATGTATCGTGAGATTTCGAGTGAAAACCTCCTTCCATCAGCAAGGGCATTGAAGATGAAACGTGGCTGGGTCTTTCAGCATGACAATGATCCCAAACACACCGCCCGGGCAACGAAGGAGTGGCTTCGTAAGAAGCATTTCAAGGTCCTGGAGTGGCCTAGCCAGTCTCCAGATCTCAACCCCATAGAAAATCTTTGGAGGGAGTTGAAAGTCTGTGTTGCCCAGCGACAGCCCCAAAACATCACTGCTCTAGAGGAGATCTGCATGGAGGAATGGGCCAAAATACCAGCAACAGTGTGTGAAAACCTTGTGAAGACTTACAGAAAACGTTTGACCTGTGTCATTGCCAACAAAGGGTATATAACAAAGTATTGAGAAACTTTTGTTATTGACCAAATACTTATTTTCCACCATAATTTGCAAATAAATTCATAAAAAAAATTATTTTCCTCATTTTGTCTGTCACAGTTGACGTGTACCTATGATGGTCCTCTGTAGCTCAGCTGGTAGAGCACGGCGCTTGTAACGCCAAGGTAGTGGGTTCGATCCCCGGGACCACCCATACACAAAAATGTATGCACGCATGACTGTAAGTCGCTTTGGATAGCCAGAGTGAATTTACGAATGGAAGAAATATGCTAACTGGATAACAGTTGTTTAAGTTCTGCATCGCTAGCTAGCTAGCTAGCTAGCAAAGTGCTTCACATATATTGCTAGCTAACCAGATGGCACCTGCATCTCTAGCTGTCACCCACTCCTCCAATGACATGACATCCTCCCAGCAGGTAGATAGCTAACGTTAGGCTCTGTTTTTTTAGCTTTGTATTGACATTCCCAGCCTTAGTTACAGTCATCCTTTTTTGTCCAAAATATTGAGTCTTTGAAACAGTGCATCCTGAATTGGTGGAAGCAGCAAACAATGTACCAGGCCAGCTGTGATTTACTACCAGATAGCAATATTTGTTGGACTACCAATAAATGTATTGGTGAACTATATGAATCATGCATTGAACTGCATCCATCTACAGTGCATTCGGAAAGTATTCAGACCCCTTCCCTTTTTCCACATTTTGTTACGTTACAGCCTTACTCTAAAATGGATTGAATTGTTTTTTTCCCTCATCAATCTACACACAATACCCCATAATGACAAAGCAAAAACAGTTTTTTTGAAATTTTTGAAAATGTATTATAAATAAAAAACGGAAATATCACATTTACATAAGTATTCAGACCCTTTACTCAGAACTTTGTTGAAGCACCTTTGGCAGCGATTACAGCCTTGAGTCTTCTTGGGTAGGACGCTACAAGCTTGGCACACCTGTATTTGGGGAGTTTCTCCCATTCTTCTCTGCAGATCCTCTCAAGCTCTGTCAGGTTGGATGGGGAGCATCGCTGCACAGCTATTTTCAGGTCTCTCCAAAGATGTTAGATCGGGTTCAAGTCTGGGCTCTGGCTGGGCCACTCAAGAACATTCAGAGACTCGTCCCGAAGCCACTCCTGCGTTGTCTTGGCTGTGTGCTTAGGGTCGTTGTCCTGTTGGAAGGTGAACCTTCGCCCTAGTCTGAGGTCCTGAGCGCTCTGGAGCATATTTTCATCAAGGATCTCTCTGTACTTTGCTCCGTTCATCTTTCCCTCAATCCTGACTAGTCTCCCAGTCCCTGCCGCTGAAAAACATCCCCACAGCATTATGCTGCCAACACCATGCTTCACCGTAGGGATGCTGCCAGGTTTCCTCCAGACGTGACGCTTGGCATTCAGGCCAAAGAGTTCAATCTTGGTTTCATCAGACCAGAGAATCTTGTTTCTCATGGTCAGCGTCCTTTAGGTGCCTTTTGGCAAACTCCAAGTGGGCTGTCATGTGCCTTTTACTGAGGAGTGGCTTCTGTCTGGCCACTAACCTAAATGCCTGATTGGTGGAGTGCTGCAGAGATGGTTGTCCTTCTGGAAGGTTCTCCCATCTCCACAGAGGAACTCTGGAGCTCTGTCAGAGTGACCATCAGGTTCTTGGTCACCTCCCTGACCAAGGCCCTTCTCCCCCGATTGCTCAGTTTGACCGGGCGGCTAGCTGGGGGACCTCAATTCTGTAGAAATGTTTTGGTACTCTTCCTCCGATCTGTGCCTCGACACAATCCTGTCTCAGAGCTCTACAGCCAATTCCTTCGAACTCATGGCTTGGTTTTTGCTGTGACATGCACTGTCAACTGTGGGACCTTATATAGACAGGTGTGTGCCTTTCCAAATCATGTCCAATTAATTGTATTTACCACAGGTGGACTCCAATCAAGTTGTAGAAACATCTCAAGGATGGTCAATGGAAACAGGATGCACATGAGCTCAATTTCGAGTCTCATAGCAAAGGGTCTGAATACGTATGTAAATAAGGTATTTCCGTTTTTTTTTCTCAATACATTTGCAAATATTTCTAAAAACCTGTTTTCGCTTTGTCATTATTGGGTATTGCGTGTAGATTGATGAGGAACATTTGGATTTTCATCCATTTTAGAATAAGGCTGTAATGTAACAAAATGTGGAAAAGGGGGTCTGAATACTTTCCGAATGCACTGTATTCTGCCAACAATGTCTGCAAGGAGCTTTACATATGAAACAGCCTACATGGCAGCATCCTGATTTATCAGCCTCTGAGGCCGCTATTGAATCTGATCAGCCTTCCAGGAATAGAGCTCACCCACTCTGGATTATATGCATCTGCCTATAAAGCACTTGACAGCTAATCTGTCTGCAAGAAGACTTAGCTATGAAATAGCCTACAAGGCAGCATCCTGATTTATAAGGCTCTGAAGCTGAAATTGAATCTGATCAGACTGTCACCCACTGTAAATTTAAATATTATCCCAAGACATGAAGTGTCCCTTATACACTGAACAAAAATATAAACAACATGTAAAGTGTTGGTCCCATGTTTCATGAGCTGAAATAAATGATCCCAGAAATGTTCCATACACACAAAAAGCTTATTTCTCTCAAATATTGTGCACAAATTTGTTTACATCCCTGTTACTGAGCATTTCTCCTTTGCCAAGATAATCCATCCAGCTGACAGGTGTGGCATATCAAGAAGCTGATTTAACAGCATGATCATTACACAGGTGCACCTTGTGTTGGGGACAAAGTCACTAAAATGTGCAGTTTTGTCATACAACACAATGCAACAGATGTCTCGTTTTGAGGGAGCGTGCAATTGGTATGCTGACTGCAAGAATGTCCACTAGAGCTGTTGCCAGATAATGTAATGTTCATTTCTCTACCATAAGCCAACTCCAACATCGTTTTAGAGAATTTGGCAATACGTCCGACTGGCCTCACAACTGCAGACCACGTGTAAGGTGTTGTGTGGTAGAGCGGTGTGCTGATGTCAACGTTGTGAACAGAGTGCCCCATGGTGACGGTGGGGTTATCGTATGGGCAGGCATAAACTACTGACAACGAACACAATTGCATTTTATCGACGGCAATTTGAATGTACAGAGATACCGTGATGAGATCCTGAGGCGATCCTGAGGCCCATTCATCCACAACCGTCACCTCAAGTTTCAGCATGATAATGTCGCAAGGATCTTTACACAATTCCTGGAAGCTGAAAATGTCCCAGTTCTTCCATGGCCTGCAAACTCACCAGACATGTCACCCATTAAGCATGTTTGGGATGCTCTGGATCGACGTGTACGACAGCATGTTCCAGTTCCTGCCAAAATCCAACAATTTGAATAGTAGTGGGACAACATTCCACAGGCCACAATCAACAGCCTGATCAACTCTATGAGAAGGAGATGTGTCACGCTGCATGAGGCAAATGGTGGTCACACCAGATACTGACTGGTTTTCTGATCCACACCCCCACTTAAAAAAAGGCACACTATATATACAAAAGTATGTGGATACCCCTTCAAGTTAGTGGATTTGGCTATTTCAGCTACACCCATTGCTGACAGGTGTATAAAATTGAGCACACATCCATGCAATCTCCATACACAAACATTGGCAGTAGAATGGCCTTACTGAAGAGCTCAGTGACTTTCAACATGGCACCGTCATAGGATGCCACCTTTCCAACAAGTCAGTTCGTCAAATTTCCGCCCTGCTACAGCTGCCCCGGTCAACTGTAAGTGCTGTTATTGTGAAGTGGAAATGTCTAGGAGCAACAACGGCTCAACCAAGAAATGGAAGGCCACACAAGCTCACAGAACGGGACTGGCGAGTACTGAAGCGAGTTCCACGTAAAATGTGTCTGTCCTCGGTTGAAACACTCACTACCAAGTTCCAAACTGCCTCTGGAAGACACTTCAGCACAATAACTGTTCGTTGAGAGCTCCATGAAATGGGTTTCCATGGCCGAGCAGCCACACACAAGCCTAAGATCAGCATTCGCAATGCTAAGCATCGGCTGGAGTGGTGTTAAGCTCGCCGCCATTGGACTCTGGAGAAGTGGAAACGCCTTCTCTGGAGTCATGAATCACGCTTCACCATCTGGCAGTCCGACGGACGAATCTGGGTTCGGCAGATGCCAGGAGAACGCTACCTGCCCGAATGCATAGTGCAAACTGTAAAGTTTGGTGGAGGAGGAATAATGTTCTGGGGCTGTTTTTCATGGTTCGGGCTAGGTCCCTTAGTTCCAGTGAAGGGAAATCTTAATGCTACAGCATACAATGACATTCCTAACAATTCTGTGCTTCCAACTTTGTGGCAACAGTTTGGGGAAGGCCCTTTCCTGTTTCAGCATGACAATGCCCCCGTGCACAAAATGAGGTCCATGCAGAAATGGTTTGTTGAGATTGGTGTGGAAGGACTTGACTGGCCTGCACAGAGCCCTGACCTCAACCCCATCGAACACCTTTGGGATGAATTGGAATGCCGACTGCGAGCCAGGCCTAATCGCCCAACATCAGTGCCCGACCTCACTAATACTCTTGTGGCTGAATGGAAGCAAGTCCCCGCAGCAATGTTCCAACATCTAGTGGAAAGCCTTCCCAGAAGAGTGGAGGCTGTTATAGCAGCAAAGGGGGTTCAATTCCATATTAATGCCCCTGATTCTGGAATGAGATGTTCAACGAGCAGGTGTCCACATACATTTGGTCACGTAGTGTATCTGTGACCAACAGATGCATATCTGTATTTCCAGTCATGTGAAATCCATAGATTAGGGCCTAATTTATTTATTTAAATTGACTGATTTCCTTATATGACCTATAACTCAGTAAAATCTTGGAAATTGTTGCATGTTGCGTTTATACATTTGTTTAGTATATTTATACACATATCAGTTATGCACGCTAACAACCAGCATAGGTAACAAGCTACCTAGCTAACTAGCTAGCTCACAAGACTAGCCAAGTTAGCTGCGTTGTTCCTTGCATGCGATTGGCTGTAGTCTTTGGGGCCTGGGAGACAAGCTGCCTGTCAGGCATCGTTCAGGGCTCCTTGATGAAGTGGTTCTCGTGCATCTGAGCAAATTAATAGATGATGCGTGGTACTTTTGATTATCGTGATCTCGACAAAACAACTTTTGTTATGTAGTGGCCACAAGAAAAGTATCTTGTGATCTCAACAAAACAACTGTTGAGATAAATAAGTCGTGATCTCGACATAACAAGGGATTTTATTTATTTATTCATATGTCCTGTCTGGACTTCCGTAGATATTCAAAATGAGGTAGATTGTTCTTCATTTACCTCCCCATTGCAGAAACAGTAGATGAATGCCACAAAGAATCCCTGAAAGGATAAAAGGGGAAAAGCCCAAGTTAGATAAAGGAAATACATTTAGTGCTGTTTGACATTTACTAACAGCACTTAAGACAGATTTTTAGGACATAACATAAATCTGTCATCAATAGTCAATAGTCATCAACAGTCAATAGACAATAGCCTGCATAAAACTGGCAGATTAGCCTTTTTTCGTCATGAATCTTGTTCTGGAGGCAGCTCTGCACAGTGGTTACTAGCTGACACAGCCACAAAAAAAAATCACCTCAACCCTAACTTTAACTACACTGCTAACCATAATGCCTAACCCTAACCTTAAATGAAGACCAAAAAGCAAATGTTGGTTTTGATGAATCTTTACAATATAGCTAATTGTTACTTTTCAGCTGGCCTATCTAATGGGAAATCACTCAGTTTTGCCTCAAGGACAAGACTCATGACAATAAACGTCAACTTGCGGTCATTACTATTTTTTTTATATTTTGTAAAATATTTTTTTATTTGGGGGGGGTAGATCAGCTTTAATATTGCAGAGAGATTGTAACTTCCATCAATTTGCCCTTTGGGGTGTCTGACCTGGGAAGAGTTGAAGAACATCTCGTAGTGCATCTGCACCTGCCACAGCAGGCCCGTAACCTCAGTGTAGGGTAGAGCCATAAACACCATGTAGTGCACTCCAAACAAGGGCATCAGGACAAGGGTGGATTTCAACAGCTTCCTGTGGACAGTAACGGACAAAATTGTACAGATAATATTATATCAGTGTAATATACTATTTATCTACAGTACCAGTCAAAACTTTGGACACACCTACTCATTCAAGGGTTTTTCTTTATTTTCACAATTTTTTACATTGTAGAATAATAGTGAAGACATCAAAACTATGAAATAACACATATGGAATCATGTAGTAAACAAAAAAGTGTTAAACAAATCAAAATATATTTTAGATTTGAGATTCTTCAAATAGCCACACTTTGCCTTGATGACAGCTTTGCAAACTCTTGGCGTTCTCTCAACCAGCTTCATGAGGTAGTCACCTGGAATGCATTTCAATTAACAGGTGTGCCTTCTTAAAAGTTAATTTGTGGAATTTCTTCTTAATGTGTTTGAGCCAATCAGTTGTGTTGTGACAAGGTAGGGTTGGTATACAGAAGATAGCCCCATTTAGTAAAAGACCAAGTCCATCTTATGGCAAGAACAGCTCAAATAAGCAAAGACAAACGACAGTCCATCATTACTTTAAGACATGAAGGTCAGTCAATACGGGAAATGTCAAGAACTTTGAAAGTTTCTTCAAGTGCAGTCACAAAAACCATCAAGCGCTATGATGAAACTGGCTCTCATGTGGACCGCCACAGGAATGGAAGACCCAGAGTTACCTCTGCTGCAGAGGATAAGTTCATTCGAGTTACCAGCCTCAGAAATTGCAGACCAAATTAATACTTCACAGAGTTCAAGTAACAGACATATCTCAACATCAACTGTTCAGAGGAGACTGTGTGAATCAGGCCTTCATGGTCGAAATGCTGCAAAGAAACCACTACTGAAGGACATCATTAAGCAATGGACATTAGAACATTGGAAATTTGTCCTTTGCTCTGGATTCCAAAATTGAGATTTTTGGTTCCAACCGCCGCGTCTTTGTGAGACATGGTGTGGGTGAACGGATGATCTCCGCATGTGTATTTCCCACTGTAAAGCATGGAGGAGGAGGTGTTATGGTGTGGGGGTGCTTTGCTGGTGACACTGTCTGTGATTTATTTCGAATTCAAGGCACACTTAACCAGCATGGCTACCACAGCATTCTGCAGCGATACGCCATCCCATCTGGTTTGGGCTTAGTGGGACTATCATTTGTTTTTCAACAGGACAATGACCCAACACACCTCCACGATGTGTAAGGGCTATTTTACCAAGAAGAAAAGTGATGGAGTGCTGCATCAGTGATGGCCTCCACAATTCCCCCACCTCAACCCAATTGAGATGGTTTGGGATGAGTTGGACAGCAGAGTGAAGGAAAAGCATCCAACAAGTGCTCAGCATATGTGGGAACTCCTTCAAGACTGTTGGAAAAGCATTCCAGGTGAAGCTGGTTGAGAGAATGCCAAGAGTGTGCAAAGCTGTCATCAAGGCAAAGGGTGGCTATTTGAAGAATCTCAAAATATAAAATATATTTTGATTTGTTTAACACTTTATTGGTTACTACATGATTCCATGTGTTATTTCATCGTTTTGATGTCTTCACTATTATTCTACAAGGTAGAAAATAGTAAAAATAAAGAAAAACCCATTGAATAAATGGGTGTGAACAAACCTTTGACTGGTACTGTATGTTTGAATAAAGTGGCCTTGATTTAGAGAAACTATGTAAGACAACGTAGGATTTATTATCAAGATACAGCCAATGTATTCCCATAACATGCACAGTGATTTCTGATTTCAAATGATATTTTCAAAACACAAATTTACAGTCACATGTTTAGCAATCAGGAAAAACTAGCCTAGGCTCTATCACAAATGAAGAAATGGTGGGTTGTATCATGTGCATAGAGCATGTATCCATTAATTTATCCATGCTATTACTAGTACTGTTTATTACAAGTGCATTACTAGTTTATTACTAATCTATTGCCAGTCTTTTACTGTTTATTGTTAGTCTAATACAGTCCCTCACCTGTACTGCTGACGGGGGTCCAGTTTGCCTGTGTTGGTCTCCCATAGCTTAGAGGCCAACACTCGTATGATGTTGAGGAACAGGAAGAAGTTCACCTGTAGGAAGAGTTAGAAATGCATGTAAGGTGTCCATATTAAGACAGCCTCAGAGTCACAAGGAGTTGGTGTAACAGTCACTCTGACTTCGGACACCGTATTCATGCTCTTAAGTTGAAGATCAGTTGAAAGCGGAGACATCCAATAAATAGTACATTTCAGCTTTTGAGCTTATTTGGATTGTGTCAAATAAGATGTTTGATGTGAAATCACGGATGCTATCCAACAATAAAAAAGGGACATGAGACAAATGCTTGTGAAGTGCATGAGTCAAGGTGAAAAGGAAATATTAACTTACTACAATGGCTGCAAGAATCGGGACTTGATAGATCCACTTCAGATTTCCCGCACTGATGTCCCAGCACCTGCAAATGGGGAGAACACACTGCGATTGTGTGTTGTGTGTAGAATAGCTAGTGTTAAGTGTTAAGTGTGATTATTCACTTCAATGTGATGTACACACAATTTTGTATAAAGGGACTCACTGAGTGTCCGCCAGTGATGCTCGCGCACTGACCCAAATGGACACAAACACTGCAGGGACACCTATGAGAGAGGGAGGGAAAGAGGTAGGAGGGTGAAATAGATTAATGTTGAATTCCCGTCTGAGCTATCTAACATAGCCACAACAAAGGTCTTTCAAGGTGGTCTTTTCCAGTGGTGGACAAAGTACCCAATTGTCATACTTGAGTAAAAGTAAAGATACCTTAATAGAAAATGACTCAAGTAAAAGTGAAAGTCACCCAGTAAAATCCTACTTGAGTAAAAGTCTAAAAGTATTTGGTTTTAAATATACTGAAGTATTAAAAGTAAATGGAATTGATCAAATAATAATAATCTGATCTCGCAACGCTTGGAGGAGTGTTTAAAGGGGCAATCTGTGACTGCTTTTAAACCCTTTTTTGGACTTTTAGATTAATAATACAGTGAGGGAAAAAAGTATTTGATCCCCTGCTGATTTTGTACGTTTGCCCACTGACAAAGACATGATCAGTCTATAATTTTAATGGTAGGTTTATTTGAACAGTGAGAGACAGAATAACAACAAAAAAATCCAGAAAAACGCATGTCAAAAATGTTATAAATTGATTTACATTTTAATGAGGGAAATAAGTATTTGACCCCTCTGCAAAACATGACTTAGCACTTGGTGGCAAAACCCTTGTTGGCAATCACAGAGGTCAGACGTTTCTTGTAGTTGGCCACCAGGTTTGCACACATCTCAGGAGGGATTTTGTCCCACTCCTCTTTGCAGATCTTCTCCAAGTCATTAAGGTTTCGAGGCTGACGTTTGGCAACTCGAACCTTCAGCTCCCTCCACAGATTATCTATGGGATTAAGGTCTGGAGACTGGCTAGGCCACTCCAGGACCTTAATGTGCTTCTTCTTGAGCCACTCCTTTGTTGCCTTGGCCATGTGTTTTGGGTCATTGTCATGCTGGAATACTCATCCACGACCCATTTTCAATGCCCTGGCTGAGGGAAGGAGGTTCTCACCCAAGATTTGACGGTACATGGCCCCGTCCATCGTTCCTTTGATGCGGTGAAGTTGTCCTGTCCCCTTAGCAGAAAAACACCCCCAAAGCATAATGTTTCCACCTCCATGTTTGACGGTGGGGATGGTGTTCTTGGGGTCATAGGCAGCATTCCTCCTCCTCCAAACACGGCAAGTTGAGTTGATGCCAAAGAGCTCGATTTTGGTCTCATTTGACCACAACACTTTCACCCAGTTCTCCTCTGAATCATTCAGATGTTCATTGGCAAACTTCAGATGGGCCTGTATATGTGCTTTCTTGAGCAGGGGGAACTTGCGGGCGCTGCAGGATTTCAGTCCTTTACAGCGTAGTGTGTTACCAATTGTTTTCTTGGTGACTATGGTTCCAGCTGCCTACAGATCATTGACAAGATCCTCCCGTGTAGTTCTGGGCTGATTCCTCACCGTTCTCATGATCATTGCAACTCCACGAGGTGAGATCTTGCATGGAGCCCCAGGCCAAGGGAGGTTGACAGTTATTTTGTGTTTCTTCCATTTGTGAATAATCGTTGTCACCTTCTCACCAAGCTGCTTGGCGATGGTCTTGTAGCCCATTCCAGCCTTGTGTAGGTCTACAATCTTGTCCCTGACATCCTTGGAGAGCTCTTTGGTCTTGGCCATGGTGGAGAGTTTGGAATCTGATTGATTGATTGCTTCTGTGGACAGGTGTTTTTTATACAGGTAACAAACTGAGATTAGGAGCACTCCCTTTAAGAGTGTGCTCCTAATCTCAGCTCGTTACCTGTATAAAAGACACCTGGGAGCCAGAAATCTTTCTGATTGAGAGGGGGTCAAATACTTATTTCCCTCATTAAAATGCAAATCAATTTATAACATTTTTGACATACGTTCTTCTGGATTTTTGTTGTTGTTATTCTGTCTCTCACTGTTCAAATAAACCTACCATTAAAATTATAGACTGATCATTTCTTTGTCAGTGGGCAAACGTACAAAATCAGCAGGGGATCAAATACTTTTTTCCCTCACTGTATATACCCATTGATTCTTGAAGAATATCACTTATGAATGCCTCATGAGCTTTGTTCAACTGTCATTCCCCATCCGAACCCAACATAAGCTTTTTTTACTGCATTTTTTGTAAACAATGTAAATGTAAACAAACACTGTATAGCCTCAAAACAAATGGTGAAATGGTTCTACCTGGAACCAGAAAGTGTTCTCCTGCAGGGAGTGTAGAAAGACTCACCCCAGCCGATGATGGTGAGTGCCCACAGGTAGTTCTTGTCTGAGAGGAAGGCCATGAAGATGAGGCTGTGCAGGTACAGCCCCTCCACCAGGATCCAGTAGTGATTGGTCGCCAGGAAATACAGGAAGAGAGTAACGGCCACCTTACAGCCCACCTATAGGGCACCAGAGAGAAGAGAGGTGTCATGTTCATATCGTTAATAAGGGACTTGGGACATTCAACATATCATCATCAGATAATGGTTCCAATGGATCAATGGGATAGAGCAGGAGGGGCAAGCTACGGTTTCAATTCGTAGCTTAAACTAGATATAAAGTATGTAGAAATTATAATGGACCTAAACTACCAGTCAAAAGTTTGGACACACCTACTCATTCAAGGATATGTCTTTATTTTTTTACATCGTAGAATAATAGTGAAGATATCAAAACTATGAAATAACACATATGGAATCATGAAGTAACCAAAAAAGTGTTAAACAAATCAAAATATATTTTAGATTTGAGATTCTTCAAATAGCCACCCTTTGCCTTGATGACAGTTTTGCACACTCTCGCGTCCTCCTGCCACATCCGACGAGCGTCAGAGCCGGGGTAGTAGGATTCAATCTTAGTCATGTATTGACGCTTTGCCTGTTTGATGGTTCAACTGAGGGCATTGGGGGATTTCTTATAAGCGTCCGGATTAGTGTCCCGCTCCTTGAAAGCGGCAGCTCTAGCCTTTAGCTCGGTGCGGGTTTTGCCTGTAATCCATGGCTTCTGGTTGAGATATGTATGTACAGTCACTGTGGGGACGACGTCATCAATGCACTTATTGATGAAGCCGGTGACTGATGAATGCCATTGGATGAATCGCGGAACATATTCCAGTCTGTGCTAGCAAAACAGTCCTGTAGCGTAGCATCCGCGTCATCTGACCACTTCCGTATTGAGCGAGTCACTGGTACTTCAGGAGGATAGAATTATGGTACGATTTTCCAAATGGAGGGCAAGGGCGAGTTTTGTATGCGTCTCTGTGTGTGGCGTAAAGGTGGTCTATGGTGATTCAAGAGGGACAAACAACAATAGCAAACATAACACACCCACATCGAACCACACCCCCAAGATGCAAATATTGTTTTTCTTAATGAGCAGCAGGAAAAGCCCAAGCAAAATCGTTGAGTTCAGCCACCCTTTAAGAAAAATTATATGTAGCTTCCTCCTATATGTGCAGGTGTGGGGGTACTACTTATATCTGACTGTTTACTGTTGTTTGTTTCCTGTTGTGTTTTTCGATGTATGTGTGAGCTGTGGGAAGATGTTCCTCGTGTAGGACAATAAACTTCAATCTAATCTAATCTTAGTCAGTAAAGAAGTGCACAGTACCATATGGGGTCTCTCTGCCAAGTCCTCCGTTTCAGTCTTTCCGTCGTCAGACATGGCGTAGAGGACAGCATCCTTCACAAAGATACTGATGGCCCGACACACAAAGGAGGTGAATAGGTGAATGTGGATGTAGTTCCGTGTGCAGTGGAGACGCCTGGAGGGAAGAGAGAGAACGAGAGATAGTCATGTTTGCAATGCTTCTTTCACAAATACAACAACAGCTCAAAGATGCCCCAATACCCAGAACCTTTTGTCATAGTAACCATCCAGAACATGTGAAAAAAAAGACATAAATAATCCTCCAAACCCGCCCACTGAAGACACACCAGATCCCAGCCGTCTGATAACATTGTTGAGAACTGATTCCAGTGCAGATTACAATAGGTCCAGAGACCCCAACAGCTACCTATGAGGCTTACACTTGCCACATGCTCATCACATTAATAACAGATAGGTATCATAGTGTGCCTTGGGCCTGGTCTCCTGTACTTAACCCTGGGAGTGTGACAGACCATTGATAGGATCAAAGATTTATTGGAAATTGGAATCCGGGTTAATATGGTTCAGCTAGGGTCTATCCTGGGTTTTAACTCAGGGCTTTTTCAATCTAAAGATCACATTAAAAGCAATGATTTAGTTGGCTAACAGCATATACATTTTTGGTGTACAGTGAAATTGCCCCTAGACACTGATCTTAGGTCAGTTTTGAATTTCCTCCACGAAATGGGTAGTATACACCCACAACCCGTATACGGGCTGAAAATGGCAGATGTGGTCACTGATAAGCACCTAAATTGGAACGCAGTGGCTGTACAGTAACATGCTATACATGACAGAGCTCAGTGTCTCTGCTTTATAGCACTGTTTGGGATATATACTTTTTTGTTGTCTGAGAGAGGGGAATGCTGTAAATCAAGACCAAAGAGCTCTCCAAGGATGTCAGGGACAAGATTGTAGACCTACACAAGGCGATTATTCACAAATGGAAGAAACACAAAAGAACTGTCAATCTCCCTCGGCCTGGGGCTCCATGCAAGATCTCACCTCGTGGAGTTGCAATGATCATGAGAACGGTAAGGAATCAGCCCAGAACTACACAGGAGGATCTTGTCAATGATCTCAAGGCAGCTGGGACCATAGTCACCAAGAAAACAATTGGTAACACACTACGCCGTGAAGGACTGAAATCCTGCAGCGCCCACTGCTTCCCCTTGCTCAAGAAAGCACATATACAGGCCCGTCTGAAGTTTGCCAATGAACATCTGAATGATTCAGAGGAGAACTGGGTGAAAGTGTTGTGGTCAGATGAGACCAAAATCGAGCACTTTGGCATCAACTCAACTCGCCGTGTTTGGAGGAGGAGGAATGCTGCCTATGACCCCAAGAACACCATCCCCACCGTCAAACATGGAGGTGGAAACATTATGCTTTGGGGGTGTTTTTCTGCTAAGGGGCCAGGACAACTTCACCGCATCAAAGGGACGATGGACGGGGCCATGTACCGTCAAATGTTGGGTGAGAACCTCCTTCCCTCAGCCAGGGCATTGAAAATGGGTCGTGGATGGGTATTCCAGCATGACAATGACCCAAAACACACGGCCAAGGCAACAAAGGAGTGGCTCAAGAAGAAGAACATTAAGGTCCTGGAGTGGCCTAGCCAGTCTCCAGACCTTAATCCCATAGAAAATCTGTGGAGGGAGCTGAAGGTTCGAGTTGCCAAACGTCAGCCTCGAAACCTTAATGACTTGGAGAAGATCTGCAAGTGAGTGGGACAAAATCCCTCCTGAGATGTGTGCAAACCTGGTGGCCAACTACAAGAAACGTCTGACCTCTGTGATTGCCAACAAGGGTTTTGCCACCAAGTACTAAGTCATGTTTTGCAGAGGGGTCAAATACTTATTTCCCTCATTAAAATGCAAATCAATTTATAACATTTTTGACATGCGTTTTTCTGGATTTTTTTGTTGTTATTCTGTCTCTCACTGTTCAAATAAACCTACCATTAAAATTATAGACTGATCATGTCTTTGTCAGGGGGCAAACTTACAAAATCAGCAGGGGATCAAATACTTTTTTCCCTCACTGTATATGTGCCCTTTGTTCCCCATTGTCCTTGTCGATTATTGTACCTGTACTCTGTTGTATCGGCTTTCGTGCTACGTGTTACTGTACATTGTATTACGGTTTACATACTGTGTAATTGTGCACTTGTTATTACGGGTCTCATCCCGTGTATTATTTAGAGGTTTACAACTCGCTCTTTTGTTTGGGTTACATCCCTGTGTTTTATATATATATATATACACACACGTGTTTGTTTTGGGCTTCGTACCCGTCGTTTTTCATGACATACCTTATGTTGGGTAGAGAAATAAAAAACCCTATTACGTATTCCTGCGCCTGTCTTCTATCATTTTACAACGTGACACCTACCCCACATTTTCATGAATATTCGTATTATGTTAATGAATGTATCCAGAGTATTTTCAGATGTTGTTATCGACAAACGCTGCGAAAAGTACAGCAAATGTAATCATAAAATCATCAGTGTACTGTTTGGATTCAGTCTTGTGTCCAGGTGAACTGTCGTGTCCTCACCTTTGGGTTAAAGATTGGGGGAGGGGAAGCTCATCCTAGATCTGTACTTAGGGGAAACTTTACCCTGGAGCATTATTTTTATGTGTGTTTGAAACACACAAGAGTGGTGAGTTAATTTCAGGGCTGCTTTACTGTAATCTGCCGGTTCTCATTGCATCATACGTCATCACTACACACCAGCAATGTTCAGCAATGAATTTTTTGGGGCACTGAGCAGATTTTAGGTCTTGTGAGCAGAAACTTGAACATTGTGAGAATTTTGTGCAACTTTACAGTGAACACTGAGGCTGTACCCTTACAGTTTTAGACAGTAGCCAATAGGTTATTGTGGCTATTTTGAGCATAATGTAGGCCTACCAAGAAAACCATAACATTTTCACATGGAAATAGCTTTTGATTTCTATGATATAGCCTACAGTAGCCTATATGTGGTGTTCACTGCAGGCCTACATTGCATGAGACTTTTAAAAATGTTTTTACATTATTTATTTTTTACTTGGTATGTAACACCGTGGGCCAAATAGGTGACTGTAAAGTGCATTGTGTTGTATGATGCAACAAACCACTACAAAATAAAATGTATTATTATTACCATACAGAGAATTTGACAATGTAGACTATCACTCTGCATATTGGCTTATATACATATTCAAACCTGTCTCAAAATACACCACTGCCCCTTTAATTAAGATAAGCTTTTTACCTGACTGGCTTTTCAAAGACCGCTTGAAATGTACCCTACACTTTTTGTGCTCTTGTAGGAAGCAGTAACTACCCATTGCTTACCTATACTTATCTATAACTGGGCTAATAACTTACTAACTAGCAAAGAATATCAACAAATGTGCACTGAGCTGAACTGATCTGAAAAGCGCATTCACTCCCGGGTGATTGAAAGACCGCTCATGGGCTACCCCCGCCAATAGAATTCTACTCCGTTGCGATCTGGCTCTGCCTAAAACAAAAACACAGAGTCAATCTTGCAAAGTTAGATTTGTTGCATTGAAAAGGGGCTGATACAGTTGAAGTCGGAAGTTTACATACACTTAGGTTGGTGTCAGTAAAACTCGTTTTTCAACCACTCCACAAATTTCTTGTTAACAAACTATAGTTTTGGCAAGTCGGTTAGGACATCTACTTTGTGCATGACACAAGTAATTTTTCCAACAATTGTTTACAGACAGATTATTTCACTTATAATTCACTGTATAACAATTCCAGTGGGTCAGAACTTTATATACACTAAGTTAACTGTGCCTTTAAACAGCTTGGAAAATTCCAGAAAATGATGTCATGGCTTTAGAAGATTCTGATAGGCTAATTGACATAATTTGAGTCAATTGGAGGTGTACCTGTGGATGTATTTCAAGGCCTACCTTCAAACTCAGTGCCTCTTTGCTTGACATCATGGGAAAATCAAAAGAAATCAGCAAGACTTCAGAAAAATAATTGTAGAGCTCCACAAGTCTGTTTCATCCTTGGGAGCAATTTCCAAATGCCTGAAGGTACCACGTTCATCTGCACAAACAATAGTACACAAGTATATACACCATGGAACCACGCAGCCGGCATACCGCTCAGGAAGGAGACGCGTTCTGTCTCCTAGAGATGAATGTACTTTGGTGCGAAAAGTGCAAATCAATCCCAGAACAACAGCAAAGGACCTTGTGAAGATGCTGGAGGAAACAGGTACAAAAGCATCTATATCCACAGTAAAACAAGTCCTATATCGACATAACCTGAAAGGCCGCTTAGCAAGGAAGAAGCCACTGCTCCAAAACCGCCATAAAAAAGCCAGACTACAGTTTGCAACTGCACATGGGGACAAAGATCGTACTTTTTGGAGAAATGTCCTCTGGTCTGATGAAACAAAAATAGGACTGTTTGACCATCGTTATGTTTGGAGGAAAAAGGGGGTCGCTTGCAAGCCGAAGAACACCATCCCAACCGTGAAACACGGGGATGGCAGCATCATGCTGTGGGGGTGCTTTGCTGCAGGAGGGACTGGTGCACTTCACAAAATAGATGGCATCATGAGGAAGGAAAATTATGTGGATATATTGAAGCAACATCTCAAGACATCAGTCAGGAAGTTAAAGCTTGGTCGCAAATGGGTCTTCCAAATAGACAATGACCCCAAGCATACTTCCAAAGTTGTGGCAAAATGGCTTAAGGACAACAAAGTCAAGGTATTGGAGTGGCCATCACAATGCCCTGACCTCAATCCTATAGAACATTTGTGGGCAGAACTGAAAAAGCGTGTGTGAGCAAGGAGGCCTACAAACCTGACTCAGTTACACCAGCTCTGTCAGGATGAATGGGCCAAAATTCACCCAACTTATTGTGGGAAGCTTGTGGAAGGCTACCCAAAACGTTTGACCCAAGTTAAACAATGTAAAGGCAATGCTACCAAATACTAATTGAGTGTATGTAAACTTCTGACCCACTGGGAATGTAATGAAAGAAATAAAAGCTGAAATAAATCACTCTCCTACTATTCTGACATTTCACATTCTTAAAATAAAAGTGGTGATCCTGACTGACCTAAGACAGGGAATTTACTAGGATTAAAGGTCAGGAATTGTGAAAAACTGAGTTTAAATGTATTTGGCTAAGGTGTATGTAAACTTCCGACTTCAACTGTATAATGTTGATTCGATCACAGAAGAAACGTTGATCTAGAGTGCATTCGCAGAGTGTTCAGACCACTTCACTTTTTCCACATTTTGTTACGTTACAGCCTTATTCTAAAATTGAATAAATAAAACATGTTCCTCATCAATCTACACACAATACCCCATAATGACAAAGTGAAAACAGGTTTCTAGAAATTCCTGCAAATTTATTTAAAAAATATAATTATAATAACTTATAAGTAATCAGACCCTTTGCTATGAGACTCGAAATTGAGCTCAGGTGCATGCTGTTTCCATTGAACATCCTTGAGATGTTTCTACAACTTGATTGGAAATCCACCTGTAGTAAATTAAATTGATTGGACATGATTTGGAAAGACACACCTGTCTATATAAGGTCCCACAGTTGACAGTGCATGTCAGAGCAAAAACCAAGCCATGAGGTTGAAGGAATTGTCCATAGAGCTCCGAGACAGGATTGTGTCGAGGCACAGATCTGGGGAAGGGTACCAAAATCTTTCTGCAGCATTGAAGGTTCCCAAGAACACAGTGGCCTCCATCATTCTTAAATGGAAGAAGTTTGGAACCAACAAGACTCTTCCTAGAGCTGGCCACCTGGCCAAACTGAGCAATCGGGGGAGAAGGGTCTTAGTCAGGGAAGTGACCAAGAACCCGATGGTCACTCTGACAGAGCTCCAGAGTTCCTCTGTGGAGATGGGAGAACCTTCCAGAAGAAGAACCATCTCTGCAGCACTCCATCAATCAGGCTTTTATGGCAGAGTGGCCAGACGGAAGCCACTCCTCAGTAAAAGGCACATGACAGCCCACTTGGAGTTTGCCAAAAGGCACCTAAAGGACTCTCAGACCATGAGAAACCAGATTCTCTGGTCTGATGAAACCAAGATTGAACTCTTTGGACTGAATGCCAAGCGTCACATCTGGACGAAACCTGGCGCCATCCCTACGTTGAAGCATGGTGGTGGCAGCATCATGCTGTGGGGATGTTTTTCAGCGGCAGGGACTGGGAGACTTGTCAGGATCGAGAGAAAGATGAACAGAGAAAAGTACAGAGAGATCCTTGATGAAAACCTGCTCCAGAGCGCTCAGGACCTCAGACTGGGGCGAAGGTTCACCTTCCAACAGGACAACGACCCTAAGCACACTGCCAAGACAACGCAGGAGGGGCTTCGGGACAAGTCTCTGAATGTCCTTGAGTGGCCCAGTCAGAGCCCGGACTTGAACCCGATCGAACATCTTTGGAGCGACGCTCCCCATCCATCCTGACAGAGCTTGAGAGGATCTGCAGAGAAGAATTGGAGAAACTCCCAAAATACAGGTGTGCCAAGCTTGTAGCGTCATACCCAAGAAGGCTCAAAGCTGTAATCGCTGCCAAAGGTGCTTCAACAAAGTACTGAGTAAAGGGTCTGAATACTTATGTAAATGTGATATTTAAATTTTTTCTTTTGAATAAGTTATCAAACATTTCTAAAATCCTGTTTTTCCTTTGTCATTATGGGGTATTGTGTGTAGATTGATGAGGGGAAAAAACTATTTAATCCATTTTAGAATAAAGCTGTAACGTAACAAAATGTGGAAAAAGTCAAGGGGTCTGAATACTTTCCGAATGCACTGTATGTATATAGTGCAAACTAATGGGGCAAACTCAGTGAAGTTCAATCTCTTGCATCTCTGCGCAGCATGGCATTTCTTCTGTGCGGCAATCCTAGAGGAAGTGCACTGCCGCATGGCAGATTAATCTGATGTCATGACAGTAAATACACTGGAAATACCAGTCGTTATAAGGGGTGTTAATGGGGATGTTAATGTCAAGGCAACTAATTATAACCACATCATAATGCAATATACCATTCTTAAGTAACGTGCTATTATTTACTTTCTACTTACCAGATGTTTTCTTTTGTTATTACACGTGCAATAAATCACTTGTCTTAACTGAGTGTTAAAGATTTTTATGAATGTTGGACTAGTGTATTGGTATTACTATAGTAATACTACTGAAGAGGAGCAGCATTAAAGGGGTCTTACTTGAAGTAGCAGAGAATGGAGACAGCCACAAGTAGGGATACCAGAGAGATGGAGTAACCAATGGTGTACATCAAGTGTAGCCGCTCAAACACCTCCTAAAAACAGAGAACAAATACACTCAGCAAATGAGCATGTGTGTGTGCGATTGTGCATGCATTTCTCTGCATGTGTGTGTGTAAGTGTGTGTGTGTACGTGCGTGCGTGTGTGCGTGTGAACAGGAAAAAAGTCAAGAACATGCTGTTCACAAATGGCTACGGTCAACTGCTGAAGACCACAGCGGCTGGTGGGTGAGTATCATGATGGACTGATGAATTCCACATAGGGTTTTAATGTGATTCTTCTTTTTTTTTATGCATGGAAAAGATTCTCGCCACAATCAAAATGCTTGGTCAACTCAGGGTGACTAATTCATGCATTGTGGTTGACACCTTGATAACTCTTCACTTAAAACAGATAGAGAGGCCTTTGTTCAGGTGAAAATCCCCCCTCAAATCACACACACTGACATTTACATTTGAGTCATTTAGCAGTCACTCTTATACATACACGCTCTTATGCATACATTTTCATACTTTTTTCTTACTGGTCCCCTGTGGGAATCAAACCCACAACCCTGGCATTGCAAGTGCCATGCTCTACCAAGTGATCCACACAGGACCAACACACACACGCGCACAAAGGTGCCCACACACACACAGCACAGCCACACACACACCACACCACACCACACACACACACCTCCTCCTGGCTTCTATGACTGGACAACAGATAGGTGGTACACTCAGTGTAGTTGGCCCAGGTGCGGTTGATGCTAGGCACCTGCTCCCAGTTCCCTGAGGCATCACACTGACGATAGGCCTGACCTGGAGGATGGGGAGAAGAGGTATAACATCAGCATTAGTACAATGGCCTTAAAGGGGCAAAACAGAGCTTTTGCCTCAGGAGGGGGCTCTTGAGCCAAAAGGGGTCCCTTAAATGCGCAGAAATATAACTAAAAAGACCCACCTCCCCAAGCCCATGAGCAAAAACATACACTGAGTGTACAAACATTAGGAACACCTTCGTAATATTGAGTTGCACCACCTTTTGCCGTCAGAACAGCCTCAATTCATCGGGGCATGGACTCTACAAGGTGTCGAAAGCATTCCACAGGGATGCTGGCCCATGTTGACTCCAATGCTTCACACAGTTGTGTCAAGTTGGCTGGATGTCCTTTGGGTGGCGGATCATTCTTGATAAAAATGGGAAATTGTTGAGCGGGAAAACCCCAGCAGTGTTGCAGTTCTTGACACACTCAAACCGGAGTGTCTGGCACCTAATACCATACCCTGTTCAAAGGCACTTAAATATTTTGTTTAGCCCATTCACCCTCTGAAAGGCACACATACACAATCCATGTCTCAATGGTCTCAAGGCTTAAACATTATTCTTTAACCTGTCTCCTTCTATTTAACAGGTGACATCAATAAAGGGTCATAGCTTTCACCTTGATTCATCTGGTCAGTGTATGTCATAGAAAGAGCAGGTGTTCCTAATGTAGACTGAAACTGAGGATTGTGTGCTTTTGTTGTATCATATGTGTATGAACCATACAGACAACATTCAAGCCAGAATTTGATATTAACAAGTACTGTAGCAACTAAACTTCCATAGTGTATATTTAAAGGCTGATACTTGTTACATCTAATGCAATGTGGTGTTAGACTCCTTATGATATACAGTGGGGAAAAAAAGTATTTAGTCAGCCACCAATTGTGCAAGTTCTCCCACTTAAAAAGATGAGAGAGGCCTGTAATTTTCATCATAGGTACACGTCAACTATGACAGACAAAATGAGAAAAAAAAATCCAGAAAATCACATTGTAGGATTTTTAATGAATTTATTGGCATATGATGGTGGAAAATAAGTATTTGGTCAATAACAAAAGTTTCTCAATACTTTGTTATATACCCTTTGTTTGCAATGACACAGGTCAAACGTTTTCTGTAAGTCTTCACAAGGTTTTCACACACTGTTGCTGGTATTTTGGCCCATTCCTCCATGCAGATCTCCTCTAGAGCAGTGATGTTTTGGGGCTGTCGCTGGGCAACACAGACTTTCAACTCCCTCCAAAGATTTTCTATGGGGTTGAGATCTGGAGACTGGCTAGGCCACTCCAGGACCTTGAAATGCTTCTTACGAAGCCACTCCTTCGTTGCCCGGGCGGTGTGTTTGGGATCATTGTCATGCTGAAAGACCCAGCCACGTTTCATCTTCAATGCCCTTGCTGATGGAAGGAGGGTTTCACTCAAAATCTCACGATACATGGCCCCATTCATTCTTTCCTTTACACGGATCAGTCGTCCTGGTCCCTTTGCAGAAAAAACAGCCCCAAAGCATGATGTTTCCAACCCCATGCTTCACAGTAGGTATGGTGTTCTTTGGATGCAACTCAGCATTCTTTGTCCTCCAAACATGATGAGTTGAGTTTTTACCAAAAAGTTATATTTTGGTTTCATCTGACCATATGACATTCTCCCAATCCTCTTCTGGATCATCCAAATGCACTTCAGACGGGCCTGGACATGTACTGGCTTAAGCAGGGGGACACGTCTCGCACTGCAGGATTTGAGTCCCTGGCGGCGTAGTGTGTTACTGATGGTTGGCTTTGTTACTTTGGTCCCAGCTCTCTGCAGGTCATTCACTAGGTCCCCCGTGTGGTTCTGGGATTTTTGCTCACCGTTCTTGTGATCATTTTGACCCCACGGGGTGAGATCTTGCGTGGAGCCCCAGATCGAGGGAGATTATCAGTGGTCTTGTATGTCTTCCATTTCCTAATAATTGCTCCCACAGTTGATTTCTTCAAACCAAGCTGCTTACCTATTGCAGATTCAGTCTTCCCAGCCTGGTGCAGGTCTACAATTTTGTTTTTGGTGTCCTTTGACAGCTCTTTGGTCTTGGCCATTGTGAAGTTTGGAGTGTGACTGTTTGAGGTTGTGGACAGGTGTCTTTTATACTGATAACAAGTTCAAACAGGTGCCATTAATACAGGTAACGAGTGGAGGACAGAGGAGCCTCTTAAAGAAGAAGTTACAGGTCTGTGAGAGCCAGAAATCTTGCTTGTTTGTAGGTGACCAAATACTTATTTTCCACCATAATTTGCAAATAAATTCATTAAAAATCCTACAATGGGATTTTCTGGATTTTTTTTTCTCAATTTGTCTGTCATAGTTGACGTGTACCTATGATGAAAATTACAGGCCTCTCTCATCTTTTTAAGTGGGAGAACTTGCACAATTGGTGGCTGACTAAATACTTTTTTTCCCCACTGTAGCTTGAGACTGTCGTAAACACATGAACAAACTGGAGCCTGCAGATGTCTGCAAGTACTGTGCAAAAAGAGTACTTAATTTGGGACTGGTAAACCGCATAAACTGAATTTGCATTTCGCAATGTGCATTTATAAGGAATCGATATTAGAAGTTTGGATGAAAGGGTCAGTGTCCCAGCTTGCAAGCCGTGAGGCTGCTGGTTTTGTTTGGTGGCTATGAGCCTTTTAAAATGATAAACTTAGATTAGCAAACACAACGTGCCATAGGAACACAGGACTGATGGTTGCTGATAATGGGCCTCTGTACGCCTATGTAGATTTCCATAAAAAATGTGCCGTTTCCAGCTACAATAGCCATTTACAACATTAACAATGTCTACACTGTATTTCTGATCAATTTGATGTTATTTTAATGGACAATTTTTTTTATTTTCTTTCGAAAAAAAATGACATTTCTAAGTGACGCCAAACTTTTGAACGATAGTGTACATTCAACACCTAGGCATATACGCTGATTTCTCACATAGATACACATAATTCATTCAGGTTACAGACCATGTAACTAGGCCTATGACCCCTAGACCAAGTGAGTGCAACAATATCCGTAGGCTAGTTATTGGTTCCGTAAAACCTGAAGACCAGTGTCTGCTGGTAAACACAATCTATCACTGACCTGTCATGATTATGTAAGTGATCGATGTATGTGGCCAACATACTGTATTTCCTTCTACTGTATGTGGTTTGTCCATTAGTGTATTTAAAAATAACAAAGCAGCTATTGAGCTTTAAATTAGTGATCTTGTCATGAGCCAGCCCACCTCTGTGGTTGAAGTCGTAGATGTACTCTGGACATAGCACCGAGACCAGCTGACTAGGCTTCCCTCTGGGCCAGCAGATAATCCCATCCCACTCTGGTACACAGTCACCTTCTGCAAATATACAACAGCACAGATGGCCATTTTGTATGAGTCATTGTGCTCTTACTTTAAAATCAGTAGAAAATTCACCCAACATTTCATTTCATGATATACAGCGCATTCGGAAATATTCACACCCCTTGACTTTTTCCATATTTTGTTACGTTAAAACCTTATTCTAAAATTGCTTAAATTGTTTTTTTCTCCCTCATCAATCTACACACAATACCCCATAATGACAAAGCAAAATTTGAGCAAATTTATAAAAAAATGAAAACGGAAATATCACATTTACATAAGTATTCAGACCCTTTACTCATTACTTTGTTGAAGCACCTTTGGAAGCGATTACAGCCTCGAGTCTTCTTGGGTATTACGCTACAAGCTTGGCATACCTCACTTGTATTTGGGGAGTTTCTCCAATTGTTCTCTGCAGATCCTATCAGGCTCTTTCAGGTTGGATGGGGAGCGTCGCTGTACAGTTATTTTCAGGTCTCTACAGAGATGTTAGATCGGGTTCAAGTCCGAGCTCTGGCTGGGCCACTCAAGGACATTCAGAGACTTGTCCAGAAGCCAGGGTCGTTGTCCTGTTGGAAGGTGAACCTTCGCCCCAGTCTGAGGTCTTGAGCGCTCTGGAGCAGGTTTTCATCAAGGATCTCTATGTACTTTGCTCCGTTCATCTTTCCCTCGATCCTGACTAGTCTTCCAGTCCCTGCCGCTGAAAAACATCCCCACAGCATGATGCTGCCACCACCATGCTTCAACGTAGGGATGGCGCCAGGTTTCGTCCAGATGTGACGCTTGGCATTCAGTCCAAAGAGTTCAATCTTGGTTTCATCAGACCGGAGAATCTTGTATCTCATGGTCTGAGAGTCCTTTAGATGCCTTTTGGCAAACTCCAAGTGGGCTCTCATGTGCTTTTTAATAAGGAGTAGCTTCCGTCTGGCCACTCTACCATAAAGGCCTGATTAGTGGAGTGCTGCAGAGATGGTTGTCCTTCTGGAAGGTTCTCCCATCTCCACAGAGGAACTCTGGAGCTCTGTCAGTGACCATTGTGTTCTTGGTCACCTCCCTGACCAAGGCCCTTCTCCCCCGATTGCTCAGTTTGGCCGGACGGCCAACTCTAGGAAGTGTCTTGGTGGTTCCAAACTTTTTCCATTTAAGAATGATGGAGGCCACTGTGTTCTTGGGAACCTTCAATGCTGCAAAAAGTTTTTGGTACCCTTCCCCAGATCTATGCCTCGACACAATCCTGTCTCGGCGCTCTACAGACAATTCCTTCAACCTCATGGCTTGGTTTTTGCTCTGAAATGCACTGTCAACTGTGGGACCTTATATAGATAACTGTGTTCCAATCAATGGAATTTACCACAGGTGGACTCCAATCAAGTTGTAGAAACATCACAAGGATGAGCAATGGAAACAGGATGCACCTGAGCTCAATTTCGAGTCTCATAGCAAAGGTTCTGAATAGTTATGTAAATAAGGTATTTCTGTATTTTATTGGTAATAAATTTGCAAACATTTCTAAAAACCTGTTTTCACTTTATAATTATGGGGTATTGTGTGTAGATTGATGAGGATTATTTTTTTAAAATCCATTTTAGAATAAGGCTGTAACGTAACAAAATGTGGAAAAAGTCAAGGGGTCTGAACACTTTCCGAATGCACTGTATCTCAGATGATACAGTACATCTGTAATTAAATTCCTAACAGAGGGCCATTAACAATCTGTATCAAGACACTGCATCATAACTCTACGTCAAGACGGTGAGTCGAGCTGGTTTTCCTATCATTCATTTCACATCTAACCTTCTGTTACCATGGAAATACTTCTCTCCAGGATATTGGATTGAAATGGCTTTTGACTGTACTTGAACAGGAGGAAGTGACAAACAATCTTCTTTGTAATCAATTACACTATCACTTTATCCTATATTGGACTGATGGTGGTTGACACAAGACAAGCTGATTTGACACTTTAACAAATCATTCATAATCTGGACAACCACTGCACCAGAAACCTTTTCTGGACCTTGATTTTCAGTTGGGTGCATAACTAAAGCCAAAGGGGATCCCTATGAAATCATAAAAAAGTATAGGCTATGTCCTGTAACAGTGTTTCCCAAACCTCTCCTCCAGTACATCCAGACTTCCCATGTATTTGATGTATTCTAGAAGCACACCTAGATTTGGCAATCACTGTCCTATAACTTGTGATGTGGTTATAGTTAACACACCTTTGACTATGGCCAGCTGTGAATGGATTATCCTCTCACACTTGGCACGGGGACCAATCAGGAGGTAAATCTGCTCGTCTCGCGTGATGACATCATCAGAGTCTATCTATGGTAGAGGGGCAGAAGAAGAAGACAGAGAAGAAGAAGAAGAAGAAGAAGAAGAAGATTATACTATAACATCAGGTGAAGACCGATGACTTGACACCAACGTGACACATGCCATGATTTAGGCGAGACAGTTGGCTAGCAGCCAGCATATCAACAATCAATGGTCAGACTGTCCACTGCTGCGTGTGACTTGACATTAAAAAGTTGTTTGTCTCAAATTATGCGGCTCTCTAATGACAGCTGTCATGTCGTGTTCATGAATCATTGCATTATGTAGTGTTTGTTTAACAATTAGGGTTATGTGTGCAGACAGGGCAACATTTGTTTTATCCTTCAGGTGTGAAGCCACAGGTCTATCTACTTCTTATCTTACCCTTTGTCTGATCATGCCCTTACGTCCAAAACCTTCACCAATGAAATCTGAGGGACAATTAACCCCTCAGTCCTAGCCTGGAATTCCAAACTGAATTGCTCTGTTTCACTGTTGTTTTACTTCACCGATTCAGTATGGCCATCTTTTCATTAAAACTGTGTGTGCCTGTAATGAGCGGCATTGTTCAAAACTAATTTGTCAGCAATTAGATCACCTTTAACCAATCAGAAGACAATCTAATCCAAAGCTTTTGGACCCCTGGAAGAGCAGCTGTTGCGATAGATTATTGGTTTATTTTCATCCCCATTAGCTTTTGCAGAAGCAGCAGCTACTCTGCCTGGGGTCCACAAAAACACAAAACATGACAAGTAACAAAACACTGATGCACTGATAGACAAGGAAAGTCACACAAATGCAAAATATATAACTATATACAAACAATGCAACTGAAAAATAATACAAACAATACAACACAGAAAAATGTGTGTGTTAGTGTCTGTGTGTTTATGTGTGTGTCCCCTCACAGTCCCCACCGTTCCATGTGTTGTTTTTCTATCCGTTTTTTTTAAAGGTAATTTTGCTGTTTCTTGAGTAATTGGAGATGGAAGGGAGTTCCATGCGATCATGGTTCTGTATAAAACTGTGCGTTGCCGTGAATTCGTTTTGGACTTGGGGACTGTGAAGAAACTCCTGGTGGCATGTCTTGTGAAGTATGTGTGGGTGTCTGAGCTGAATGTTATTTGACTATGCAGACAATCTGGAATTTTCATCACAGTGATATTTCTCATAAAAACTAGAAGAGAAGCAGTTAATCTCTCATCAACCCTCAACCAGGAAAGACTGGCATGTTGTTGATGTTAGTTATGTATGTGCAGTTAAGGGCAAGGCGTGCTGCTCTGTTTTGAGCCAGCTGCAGCTTTGCTAGGTCTTTCTTTGCTGCAGTTGACCATATTACCAGACAGTAATCAAGATGGGACAAGACCAGAGCCTGAATAACTAGTACAGTTGATTTTTGTGTAAAAGATGCAGAACATCTTTTTATAACAGACATACCCCTCCCCATCTTCACAACAATTTTGTCAATATGACTTGCCCATGATAATTGACCAGCCAATGTTATAGTAAACTCTAATGGGGATCCAAATAAACAAATAAACTCAGCATTTGGGTTTTCTTGCTAAAGAAAATCTATAGGTCCTGAGATCTGTCTATTAGAGCAAGGCCAGACTGATCAGTGAAGTGAAATGAAGGCTGGAGCATTTCCGTTTGGATGCCCAGGATATCACAGTCCCCTAGAAGTACACTGAATTTGACCAATACAATCCCCCCCAAGTCTTAGATGGATTGAGACAAGATATTTCTGTCACGAGGGTCTATGTCGTCCAAGTATGACCAAGGCGCAGCGTGTCCAAGAAACATGACTTTATTAAATAAACGTTAACGGACTACAAACAAAAGACGACTCAATGAAGTCCACGGTACACTGACCAAAAGGAACAAAAACCCACAAAACCAAAGAGAAACCACACAGTTTAAATATGGCTCCCAATCAGAGATAACGAGCCGACAGCTGACACTCGTTACCTCCGATTGGGAGTCATATGACTAATCACCAAACATAGAAATGAACAACTAGAATACCCAACATAGAAATACACCCAAACAATGAAAATGAACAACCCTGGCTCAATAATCAAAGTCCATGGAGCCAGAGTGTCACAGTACCCCCCCCTAAAGGTGCGAACTCCGGGCGCACCAGCATACAGTCTAGGGGAGGGTCTGGGTGGGCGTCTGTCCATGGTGGCGGCTCTGGCCCAGGTCGTGGTCCCCACCCCACCTTAGTCACTATCCGCTTCCGTAGCCCCCTCCACATGACCACCCCCCCCAACTAAACCCCACTGGATTAAGGGGGCGGCACCGGACTAAGGGGCAGCACCGGACTAAGGGGCAGCACCGGACTAAGGGACAGTACCTGACTAAGGGGCAGCACCGGCCTGAGGGGCAGCACCGGACTGAATGGCGGATCCTGGCTGGCTGGCTCTGGCGGATCCTGGCTGGACGGCTCTGGCGGATCCTGGCTGGCGGAAGGCTCTGGCTGATCCTGTCTGGCAGAAGGCTCTGGCTGATCCTGTCTGGCGGAAGGCTCTGGCTGATCCTGTCTGGCGGAAGGCTCTGGCTGATCCTGTCTGGCGGAAGGCTCTGGCTGATCCTGTCTGGCGGAAGGCTCTGGCTGATCCTGTCTGGCGGAAGGCTCTGGCTGATCCTGTCTGACGGAAGGCTCTGGCTGATCCTGTCTGGCGGAAGGCTCTGGCTGATCCTGTCTGGCGGAAGGCTCTGGCTGATCCTGTCTGGCGGAAGGCTCTGGCTGATCCTGTCTGGCGGAAGGCTCTGGCTGATCCTGTCTGGCGGAAGGCTCTGGCTGATCCTGTCTGGCGGAAGGCTCTGGCTGATCCTGTCTGGCGGAGAGCTCTAGCGGCTCCGGTCTGGCGGACGGCTCTGAAGGCTCATGGCAGACGGGCGGCTTTGCAGGCTCAGTACAGACGGGCAGTTCCTGCGGCGCTTGGCAGATGGACAGTTCAGACGGCGTTGGGCAGACGGGCAGTTCAGACGGCGTTGGGCAGACGGACAGTTCAGGCCCCGTTGGGCAGACGGCAGACTCTGGCCGTCTGAGGCGCATCGTAGGCCTGGTGCGTGGTGCCGGAACAGGAGGTACCGGGCTGAGGACACGCATCTCAGGGCTAGTGCGGGGAGAAGCAACAGGGCATGCTGGACCCTGGGGATGCACCGTAGGCCTGATGCGTGGTGCCGGAACTGGAGGTACCGGGGCTGAGGACACGCATCTCAGGGCTAGTGCGGAGAGAAGCAACAGGGCATGCTGGACCCTGGGGACGCACCGTAGGCCTGATGCGTGGTGCCGGAACTGGAGGTACCGGGCTGAGGACACGCATCTCAGGGCTGGTGCGGAGAGCAACAACAGGACGCACAGGACTCTGGGGACACACAGGAGGCTTGGTGCGTGGTGTATGCACTGGTGGTAAAGGGCTGGAGACACGCACCATAGAGCCAGTGCGTGGAGGAGACACAGGGCTCTGAAGACGCACTGGAAACCTGGTGCGTGGTGTAGGTACTGGTGGTACTGGGCTGGAGCGAGGAGGTGGTACCGGAAATACCGGACCGTGCAGGCGTACTGGCTCCCTTGAGCACTGAGCCTGCCCAACCTTCCCTGGGTTGATGCTCCCGTCGCCCGACCAGTACGGGAGGTGTAATAACCCGCACCGGCCTATGTGGGCGAACCGGGAACACAATGCGCAAGGCTGGTGCCATGTACGCCGGCCCGAGGAGACGCACTGGTGACCAGCTGCGTGGGACCGGCTTCATGACATCCGGCTCAACACTCAATCTAGCCCGGCCGATACGTGGAGCTGGACTGTACCGAACCCGGCTATGCCTGCGTACAGGAGACACCATGCGCTCAACTGCGTAACACGGTGTCTGCCCGTACTCTCGCTCTCCACGGTCAGTCCAGGGAGTAGGCGCAGGTCTCCTACCTGACTTCGCCACACTCCTCTTAGCCCCCCCCCAAGAAATTCTTGGGTAGTACCCACAGGCTTCCAGTCTTGCCTCCGTGCTGCCTCCTCATATCGCCGCCTCTCGGCTTTAGCTGCCTCCAGCTCTTCACGAGGACGGCGATATTCTCCCGGTTGTGCCCAAGGCCCCTTACCATCCAGAATCTCCTCCCATGTCCATGAATCCTTTATGGGTGGATATAAATCCTGTGTAGGTGGATCCTGTTGCCGCTTGACACGCCGCTTGGTCCTTTTATGGTGGGTTTTTCTGTCACGAGGGTCTATGTCGTCCAAGTATGACCAAGGCGCAGCGTGTCCAAGAAACATGACTTTATTAAATAAACGTTAACGGACTACAAACAAAAGACGACTCAATGAAGTCCACGGTACACTGACCAAAAGGAACAAAAACCCACAAAACCAAAGAGAAACCACACAGTTTAAATATGGCTCCCAATCAGAGATAACGAGCCGACAGCTGACACTCGTTACCTCCGATTGGGAGTCATATGACTAATCACCAAACATAGAAATGAACAACTAGAATACCCAACATAGAAATACACCCAAACAATGAAAATGAACAACCCTGGCTCAATAATCAAAGTCCATGGAGCCAGAGTGTCACAATTTCATTGGGTTTGTTTGAAGGTGTCCTAATTGCAATCGTCTCTTGTCTGTGTCCTGGTAGAGGCGATTTGTCACCTTTGGACAAAATTAGCTAACACTCCAGAGCAGGGTTCTAAATTAAAAATGTTCATTGGTAGTACTGGTGCTCCCAACTTAATAAAGTTAGGAGCGCAACATGAAATTTAGGAGCACCAGAAAATACGATTTTTTTAAATTGATTGAAATACTGTACACAGTATATGGACGAGCAATGACAGAGCGGCATGGACTAAGATACAGTAGAATATTATAGAATACAGTATATACATATGAGATGAGTAATGCAAGATATGTAAACATTATTAAAGTGACTAATGTTCCATTTCTTAAAGTGGCCAGTGATTTCTAGTTTATGTCTATAGGCAGCAGCCTCTAATGTGCTAGTGATGGCTATTTAACAGTATTTCAATCAATTAAAAAAATATTATTTTCTGGTGCTCCTAAATTTCATGTTGTGCTCCTAACTTTATTAAGATGGGAGCACCAGTACTACCAATGAAAATGTTTAGTACAGAACCAAAATAACAAAAAAATGGTCATTGTCCAATGACTTATGGAGCTCACTGTATGTATATATTCTTAATTCCATTCCTTACTTAGATTGTGTGTATTGGGTATATGTTGTGAAATTGTTAGATATTACTTGTTAGATATCACTGCAATGTCGGAGCTAGAAGCACAAGCATTTCGCTACACCTGCAATAACATCTGCTAAACACGTGTATGTGAAAAATAAAATTTGATTTGATTTGATTTACAGCCTACACTACCGTTCAAAAGTTTGGGGTCACTTAGAAATGTCCTTGTTTTCGAAAGAAAATACATTTTTTGGTCCATTAAAATAACATCAAATTGATCAGAAATACAGTGTAGACATTGTTAATGTTGTAAATGGCTATTGTAGCTGGAAACGGCTGATTTTTTATGGAATATCTACATAGGCGTACAGAGGCCCATTATCAGCAACCATCAGTCCTGTGTTCCAATAGTACGTTGTGTTTGCTAATCCAAGTTTATCATTTTAAAAGGCTAATTGATCATTAGAAAACCCTTTTGCAATTATGTTAGCACAGCTGAAAACTGTTTAGCTGATTAAAGAAGCAATAAAACTGGCCTTCTTGAGACTAGTTGAGTATCCCGAGCATCAGCAATTGTGTGTTCGATTACAGGATCAAAATGGCCAGAAACAAAGAACTTTCTTCTGAAACTCGTCAGTCTATTCTTGTTCTGAGAAATGAAGGCTATTCCATGCGAGAAATTGCCAAGAAACTGAAGATCTCATACAACGCTGTGTACTACTCCCTTCACAGAACAGTGCAAACTGGCTCTAACCAGAATAGAAAGAGGAGTGGGAGGCCCCGGTGCACAACTGAGCAAGGGGACAAATACATTAGAGTGTCTAGTTTGTGAAACAGATGCCTCACAGGTCCTCAACTGGAAGCTTCATTAAATAATACCCAGTCTCAATGTCAACAGTGAAGAGGTGACTCCGAGATGCTGACCTAGACAGAGTTGCAAAGAAAAAGCCATATCTTAGACTGGCCAATAAAAATAAAAGATTAAGATGGGCAAAAGAACACAGACACTGGACTTTTTCTTTGCAACTCTGCCTAGGTCAGCATTCCGGAGTCGCCTCTTCACTGTTGATGTTGAGACTTGTGTTTTGCGGGTACTACAAACTTTTGAACGGTAGTGTATATTAGGCCTATATGAATTCTAGCTACTTTTGAAGCACATGTTTTGCCCTAGAAACTAATATGTAACACTGTAAACACGTTAGTTTATTATAAAAGCTAAAATGTCGATACCAATACCTGTCATTGAAATTATAAAGTAATTTGTGTAATATTAGGGTTCTACATCGTGTAAAAGCCCTATTGTCCTATTGAGATGCATTACATTGAAAATTGTACACTGTTAGGTTGCTTAAGCTATCTCCACAGAACAATGAGGGTTAGTTATAAAAATCTCTGCTATCCCTTTTCCTTTCTTTCTGTGCCCTCAATGTTTGGATATACTGGTTAAGTTACCAGGTTGTTAGCTAGCTAGCGAATGAGGTAACATGACTGAACAAAGTGTTTACAAATAGTTAACGACGCAAGTAGTTTTAGAAAGGCCCACGACATGGTTGATAATGTAAAATGCGTCCTGGAAGATAGAAATGTTGCACCAGTAATATGGGTCAGATCTTTTGACCTGGTTGGGTTAGAAGCAAGACATTTTCACTGTAGTAATGGTGCAATCGTAGCTAGGTTTCCATCCAATTGGCGACAGATTTTCATGCAAATACAAACGCATAAAGAAAATATGTGCATTTCCCCACCAGTGGTGTTTCCACCCAATGGACCTGTTGTGGATAAAATCACTGCGTGATGACTTAGTGCACACAAAAATCTATCACATTTTCAACTCTACCGATAGTTTTGTCACAGAAACTGTTGCGTTAAATAGCAAATGTCCCTACTATGGTTTTGGCACATGCGCTCTAGCCAACAGCTTGCAGATAACAGTACGGGTAGGCTGTGCGTAGGCCAGTCTGCATGACTGAGATTATTATGAATAGCCTAGAAGCATCGATCAGTCAAGCATCGATCATCATGTAACTAGATTAAGACTCTAGATAATTATTGGAAAGGTGCATCAAGATCGCCGTG
The DNA here is from genome assembly GCF_020615455.1 of Coregonus clupeaformis. Taxonomy (NCBI): domain Eukaryota; kingdom Metazoa; phylum Chordata; class Actinopteri; order Salmoniformes; family Salmonidae; genus Coregonus; species Coregonus clupeaformis. Next base: position 31,897,200 of record NC_059192.1, on the reverse strand, counting down.
CACTTTCACCACCCTGTGAAGTTCATCCTAATAAACTGTATGGTTTCCTGAGTTATAGTGGGAGGACCACACACACCATATTATCGCGTGACTCCAAGTTTACTTCGATATGATGGTTATTATGTCAATATATGCGCGATAAGGAGTTTCCACTGGCATTTCTCACATTATACATTTTACCAACACAAAACGAACCCACCATGTCGAACAAACAAATTATCTGTTGGCATTTAAATAATTGTACCAAAACTTCCTGTTTCCATCATAGATGTCATGATTATTTTTTTTATACTGTGTGACTTTACTCGCAATAAAACTCCTGGTCGCACAGCAAAATATTTAGTCGCATGTAGCTAGGTTACCATCCAATTGGCGACAGATTTTCATGCAAATATTCTAAAATCTGCATAAATAAAATATGAATATTCTCAAATCCACATAAGAAAATATGTGCATTTCCCTCCAGTGGTGTGTTTCCACCAAACTGACTTGTTGCGGAGAAAAATCAGTGCGTGATGACATAGTGCACACAAAATGTAATTTTTCACAACAATTTTCATGCACCAATTAACAATCAAAAGTTCACTGTGTTTCCATCACTTTTTCAACTCTACTGATAGTTTTGTCACAGAAACTGTTGAGTTAAATAGTAAATGTGCCTACTCTGGTTTTAGCACATGCACTCTAGCCAACAGCTCGCAGATACAGTGTGGGTAGCCCGTGTGGGTAGGCTAGTCTACATGATGAGATTATGGATGAGCCAGAATATTTGTATTTGTCAAACGGCAGTCAAGAATCGATCATCATGTCACCAGAATAAGACCCTCGATATTTATTGGAAAGGAGCATTAAGCTCATAGCTTGCACTTTCAACACCCTGTGAAGTTAATCATAATTTACTTAATCTGTAGCCTAATAAATTGCATGGTTTCTTGAGTCATAGTGGGAGAACCACACACCATATCTTCGCGTGACTCCAAGTTTACTTAGATATGATGGTTATTAGGGTGAGTATTGGTAAAGTGGGACACGTAGCAAAGTGGGACACTTAAGCTTTGTAATGGATATCTTTAAATGTGTACAATTACATACACCAAAATCAATGCCTGTGTGTTAGTGAGGAAGTATGTGATGATAAACAATGGGTTCAATGGGTATGAAGTCATCATTGTGGGCGTGGCATCACGTGTAATGGCACATGTCTCTAGAGGCATAATGGTAAGTAAAATGACATAGGGTTCTGAGGAAAAGAATGTAAAGTTTATAAAAAACTAAGTAAGGATATTCAATATTTAATTACAACATACAGTATTTTGTAATGGGATGTAATTGTAAATGAAAATGACTGTAAATGGTTTGCATACTACTTTCACCTTTTTAGAATATTGACATTTTGACTGTGTCCCAGTATGCCAATCGTCTACTGTCAAACTGGGACACACTGTTACTGTTAAACTGGGACACTCCTCTAGGCCATTTTAATGCAGATTTATTTTATTCTGGGGGTTGTGAAATACATGTTTTCTTAACAGAAATCCATTTTCTAAATAGGATCAAATGTTCAATTTAATTTTCCTCAAATCTGACATCAGCTAGCTTGCTAGTAAAAGTTAGCATAGCTGCATTTTCTTAATAATATATTACCTAACCACCATAAAAAATCATAGCTAGCTACAGTATATTCCTCATAGGTATACAATGACAAAAACATTATATTTTGCTGTATTTGACTCTGGTGACAATAAAACAGTCATTGAAATTGTTGAGGGGCGAGGTCTTTCTGGTTTCATTCTATAACATGGGTAGTGTACAGTGTAGTGTTAAGAATGTTGAGCTGATAGGCCTAGATGAAGTTCATTTTATTTTATTTATAGGCTTTACAATTACATATAGGTTACATAATAAAATTATAATCAAGTATGATAATAATAATATATGATAATTCTTAATGTTCCACAAAAATACCTAAAGAATGTTTTAATACATTTAATTTGTAATAATAATTGAAGTTTATCATTAAAATATTGAAATTACTCATATACTCTCTAATTTATCCTTCTTTACAATAAAGAATGAAGTGTCCCACTTTGCCAATCAAGGTGTCCCAATTTGGCAGTATCGACTAAAGAAATTTGGTCTAAGGACAATTTGTGTTTAAAGTAGAGTCATTCATCCTGTGTTTAATTTTCATTTTTTATTTTGTATAGTGTAGTAGAGATCCTAAACTTTTTAGAATGGTATCATGCTGGGAGTTAAGACAATGGGATGATTCTGTAAGGTGTTCCGGAAAGTACATTTTCAGAAAGTGTCCCACTGTACCAATACTCCCACTATATCAGTATTTGTGCATAAAATCATTTCCACCACCATTTCTCACATAATACATTTTACTGCCACAAAATGATCACACCATGTCGAATGAACAAATTATCTGTCGGCATTTATAAAATTGTACCGAAACATCCTGTTTCCATATGTGGTTTATGTCGCACTTTAGAGCCATGCTCCCGAGGAGCTGATGTGCTGCCTCCGGGTGTTGTGAAATAGTTGTACTGGGGTGCAGTATGTGTCGATCCCTCTTGAACCCTTTTTTTCTGTGGCTCCCGGGTGCCTTGTCCTCAGGGCCCTTGCCTTGCGAGTGATGGGCAAGCGCAACACAAAGAAGCTTTGTGAGCCCGGTACATTTCACAACCGCACAGCAAAACTAGCAGCTAGTCAGCTAGCAATGACTAGCCATACTAGCCATAAGAGAGCAAGAGAGAGAGAGTGATTGATAGAGAGAGATATACAGTGCATTCGGAAAGTATTCAGACCCCTTCCCTTTTTCCACATTTTGGTACGTTACAGCCTTATTCTAAAAAGGATTAAATTACATTTTTTCCTCATCAATCTAAACACAATACCCCATAACAAATGACAAAGCGAAAACTGGTTTTTAGACATTTTTGCACAAAAAAATAAATAATAATAATACCTTATTTACATACAGTACCAGTCAAAAGTTTGGACACACCTACTCATTCTACATTCTAGAATAATAGTGAAGACATCAAAATTATGAAATTACACATATGGAATCATGTAGTAACCAAAAAAGTGTTAAACAAATCAAAATATATTTTATATTTGAGATTCTTCAAATAGCCACCCTTTTCCTTGATGACAGCTTTGTACACTCTTGGCATTCTCTCAACCAGCTTCACCTGGAATGCTTTTCCAACAGTCTTGAAGGAGTTCCAATATATGCTGAGCACTTGTTGGCTGCTTTCCCTTCACTCTGCCGTCCGACTCATCCCAAACCATCTCAATTGGGTTGAGGTCGGGGGATTGGGGAGGCCAGGTCATCTGATGCAGCACTCCATCACTCTCCTTTTTGGTCAAATAGCCCTTACACAGCATGGAGGTGTGTTGGGTCATTGTCCTGTTGAAAAACAAATGATAGTCCCACTAAGCCCAAACCAGATGGGATGGCGTATCACTGCAGAATGCTGTGGTAGCCATGCTGGTTAACTGTGAATTGAATTCTAAATAAATCACAGACAGTGTCACAAGCAAAGCACCCCCACACCATAACACCTCCTCCTCCATGCTTTACGGTGGGAACCACACATGCAGAGATAATCCGTTCACCCACACCGCGTCTCACAAAGACACGGCGGTTGGAACCAAAAATCTCAAATTTGGACTCCAGACCAAAGGACACATTTCCACCGGTCTAATGTCCATTGCTCGTGTTTCTTGGCCCAAGTAGGTCTCTTCTTCTTATTGGTGTCCTTAAGTAGTGGTTTCTTTGATTCACACAGTCCCCTCTGAACAGTTGATGTTGAGATGTGTCTGTGACTTGAACTCTGTGAAGCATTTATTTGGTCTGCAATTTCTGAGCCTGGTAACTCTAATGAACTTATCCTCTGCAGCAAAGGTAACTCTGGGTCTTCCTTTCCTGTGGCGGTCCTCATGAGAGCCAGTTTCATCATAGCGCTTGATGGTTTTTGCGACTGCACTTGAAGAAACGTTCAAAGTTCTTGAAATGTTCCGTATTGACTGACCTTCATGTCATTTCTCTTTGCTTATTTGAGCTGTTCTTGCCATAATATGAACTTGGTCTTTTACCAAATAGGGCTATCTGCTGTATACCCCCCTGCCTTGTAACAACACAACTGATTGGCTCAAATGCATTAAGAAGGAAATAAATGCCACACAAATTAACTTTTAAGAAGGCACACCTGTTAATTGAAATGCATTCCAGGTGACTACCTCATGAAGCTGGTTGAGAGAATGCCAAGAGTGTGCAAATCTGTCATCAAGGCAAAGGGTGTGTCACGATCGTCTGAGGAAACGGACCAATACGCAGCGCGTGGAGTGAACATGATGACTTTATTTAAATAAAAGCAACCACGAAAACAACAAACAAAAGACGAATGTGAAGTCCTACGGTACACTGACCAAAAAGAACAAAAACCCACAAAACCAACAAGAAAACATACAGATTAAATATGGCTCCCAATCAGAGATAACGAGCCGACAGCTGACACTCGTTACCTCCGATTGGGAGTCATAGACCAAACCTAGAAATGAACCCAACAGAAAGGCAAACCTAGAAATACACACAACAGAACTACCAACATCGAAATACACCCAAATACCCAACAAAACAAAATACACCCTGGCTCAAATATCAAAGTCCATGGAGCCAGAGTGTCACAGTACCCCCTAAAGGTGCGAACTCCGGGCGCACCAGCATACAGTCTAGGGGAGGGTCTGGGTGGGCGTCTGTCCATGGTGGCGGCTCTGGCCCAGGTCGTGGTCCCCACCCCACCTTAGTCACTATCCGCTTCCGTAGCCCCCCTCCACATGACCACCCCCCCAACTAAACCCCACTGGATTAAGGGGCGGCACCGGACTAAGGGGCAGCACCGGACTAAGGGGCAGCACCGGACTAAGGGACAGTACCTGACTAAGGGGCAGCACCGGCCTGAGGGGCAGCACCGGACTGAATGGCGGATCCTGGCTGGCTGGCTCTGGCGGATCCTGGCTGGACGGCTCTGGCGGATCCTGGCTGGACGGCTCTGGCGGATCCTGGCTGGCGGAAGGCTCTGGCTGATCCTGTCTGGCAGAAGGCTCTGGCTGATCCTGTCTGGCGGAAGGCTCTGGCTGATCCTGTCTGGCGGAAGGCTCTGGCTGATCCTGTCTGGCAGAAGGCTCTGGCTGATCCTGTCTGGCGGAAGGCTCTGGCTGATCCTGTCTGGCGGAAGGCTCTGGCTGATCCTGTCTGGCGGAAGGCTCTGGCTGATCCTGTCTGGCGGAAGGCTCTGGCTGATCCTGTCTGGCGGAAGGCTCTGGCTGATCCTGTCTGGCGGAAGGCTCTGGCTGCTCCTGTCTGGCGGAGAGCTCTAGCGGCTCCGGTCTGGCGGACGGCTCTGAAGGCTCATGGCAGACGGGCGGCTTTGCAGGCTCAGTACAGACGGGCAGTTCCTGCGGCGCTTGGCAGACGGACAGTTCAGACGGCGTTGGGCAGACGGGCAGTTCAGACGGCGTTGGGCAGACGGACAGTTCAGGCCCCGTTGGGCAGACGGCAGACTCTGGCCGTCTGAGGCGCATCGTAGGCCTGGTGCGTGGTGCCGGAACAGGAGGTACCGGGCTGAGGACACGCATCTCAGGGCTAGTGCGGGGAGAAGCAACAGGGCATGCTGGACCCTGGGGACGCACCGTAGGCCTGATGCGTGGTGCCGGAACTGGAGGTACCGGGCTGAGGACACGCATCTCAGGGCTAGTGCGGAGAGCAACAACAGGACGCACAGGACTCTGGGGACACACAGGAGGCTTGGTGCGTGGTGTATGCACTGGTGGTAAAGGCCTGGAGACACGCACCATAGAGCCAGTGCGTGGAGGAGACACAGGGCTCTGAAGACGCACTGGAAACCTGGTGCGTGGTGTAGGTACTGGTGGTACTGGGCTGGAGCGAGGAGGTGGTACCGGAAATACCGGACCGTGCAGGCGTACTGGCTCCCTTGAGCACTGAGCCTGCCCAACCTTCCCTGGGTTGATGCTCCCGTCGCCCGACCAGTACGGGGAGGTGTAATAACCCGCACCGGCCTATGTGGGCGAACCGGGAACACCATGCGCAAGGCTGGTGCCATGTACGCCCGGCCCGAGGAGACGCACTGGTGACCAGCTGCGTGGGACCGGCTTCATGACATCCGGCTCAACACTCAATCTAGCCCGGCCGATACGTGGAGCTGGACTGTACCGAACCCGGCTATGCCTGCGTACAGGAGACACCATGCGCTCAACTGCGTAACACGGTGTCTGCCCGTACTCTCGCTCTCCACGGTCAGTCCAGGGAGTAGGCGCAGGTCTCCTACCTGACTTCGCCACACTCCCTCTTAGCCCCCCCCCAAGAAATTCTTGGGTAGTACCCACAGGCTTCCAGTCTTGCCTCCGTGCTGCCTCCTCATATCGCCGCCTCTCGGCTTTAGCTGCCTCCAGCTCTTCACGAGGACGGCGATATTCTCCCGGTTGTGCCCAAGGCCCCTTACCATCCAGAATCTCCTCCCATGTCCATGAATCCTTTATGGGTGGATATAAATCCTGTGTAGGTGGATCCTGTTGCCGCTTGACACGCCGCTTGGTCCTTTTATGGTGGGTTTTTCTGTCACGATCGTCTGAGGAAACGGACCAATACGCAGCGCGTGGAGTGAACATGATGACTTTATTTAAATAAAAGCAACCACGAAAACAACAAACAAAAGACGAATGTGAAGTCCTACGGTACACTGACCAAAAAGAACAAAAACCCACAAAACCAACAAGAAAACATACAGATTAAATATGGCTCCCAATCAGAGATAACGAGCCGACAGCTGACACTCGTTACCTCCGATTGGGAGTCATAGACCAAACCTAGAAATGAACCCAACAGAAAGGCAAACCTAGAAATACACACAACAGAACTACCAACATCGAAATACACCCAAATACCCAACAAAACAAAATACACCCTGGCTCAAATATCAAAGTCCATGGAGCCAGAGTGTCACAGGGTGGCTATTTCAAGAATATCAAATATCAAATATGTTTTGTTTTGTTTAACACTTTTTTGGTTACTACATGATTCCATATGTGTTATTTCATAGTTTTGATGTAAATGGGTGAAACTCCACAAATACAGGTGTGCTAAGCTTGTAGCTTCATACCCAAGAAGACTCAAGGCTGTAATCGCTGCCAAAGGTGCTTCAACAAAGTACTGAGTAAAGGGTCTGAATACTTAAATGTGATATTTCAGTTTTTTAAAATATTTATTTAAAGATTTGTCATTATGGGGTATTGTGTGTAGATTGAAGAGGGAAAAAAACATTTAATACATTTTAGAATAAGGCTGTAACGTAACAAAATGTGGAAAAAGTCAAGCGGTCTGAATACTTTCCAAATGCACTGTAGCTGATAATATAACACTTGAAATGTCTTTATCTTTTTGAAACCTTTTTGAGTGCAATACTGTTAAATTCTAATAGTTTATTGTCAATGTTGTTTTGTGTCTTCTCACTTTCGTTTATTGTTCATTTCACTTGCTTTGGAAATGTAAACATGTTTCCCATGCCAATAAAGCCCCTTTGAATTGAACTGAGAGAGAGAGAGGACATCACAAGCTATTATGGTAAACAGACATTAGAAGAGGGGGAGAGGGGAAGAGGGAGGGATTAAAGGAAAATCCAGAGGCATGAGGTACTGTAGATATACCAGTGCGCATATTTTCAATCAACTACGTCAACTTCAGAGTAGGGAATTTTGTGTATATAGTGCAGTTTTTTTCTACAAGACATGTACATACATTTCACAGCACTATAATGGCTGCCTCCCACACAAGTGAAAGAAAACCGTTTCTGTGTCTTTGAGCAAACCAAGACCAACTGGAACAACTCATAAACGTAAAAATGTGACAACAATCACATTCTTTGCGTAATTCGCATAAACAAACTGCCTGTGAGGAAACAGTATTTTACATGATCACCAAAAATATGTTTAATCAATATCATCTCCAAGTGTGACCAGGCAAATTATTTTCATAATTCACATTAACAAACTGCCTGGGAGTGAACAGTAGCTTAGATACAGTATAGAGCAAATAATGATCAATATCACCAACAATATGTTTCAGTGATATCATCTCAACGCATGACTTGAAGTTTGAGAGGCCTCAATGTTACTTTTACATCCCGGTCGAGCCAAAGTCAACACAGACACCTAAGTTGCCCCATACTGTGAGAGTTTTACTGTTTTACCGTTAACTGTAGACACATACTGGAAGTGTCGACAGTGCAATGCTGACAAATTCTCTGCTGTGTGTACGGCGCACTTGTGTCTCAAGGCTTAAAAATCCTTTAACCTGTCTCCTACCCTTTATCTACACTGATTGAAGTGGATTTAACAAGTGACATCAATAAGGGATCTTAGATTTCGCCTGGATTCACTTGGTCAGTCTATGTCTTGGAAAGAGCAGGTATCCTTAACGTTCTTTATACTCAGTGTATGCTTGAATGATACAAATAAATAAAATACATACAACCTATCAAATCCTGCGACCCTGCAGGCATAATGTACACTACATGACCAAAGGTATGTGGACACCTGCTCGTCGAACATCTCATCCCATAATCATGGGCATTAATATGGAGTTGGTCCCCTCTTTGCTGCTATAACAGCCTCCACTCTTCTGTGAAGGCTTTCCACTAGATGTTGGAACATAGCTGCAGGGACTTTCTTCCATTCAGCTATAAGAGCATTAGTGAGGTCGGGCACTGATGTTGGGCGATTAGGCCTGGCTCGCAGTCGGTGTTCCAATTCATCCCAAAGGTGTTCGATGGGTTTGAGGTCAGGGCTCTGTGCAGGCCAGTCAAGTTCTTCCACACTGATCTCAACAAACCCTTTCTGTATGGACCTCACTTTGTGCACGGGGGCATTGTCATGCTGAAACAGTAAAGGGCCTTCCCCAACCTGTTGCCAATAAGTTGGAAGCACAGAATAATCTACAATGTAATTGTATGCTGTAGCGTTAAGATTTCCCGTCACTGGAACTAAGAGGCCTAACCCTAACCATGAAAAACAGCCCAAGACCATTATTCCTCCTCCACCAAACTTTACAGTTGGCACTATGCATTGGGGCAGGTAGTGTTCTCCTGGTATCTGCCAAACCCAGATTAATCTGTCGGACTGCCAGATGGTGAAGCGTGATTCATCACTCCAGAGAACGCGTTTCCACTGCTCCAGAGTCCAATGGCGGCGAGCTTTACACCACTCCAACCGACGTTTGGCATTGCGCATGGTGATTTTAGGCTTGTGTGCGGCTGCTCGGCCATGGAACCCATTTCATGAAGCTCCCGATGAACAGTTCTTGTGCTGACGTTGCTTCCAGAGGCAGTTTGGAACTCGGCAGTGAGTGTTGCAACCGAGGACAGACGTTTTTTTATGCGCTACAGTACTCACCGGTCCCGTTCTGTGAGCATGTGTGGCCTACCACTTCGCGGCTGAGCCATTGTTGCTCCTAGATGTTTCCACTTCACAATAACAGCACTTACAGTTGACCGGGGCAGCTCTAGCAGGGCAGAAATGTGACAAACTCACTTGTTGGAAACAGTGTCACGTTGAAAGTCACTGAGCTCTTCAGTAAGGCCATTCTACTGCCAATGTTTGTCTATGGAGATTGCATGGCTGTGGCTCGATTTAATACACCTGTCAGCAAAGGGTGTGGCTGAAATAGCCGAATCCACTAATTTGAAGGGGTGTCCACATACGTTTGTATATATAGTGTATGTACATATACAGTGCATTGATCGAAATATAGACCATTCATTTTCTGTCATTGTCAGTGTGGTATTTTTGCTGACAGGAAGGATGAGTTTCAAAAACAATTAGTGCAGGACCTTTCCTTGGCATTGTCTCTTAATTAGTTTTTTTTCCAACCCAAGTGATTTTCAGGTTGTCTGAGCAGCGTACGGCTGGCTGTATGTCTGCCTCAGGTCGACACTGATCGACTTCAGGAGATGAAGAGAAGATGGAGCATAGATTAGTGGTACAGCCATCAATTACAGGAGGGGTTAGAGGTCAGGGATGAGAGGTAATTTCAGAGCTGCTTTGTGGATGTGATTCTGAGGTAAGCCAGACTTCAGGAGCTTTGGGGGATATAGATGGCTATGTCGAAAATGCTTTCATGATGGGGGGATACCAGCTGTCAAAACAAGTCAAACAAAAAATGAAGATCAATGACTTGTTAAGAACAGTCGCAAGGGGTCTATTAGGACATTGAGAATGTTGTGTTGAATTGAAGGATCACTCATAACAGGGATATTGACTATTCACAATGACATAGGCACTACGATAAGCACAGACACTATGGCATAAGCACTGTGTAAAAGCACAGGCACTATGACATAAGCACTGTTTATACTCCCAGTCGGTATTAGATAGAACGTCCACTTTGGGGGAAAACCAATGACTGTATATATGAACGGACAAAGACATCGATCCCGTGACACCTTTCATTCCTATGTGAAGACTCAATAGCGCATTGAAGCCAAATGAAGTCAGTTAAGATGGCGTCTCATGGAGACATAACATGCGCAGTTTGAGCTACTCCTTGAAGTGACTTTGCAGGCTAGCTCAGTGCTGCTCCCTCTCAAGTTGAGGGCTGACTGGGGTACTGCAGGTACCATTAGCATAACTTCGTCTGAGTGTGATTTTAATATAATCGGTTCAAGGACATACAGTACATCTGGTGTATTAGAAGCAATTATTGGTACCATGAGTGTCTATGAATGTTTTTTTTTTTTTTACACGAAGAATGCCATTTTTCCATTCACTATAATGTGGGATCCTGTTTTCTTCTAACAATGCCTGCAGGGATTAACAATAGCAGGACCTAACCAAGATGGCGGACTGAACACAGCGGTGCAGATAGTCTCAAGATAAAAAAAGATTATTAAATATCTGTAAGTTAGACTAAATATTAGCACTTCACATACTCGTGGGTAATAACCTTCAATCTGGATAAGAACACAAAATAAATCATAAGGCTAGAGAAATGTATCAACAAATACTAAGAAAACAAGCAACACCCAAACATGACGGAGGGTAAACAAGGAGAACCAATCTCCAAAAGAAAACGCGACTCCTCGACGGACACAGACGATTTACAGTGAGGGAAAAAAGTGTTTGATCCCCTGCTGATTTTGTACATTTGCCCACTGACAAAGACATGAGCAATCTATAATTTTAATGGTAGGTTTATTTGAACAGTGAGAGACAGAATGTTATAAATTGATTTGCATTTCAATGAGGGAAATAAGTATTTGACCCCCTCTCAATCAGAAAGATTTCTGGCTCCCAGGTGTCTTTTATACAGGTAACGAGCTGAGATTAGGAGCACACTCTTAAAGGGAGTGCTCCTAATCTCAGTTTGTTATCTGTATAAAAGACTACTGTCCACAGAAGCAATCAATCAATCAGATTCCAAACTCTCCACCATGGCCAAGACCAAAGAGCTCTCCAAGGATGTCAGGGACAAGATTGTAGACCTACACAAGGCTGGAATGGGCTACAAGACCATCGCCAAGCAGCTTGGTGAGAAGGTGACAACAGTTGGTGCGATTATTCGCAAATGGAAGAAACACAAAAGAACTGTCAATCTCACTCGGCCTGGGGCTCCATGCAAGATCTCACCTCGTGGAGTTGTAATGATCATGAGAACGGTGAGGAATCAGCCCAGAACTACACGGGAGGATCTTGTCAATGATCTCAAGGCAGCTGGGACCATAGTCACCAAGAAAACAATTGGTAACACACTACGCCGTGAAGGACTGCAATCCTGCAGCGCCCGCAAGGTCCCCCTGCTCAAGAAAGCACATATACATGCCCGTCTGAAGTTTTCCAATGAACATCTGAATGATTCAGAGGAGAACTGGGTGTAAGTGTTGTGGTCAGATGAGACCAAAATGGAGCTCTTTGGCATCAACTCAACTCGCCGTGTTTGGAGGAGGAGGAATGCTGCCTATGACCCCAAGAACACCATCCCCACTGTCAAACATGGAGGTAGAAACATTATGCTTTAGGGGTGTTTTTCTGCTAAGGGGGCAGGACAACTTCACCGCATCAAAGGGACGATGGACGGGGCCATGTACCGTCAAATCTTGGGTGAGAACCTCCTTCCCTCAGCCAGAGCATTGAAAATGGGTCGTGGATGGGTATTCCAGCATGACAATGACCCAAAACACACGGCCAAGGCAACAAAGGAGTGGCTCAAGAAGAAGCACATTAAGGTCCTGGAGTGGCCTAGCCAGTCTCCAGACCTTAATCCCATAGAAAATCTGTGGTGGGAGCTGAAGGTTCGAGTTGCCAAATGTCAGCCTCGAAACCTTAATGACTTGGAGAAGATCTGCAAAGAGGAGTGGGACAAAATCCCTCCTGAGATGTGTGCAAACCTGGTAGCCAACTACAAGAAACGTCTGACCTCTGTGATTGCCAACAAGGGTTTTGCCACCAAGTACTAAGTCATGTTTTGCAGATGGGTCAAATACTTATTTCCCTCATTAAAATGCAAATCAATTTATAACATTTTTGACATCCGTTTTTCTGGATTTTGTTTGTTGTTATTCTGTCTCTCACTGTTCAAATAAACCTACCATTAAAATTATAGACTGATCATGTCTTTGTCAGTGGGCAAACGTACAAAATCAGCAGGGGATCAAATACTTTTTTCCCTCACTGTATATAAATTATAAATATAGTTTTTATTTACCCTAGACACCCACCTGATCGACCCATACACTATGGAGAAGTCCTTATCTGTTTTATGGGCCTACTGTAAGCCAAATCAGAAAGATGAATGTGGTCAGAGACCTACTAAAGCAGCAACACCAAGCCTGCCTGGCAGGGTTGGTCTTACAAAGCCAAAGCCCCCTGATGGGAGAGCATAATACACAAAGAAATTCTCAAAGCTGCTAATGAGAACCTTGACGACCTTGTACCTAGCCGGTGTGGATTCCGGTGGGGTGCCCCCACCCAGGTAGTGGCAGTGCTGGCAACACTAGCTGCAGTTACCCATGGGGAGGGGGTTACACTCAGACAATCAGAGAAGGGGCATATTATTGTGGCCCTGGTGGCACAAAAATAATCAAAGGTCTGACCTCACAGAGATGCTTGGGGAAATGGTCACAATGGGGGACCAGTGTGTGTGTGTTTCAGGGGAAGGGAGTGTATCTGATCTCCATCACCTAGGACGACAGTGGTTAATCAAATCTCACAAATGCTTCCAGTTTTTGCTCAATCTTGCATGCCTTCTCAAACAGCTGCAACTGTATATGCATTCGTAAATCAAGTCCTTTCTTGAGTTGGGCACAGGGATGGAGCAACTGTTGAGCATCTGAGCTTATGGTTGTTTGTGTGGGAAAGGGGTTGAGTGTGTATGAATGTGTGTGTGTGTGTGTATGTATCCCACATATGTTGCTAGGGGGTAAGGATGTTAGGGACAATATAGGATGAATCACAATAATTGTTTGCTAAAGCTTTCGTGGCTTCAATGAGAGCGGACAGTTATTCTCCCATGGGGAAAACAACCTGTGGTTCCCTTGGTTAAAACATCGGCTCATAGCAAAACACTTTTTCAAAAGCAATTTTCTTGTCGTCTGCTTGTTTTAGTCAATTACAACATTTCATTTAAGAAAAGTACAATGTCTAAAGATTACTTTTCAACATTGCCTGCTCCCAAGCGTTCTCGCTACATAGAAATTCTTAATATTGTTGGGCTACCCTGTTCCTGATTAACCATTTTCATGACGGCACTAGCCACGTGAATGAGTGCTAGCTAGCTACCGACCGCAACATTAGCAATCTAGCCATGGCCAACAACACAAACAAACAGACTATACAGCTTCAAGTAGTGAATATCTTACCTGTGATGAAATGTTTTCCACACACATAGCTACGTGTACTTGGACACCGGGTCCCATAATTTCCCACTCTCCCTCACTGAATAGCTTGATGCCACAGGGCTCTCCTTGCAGGCTCTATTTCCGTACATGGGAGCATTGCAAATTAGAGATTGAGATTTTTTACCTGATTTGACGTACACTGTACAACACAGCATCTTTTCGGCATGGTTTTTGATTTCTGTATAATTAAAAAAGTAAAAAAATTGGCTATTTTATAATGGGGGTCAATAGGGAAGACGGATTGTTTTCCCCCAAGGTGGGGAAAAAATGTACCTGTTTGCAATAAGGCATTAAAGTAATACTGCAAAAAATGTGGCAAATTTTTAAAATGTGGGTCCTGAATACAAAGCGTTATATTTGGGGCAAATACAACACAACACATCATTCATATTTTCAAGCAATATGGTGGCTACATCATGTTATGGGTATGTTTGTCATCGACAAGGACTATGGAGTTTTTTAGGATAAATATAAATGTAATTAGTGACTCCTTGTGGCGGGCCGGGTGCCTGCAGGCTGACATCAGTCAGCAGTTGAACAGTGTTTCTCCGACACATTGGTGCAGCTGGCTTCCGGGTTAAGCGGGTGTTAAGAATCGCGGTTTGGTGGGTCATGTTTCGGAGGACACATCACTCGACCTTCGCCTCTCCCGAGACCGTTGGGGAGTTGCAGCGATGAGACAAGATCGTAATTGGATCGCAATTGGATATCACGAAATTGGGGAGAAAAAGGGGGTAAAATACAAAAAGAAACACAAACCAAAAAAATAGTAGTAGAGCTAAGCACAGTCAAAATCCTAGAGGAAACCTGGTTCAGTCTGCTTTCCAACAGACACTGGGAGATAAATTCACCTTTCAGCAAGACAATAACCTAAAACACGAGGTCAAATATACACTGGAGTTTCTTACCAAGACGATATCGAGTGGCCTAATTAAAGTTGACTTAAATCAGCTTGAAAATCTATTGCAAGACATGAAAAAGTCTGTCTAGCAATGATCAACAACCAACTTGACAGAGCTTGAAGAATTGTTAAAACACAAATCGGCAAATATTGTACAATCCAGGTGTGCAAAGCTCTTAGAGACTTACCCAAAAAGACTCACAGCTGTAATCACTGCCAAAGGTGATTCTAACATGTATTAACTCAGGGGGTTGAATAATCAAGATATATTAGTGTTTTATTTTCCATAAATGTTTGAAGAATATTATACTTTTTCTTCCACTTTCACATTACAGATTATTGTGTGTAGATCGTTGACAAAAATGACAATTAAATCTATTTTAATTCCACTTTGTAACACAACAAAATTTGGAAAAATTCAAGGGGTGTGAATATTTTCTGACGGCACTGTATAAGAACAGACACTATATAACATAAACACTATGTATACGCACAGGCAACATGATTTTATACTTGTTTATGTATCATGATTGTGACTTCATAGAAGCTAAAGCAATGATTGGCAATGGACTAGCCTCGTGGCCAAATGTTAACATACTGTAGCAAATTTAGCTAATTGTAAGATACTGGAAATCCAGCCATTTCATTGTTATTCAAGATCATTATAGTTCCGTTCCAAGCCCCCATTTACACAGCTAGCCATGTAAATCATGTTGGATAAAGAAATATTAGCAATGTAAAAACTAGAGACTCAAGAGTGAATGCTGCACTTCAGGGATTTTTGGTCTGATTATAAAAAGTTATTTGCCACACGCAAACCTTTCCTTACGATAATCTGTGTGAAAATACACACTTCACTACAAATCTGTGTTTAGGCTTAGCACATAAAAGAGCTGCAGCACTCTCATTGTTTGCATGGGTAACTAACTAGTAAGTCAATTGACTATTTATTCTCATAGCAATCCACATAAATTATGTGAGTTATTGATTTCGTCTTATTGATGACTCCCTTCCCAGAACATATGACATACTCAGAAGATTAAATGCCTCAGCAACGGTATTACACAACATAAGTACATCAAATGTAATGTACTTATTATATTTTATGTAATTTCAACTTGGTCATTTACATTTTAGTCATTTAGCAGACGCTCTTATCCATAGCGTACATTTTCATACTGGTCCCCCGTGGGAATAAAACCCAAAACCCTGGCGTTGCTAGCGCAATGCTCTATCAACTGAGCCACACAGGCCATCAAAGGTAACGTAGCTACTTACCATTTTATGGCATTCAAACATTGTGTGAAATATGCATTATTTTTCATTAGTTGTGAATGGAAGAGGTAGGGTGATAACTTGAAAAGTCCTTTCATAAGAAATGTGTAAAAAGTGGAACAGCAGCAACGTGTAGCCTATGGCATAATACAGTATGATCACTGACTATATACTATATATATATGTTTCAACAATGAGCTACTTCTCAATTATACAGTGGCAGCTATCTGAATATTTGTAAAAGCATAGCCAACATAAGTATATCTCCATCTCATGTGTGTTGTAGATAATCAGTTAATATCACACTTACAGGAGAAATAAAAATTAGGCCTAATAAACTTAATTATTAATAAATATGTATTTCATTACTTGTAAACATTCATAAGCATTTGATGTGAGCATGTGATAATATATAAAGCATTTATAACGTCTTCCTCATATTATAAAGTGTTACCGAAATACATTGAATGCTTTCTTAAAAATTGCTAATATATTAATGAATGAATCGATCAATCAATTAAATTAATCAATCAACATTATTTTCACAGTTACGTGGATAGGATACTTACCACTGCACTGACATTCATCAATACGCAGCAGAGAACAATTCTGATTCTCCCCACAGATACCATGACTTCCTTGTGACCGTCAACCTGAACCAACACTTTTAATCACCAAGACACCCCCTGCTCACAACTCCTTATCCTCTCTAGGTTGCAGCGAAGGGAACCGTCCCCCGAAACATGTAGAGTGGTGGTCCTCGAGGCTGTGTCCCATTGCCGCTCCTATTACCTTGGTGCCTGCACACGTCTCACTGACAGTGATGATGAAGATGTCGTAACTTTGTTTCACAAGAGGGTAAAGCTTAGGTAGGAGGTGATCCTTCTATCCTTCTCATGAATGGCACCACATGAACCACGGCATTGTTGGATGGGAAGTTATTCAATCAAAACGTCCAGCTTCTCCTGCACCGCTGAGAGTGACAATAGAATCAGATGTGGAAGTTAAGTCAAGGATTCTCTATAACCACTGTTAGTCTTCCAATGCGCACTCTCTTCTTTTGTTTCAATCTTCTGTATGTAGTGCTTCTCTTGTGAACAATGAGCATTGGTAAGGTCAAGTTCCAGTGACTAGGTATGGAGTTCCTCATGTATCTCAGGGATGAGTACCTCTACTATGTTCCTTTGTGTGAACATGATGTTAGTTAGTAAGGGGAGGAGGGAAGAGTAGGAGAGCTGAGAGCTGCTCATCTACTGCAGCTCCTTCCACTGTTGACTGTGGGAATGGGCTGTCCTCTTGGCGTTCCACCTCAGTTAACTCTTTGCTGCCTGGTGCAGCCAACATTCCCCATCCTGTATCTCTCTCTGTGCTTCTGTGTTTCTCTCTCCCTCCACACCTCCCTTTTTGCTGTGTAGACTACTCCCCCTATCTGCATCTCCAGGTGACTCAGTATCTCAGGTTTATTCTCTATTCTCTCAGTATCTATTTTTCTCCTTCTCTAAATATGCTCTCTTCAACAGGCCATAATTATCTTTCAGAATGTATATCATCAGTACAGCCAAAGTCCATCAAAGAAGTGGGCCACACACCAAAGAAAATACACCATGGAGCAAATGCATCCCATAACATTTTCACATGCATAAAACAACAATGACATTCGATGAGAACAATGTGTTAATCTAGAAAATATTTGAAGTTATACAAATAATTTGCTTATAAAGTCCTACTACAATAAAAACATTAACAATGAAAAGGGTTCTTTGTTTTTTTTATATCACTCAAAATCAATGTATTTAATTGAAATGAAATCTTAGAAACTGGCTTTAACATGATTATAACAAAACAACGTGCATTACTTTACCTCCAATTCTATCACGAAGACATTTTGAGAGGCTGTAAGAAATGTTGGCTTGTTTTTTTTTACACCCAAAAGACACCCTTTAAATAATGTCTATCCAAATGCAGACAACAACATTTACCGTTGGAAATATTGTCTGTCGCCCTCTTGTGGAAACAGTAAAGTTTTAAATGACGGACTTTTATTTTGAAAGGTCTGTTTCTTTCGTCACTAGACAACCCGGAAGCGTCAATTTCACCTCAAAGGACAGGGGCATGACTCTGTTGCTCTCTTTATAAAGTGTAAGTTTACGGAAAATGTGTTACTTTCATTAATTCATACGTTTTCCATTAGGAACAGCCATTATAGCTAGTAAGCTAGCAGACAGACAGTTATGTGGTCTTCTTAGCAGCAAGTAGTAACGTTAGCTAGCTAGCTAAGCTTATCAAATGTAGGCATTTATTTTTGATTTTTTCATAATAGCGAGGCAACTGTCATAAGCCATTTGAGCATTTGCACATACGTCCACCTGTTTCTTCTGGTTCTCGCATGTATAGCAAACATATAATACTGTCTGTCAATGCAATGCACTTACACTTTCCTTTTCTGACTCAAGGGCAATGGCATGGGGAGTGGTGTTGAGGGGTTTCTTGCCTCTGTGTCTACGTCGACTTGCCTGCTTGACCACAAACACTTACATGGGCGCAAGGATTCGTCCAGTACGCACAGACCTGACGGTGCCATGTCGCTACCCACTTTGGACAACACATCCTGTAAGAACACTACATATGTGCCCTAACTTGTGTGCTGGCCATAATAAATGGTCAAAGGTGAAAAATATAAAAGGACCCAAAGATGCAGCCCGGAGTCGAATGTTCATGAAGTTTGGGATGATGATAAGAATTGCAGTCAAAGGTAAGCTTGACTGACAACTTGTTTGCTCCAATTCAATGCACTACATGTGAGCATTATGAGGAATGTTTTGACTGGTGCTGCATCAACCATTCCCATGTTTTGCTTGTTAATTCTGTCTTCTACAGAAGGGGGATCTAGTAACCCAGAATTCAATCTAGCATTGGCGAATGTAGTGGAGCAATGCCGAGGCAAGAACATGCCCAAAGTGTCCATAGAAGCTGCCATCAAAGGGGCGGTAAGTTGATGGCATGATCAAAGTTAAATGTTTAGGTAACACTTATATAACACTTGAATAAAATGCATTATGATGCAGTTACACTGAACACAAATATAAACGCAACATGCAACAATTTCAAAGATTTTACTGCGTTACAGTTCATATAAGGAAATCAGTCAATTTAATTGAATTCATTAGGCCCTAATCTATGGATTTCACATGAATGGAAATACAGATATGCATCTTTTGGTCACAGATACCTTTAAAAAAAGGTAGGGGCATGGACAGAAAACCAGTCAGTATCTGGTGTGACCACCATTTGCCTCAAGCAGTGTGACATCTCCTTCGCATAGAGTTGATCAGTCTGTTGATTGTGGCCTGTGAAATGTTGTCCCACTCCTCTTCAATGGCTGTGCGAAGTTGCTGGATATTGGTGGGAACTACCCCACCGCCACCATAGGGGACTCTGTTCACAGTGTTGACATCAGCAAACCGCTCGCCCACACGACAACATACACGCTGGCGTCATTGAAACCGGGATTCATCCGTCATGAAGAGCACACTTCTCCAGCGTGCCAGTGGCCATCAAAGGTGAGCATTTGCCCACTGAAGTCAGTTAAGACGCCGAACTGCAGTCAGGTCAAGACCCTGGTGTGTCACAGGTGATGAAGCCGTATGTGGAGGTCCTGGGCTGGCGTGGTTACACGTGGTCTGCTGTTGAGGCCAGTTGGACGTACTGCCAAATTCTCTAAAACGACGTTGGAGGCGGCTTATGGTAGAGAAATGAACATTCCATTTTCTGGCAACAGCTCTGGTGAACATTCCTGCAGTCAGCATGCCAATTGCACGCTCCCTCAAAACTTGAGACATATGTGGCATTGGGTTGTGTGACAAAACTGCACATTTTAGTGGCCTTTTATTTTCCCCAGCACAAGGTGCACCTGTGTAATGATCATAATGTTTAATCAGCTTCTTGATATGCCACACCTATCAGGTGGATGGATTATCTTGGCAAAGGAGAAATGCTCACTAACAGGGATGTAAACAAATTTGTGCACAAAATTAGAGAGAAATAAGCTTTTTGTGCATATGGAAAATGTCTGGGATCTTTTATTTCAGCTCATGAAACATGGGACCAACACTTTACATGTTGTATTTATATTTTTGTTCAGTGTAATGAATTGTAAGACTTGTCATGAGCATGTATGACAACCGTAGTGTTACGGATGTGTTCACTCAACTGTACCTTTTTACCCTGGTTACACGTGTCTGCTACATTGAATCTGCACGTTGTCTATCCCATAAGTACTTACATTATGTGAAACGCTTTTGTCCAGAGGTGGGACCAAGTCACTATTATTCGAATCACAAGCAAGTCACAAGGTCTGAGTATCAAGTCGAGTCCCAAGTAGAACGGGTCGAGTCTCAAGTCAAGTCCCGGTCGTGCATTCTAAGAGCAAGTCGAGTAAAAAAAGATCTATACATGCAATGACTTGTTCAACTACAAATATTTGTCTTTATTGAGGCTACCAGACAGCCCTTTTGATTATTATGTAATAATAAATGACAAACTCCAAATTCAAGCTTCATAAGTAAATGATCAATTTCGAGCAATTTTGACATACCAAAAGACCAGTAGGCCTATACTAGTAATTTTTGCTTGATGCCCCATTGCTGGTGAGCTTGCAAAGTAAACAGTTAATATTCTTGATCACCATTTTATTTTTGGAGCTGCATATTTCTTTATGCCAGTTTTTGACCTCTCTCCCTACAAAATGTTTTTGACCCGCAACCCCCAAAAAGGAGTGGTTCAATGCTGTTGACCCTGCGCCCGCACATGAACGCGCGCACATTCGCTGCACAAATGTAGCCTGTCATTACAGCCGTAAACGATGATGCATTTAAAAAATGCAAAATACAGAGATTAACTCAGTTTTACACCTGCATTTTGAGCTTAGTCATTCATGTTAGCAGTCAATATCAACGTCACTTCTCTGGAGTCAAGAGCAAGCAGGATCATACGGACTAGGGGTGTGCCTATATGGCCATACTCGTAATCGTAGCCTATCCGTAAATTAACAGTTGATAGTCAGATTGGAAAAAACTGAAGTGTTTTAATTTTACTAAGTAGATGTTAGCAAAATAACTCCCTTCGCATTCTCCCAGCAAAAATACCTGCAGATTAGCGACAGCGCGCGGAGGGGTGTGTATCTGTCTGTGTGTCCTCAACTTGCAGTGGGCAGCCAAGTTTGCTGTCACTCAGTCAGAATGCGAATCAGGGTTACATTTTTTGCCCTACCCTTGCCCCGCTTGTTAGATATTCTGAAACTAACTGCAGCTCTTTAAGTGTTGCTGTCATTTCAGTCGCTGTGGTAGCTGACGTGTATAGTGTTGAGTCATCCGCATACATAGACACACTGGCTTTACTCAAAGCCAGTGGCATGTCGTTAGTAAAGATTGAAAAAAGTAAGGGGCCTAGACAGCTGCCCTGGGGAATTCCTGATTATACCTGGATTTTGTTGGAGAGGCTGCCATTAAAGAACACCCTCTGTGTTCTGTTAGACAGGTAACTCTTTATCCACAATATAGCAGGGGGTGTAAAGCCATAACACATACGTTTTTCCAGCAGCAGACTATGATCGGTAATGTCAAAAGCCGCACTGAAGTCTAACAAAACAGCCCCCACAATCTTTTTATCATCAATTTCTCTCAGCCAATCAACAGTCATTTGTGTCAGTGCTGTGCTTGTTGAATGTCCTTCCCAATAAGCGTACTGAAAGTATGTTGTCAATTTGTTTACTGTAAAATAGCATTTTATCTGGTCAAACACCATTTTTTCAAAAGTTTACTAAGGGTTGGTAACAGGCTGATTGGTCGGCTATTTAAGCTTGTTAAGGGGGCTTTACTATTCTTAGGTAGGGGAATAACTTATGCTCCCCTCCAGGCCTGAGGGCACACACTTTCTAGTTGGCTTAAATTGAAGATATGGCAAACAGGAGTGGCAATATCGTCCACTATTATCCTCAGTAATTTTCCATCCAAGTTGTCAGACCCCAGTGGCTTGTCATTGTTGATCGACAATAATACTTTTTTCACCTCTTCCACACTTACTTTACGGAATTCAAAATTACAATGCTTGTCTTTCATAATTTGGTCAGATATACTTGGATGTGTAGTGTCAGCGTTTGTTGCTGGCATGTCATGCCTACATTTGCTAATCTTGCCAATGAAAAAATAATTAAAGTAGTTGGCAATATCAGTGGGTGTTGTGATGAATGAGCCTTCTGATTCAATGAATGATGGAGCGAAGTTTGCCTTTTTGCCCAACATTTCATTTAAGGCACTCCAAATCTTTGTACTATCATTCTTTGTCATTTATCTTTGTTTCATAGTGCAGTTTCTTCTTTTTATTCAGTTTAGTCACATGATTTCTCAATTTGCAGTATGTTTGATTATTTTTCTTGCTTTACTGGGAAGCTTAGCAGAGGTAGACATACTCTGGTTATTTTTATTAGTGCAGGGTGAGCTGCACACAATGGACTTCCTACTTGGGCACACCACCTCAGTGCTAACAATATTACTCTGGTTCATAGGCATACAGTGAGGGAAAAAAGTATTTGATCCCCTGCTGATTTTGTACGTTTGCCCACTGACAAAGAAATCATCAGTCTATAATTTTAATGGTAGGTTTATTTAAACTGTGAGAGACAGAATAACAACAAAAAAATCCAGAAAAACGCATGTCAAAAATGTTATCAATTGATTTGCATTTTAATGAGGGAAATAAGTATTTGACCCCTCTGCAAAACATGATTTAGTACTTGGTGGCAAAGCCTTCAGCTCCCTCCACAGATTTTCTATGGGATTAAGGTCTGGAGACTGGCTAGGCTACTCCAGGACCTTAATGTGCCTCTTCTTGAGCCACTCCTTTGTTTCCTTGGCCATGTGTTTTGGGTCATTGTCATGCTGGAATACCATCCACGACCATTTGCAATGCCCTGGCTGTATAAAAGACACCTGTCCACAGAAGCAATCAATCAATCAGATTCCAAACTCTCCAGGCAATACATTTATACAGGCAACGAGCTGAGATTAGGAGCACACTTTTAAAGGGAGTGCTCCTAATCTCAGTTTGTTACCTGTATAAAAGACACCTGTCCACAGAAGCAATCAATCAGATTCCAAACTCTCCACCATGGCCAAGAACAAAGAGCTCTCCAAGAATGTCAGGGACAAGATTGTAGACCTTCACAAGGCTGGAATGGGCTACAAGACCATCGCCAAGCAGCTTGGTGAGAAGGTGAAAATAGTTGGTGCGATTATTCGCAAATGGAAGAAACACAAAAGAACAGTCAATCTCCCTCGGCCTGGGGCTCCATGCAAGATCTCACCTCGTGGAGTTGCAATGATCATGAGAACAGTGAGGAATCAGCCCAGAACTACACGGGAGGATCTTGTCAATGCTCTCAAGGCAGCTGGGACCATAGTCACCAAGAAAACAATTGGTAACGCACTACGCCGTGAAGGACTGAAATCCTGCAGCGCCTGCAAGGTCACCCTGCTCAAGAAAGCACATATACAGGCCCGTCTGAAGTTTGCCAATAAACATCTGAATGATTCAGAGGAGAACTGGGTGAGAATGTTGTGGTCAGATGAGACCAAAATCGAGCTCTTTGGCATCAACTCAACTCGCCGTGTTTGGAGGAGGAGGAATGCTGCCTATGATCCCAAGAACACCATCCTCACTGTCAAACATGGAGGTGGAAACATTATGCTTTGGGGGTGTTTTTCTGCTAAGGGGACAGGGCAACTTCACCGCATCAAAGGGACGATGGACGGGGCCATGTACCGTCAAATCTTGGGTGAGAACCTCCTTCCCTCAGCCAAGGCATTGAAAATGGGTCGTGGATGGGTA
This sequence comes from Coregonus clupeaformis, assembly GCF_020615455.1. Taxonomy (NCBI): domain Eukaryota; kingdom Metazoa; phylum Chordata; class Actinopteri; order Salmoniformes; family Salmonidae; genus Coregonus; species Coregonus clupeaformis. The sequence continues at coordinate 31,873,161 of NC_059192.1, read as the reverse complement.
TTCCAGCATGACAATGACCCAAAACACATGGCCAAGGCAACAAAGGAGTGGCTCAAGAAGAAGCACATGAAGGTCCTGGAGTGGCCTAGCCAGTCTCCAGACCTTAATCCCATAGAATATCTGTGGAGGGAGCTGAAGGTTTGAGGTTATAGACTGATCATGTCTTTGTCAGTGGGCAAACGTACAAAATCAGCAGGGGATCAAATACTTTTTTCCCTCACTGTATGAGTACTGCACACAATAGCTATAGGATCAGCAGAGGCATTCCGGGCAGTAAGAGGGACATAAATTAGGTTATTTACATTTTGTCTTTCAACGCCCCTAGGATAATGTACATTTTCTGAATCATTATGACAACTCAGCGACACAATGGTAGGGATTAAATGAGCTGGACTTGGGTCATTGATAAGTCATTGCCTCAACGCAGCCTTATAATGCTGTGAAAGGATCCAGGAACCCAAATGATTTGGGTGGATCCCATCCTCCTTATAATTATCTCCACCTCGTGTTGAGATTCAAAGTTCCAATCATTTTAAACGTGTAGCAGCCGCTTTCACATTTTCTGGTCTGATGTGTTCATTTATAATCCGTCCTTTATACATTGCTCGAAAAGGGGCGGTTCCGTCAGGCTGACACTCTCTCTGACCTCACTCGAGGCGTGACTTGTCCCTGTGCAAAGCTCATGGAAAACAATTATCTCTTATAGCGTTCTCAAATCACATCCCTCTCTTAACAAAAATACTTTCATAATTTTTCATATTACATGCACAACGTATAGGATGGAAACTTCCAACATGTAGTGGGTATACTTTCCAAGTTACAGTATTTCCTTTATAACATTTTTAATGACATCACAAAATAACAAACAATATGACATTAGTGTTCTATAGATCTCCTCCGACCATTCCCCACGTTCTACGTTAGGAATATTATTCCAGTATTCGCTTTTGATCGTGCTAAAGTTTCAGCGGGAAAAGGTTTGTTGAAACAAAGACATTCCTTTGGGGGATCTTGAAAGGGAGAGCCTGGCCTTCTTTGTTGATTTACAACAGGGTGTGAGCTGTTAATCCTACTGCAGGAATAATACGCTCATCCGGCTCCAGAGACGTGCTCCGACCACCAACTGTATCATATGTGCTCGCAGGAAAATAGATCACATGCTGCATAGCGAAGAAAAATACATGTTTAGAACTGATAATTGATCTCATGGTGCAAGAATGAATGTAATGTAATGTAATATTTTATGTTCTTGATGGACACTTGCCTGGCTACCAAGACTCCTTGCTCTGGCCAAACACTACGCCACGCCCACGGACGTTAGTTTCTTCTCCACAATGAGTCTTGATCTGAGCACCGCCCCGACCCTTCACCGAATATGAACAAATTGAGGGCCATCTGATTGGTCCAGAAACCGATGGGTTGAGCCAGAGCCAGAACACACGTGGGTAAATCTGCGGTTTGAAAATTCATCATTGGCTTTGATACTCTGATTGGTTAGACGATCCAATCGTTGATGTCTTTGTTTTGTACAACACTCCTCGTGCCCCTCGTCACCACAAACGACATCAATGATGGCCAGTCTCAGATTAAAGTATGTAGCGAATGACAGAGCAGCAGAATCATTTAGTTTATCCTCAGGCTAGATGGATACATCTTTCTAGAAACAAAACAGCCTACACAGCCTCCATCTGCTCAACAAACTCAAACTACTTGTTTTGGGGAGCTGCTACAGTTTACAAATCTCCCTCGTGGCAGTCAAGTCATTCTGTCAAGAGTCGTTCACAATCTAGTCCGGTTGTGGCCGCAACTAGACCTCGTTTCAAAGGTATCAAGAAATAATCGTATTTGTCTGCCTAGCAATCACAAATGTACATTGTTTGAGGCACACTTTTGTAAGTCTCAGTCAGAAATGACAGCTCCAATAAGCCCCCTATGGTGAACGAGAGGCTTGTAGAATCATGAGTCTTTCAAGTTTTTATCTCATTGTTCACAAGTAGGGGGTCCTGCGTGCTCTGGGGCATTACTGAATAAAATAAACAAAGATTTGTTCATTTTACTGAACAAGTTGAAAAGATCTCTCAGTAAAAAGATTCAAACTTCCCATCACTACTGGATATGTGTGCCCGCCTTTGCGTGCCAGTGCTGATGACTGGTCATTGGTCAACAGTCAAGCACAGATTAGATGTTCGAGACAAGAATTTGGTGCAATGCCGTAGGCCTATGTTAGTGACCACATCGAATAGGCAAAGGTATAACTATACTGTTTCAAAGATTTTACTGAGTTACAGTTCATATAAGGAAATCAGTCAATTGAAATAAATAAATGTATCTATGGATTTCACTTTACTGGGAATACAGATATGCATCTGTTGGTCACAGATACCTTAAAAATAATGGGCCTCAGGATCTCGTCACGGAATCTCTGTGCATTCATATTGCCATTGATAAAATGCAATTGTGTTCATTGTCCATAGCTTATGCCTGCCCATACCATAACCCCACCGCCACCATGGGGCACTCTGTTCACAACGTTGACATCAGCAAACCGCTTGCCCACACGACGCCACACACGTGGTCTGCGGTTGTGAGGCCAGTTGGACGTACTGCCAAATTCTCTAAAACGACATTGGAGGCAGCTTATGGTATAGAGAAATTAATATTACATTCTATGGCAACAGCTCTGGTGGACATTCCTGCAGTCAGCATGCCAATTGCACGCTCCCTCAACTTGACACTTCTGTGGCATTGTGTGACAAAACTGCACATTTGAGTGGCCTTTTATTTTCCCCAGCACAAGGTGCACCTTTGTAATGATCATGCTATTTAATCAGCTTCTTGATATGCCACACCTGTCAGGTGTATAGATTATCTTGGCAAAGGAGAAATGCTCACTAACAGGGACGTAAACAAATTTGTGAACAGAATTTGAGAGAAATAAGCATTTTGTATATGGAAAATTTCAGGGATATTTTATTTCAGCTCATGAAACATGGGACCAACACTTTACATGTTGCGTTTATATTATTGCTCAGTGTATAAAATACAAATGGTAGTAGGCTATATGTAGCCTATTAAAATATTTATGCATAAAACGAATCCCCATTCAGTTTCACACTCACAACCCTGTAAAAAACGTTTGATTGACAGTTTGCTGGTCCAATCAGAGGGCTGAGTGTGCGTTTCACTAGCCAATCTGTTGCACTTTATTTATTTATTTTTTGCATGTGTGATGCTGCGGCTACTGTCTCTGGCTGCGTGGAAAGTAATAAACAGAGACTCTGTGCCACAAAATGAGTGACAAAACATTACAAAACCTGGCCAGGCAATTTCAAGTCATCAGATCAAGTCGAGTCCCAAGTCTTGAGGCTCCAAGTTATTTTATTTTCTATCAAGCCAAGTCATCAAATTTGTGATTTGAGTCAGACTCGAGTCTAAGTCATGTGACTCGAGTCCACACCTCATCTTTTGTCCTCTTCTCAGGAAAAGTCAAAGACAGGAACCCAGCACACGTATGAAGCCAGGGGCCCTGGTGGCTGCATGCTGCTCATCGATATACTAACTGACAACAACACCCGAAGTCTCCAGGACCTCAGACATCTGCTCAACAAACACGGGTCAGACCAGGGGGAGGGGGTTGGTAAATGTTTTAAGTGTTTCTTATGTTCAGTTCAGATAGTTTTCATTATGTTGTGAATAATTGCATTATGTCAGAGAGCCAGAGTCTGTGTAGGTTTACTGATCCATAGTTTGTTATTGATGCATATTTCTGTGTTTGTCCACAGGGCAGCGCTGTGCGACGGGGTGCGTCATAACTTCAGCAGGAAGGGGGTGGTGGTGACGCAGGGGGAGGGTGTGTCGTCCGAGCGAGCTCTGGAACTGGCCATCGAGGCGGGGGCCGAGGACTTCCAGGAGACCGAGGATGAGGATGAGAAGCCCCTCCTACAGGTAAGACGTGGGTAGGGTCAATACATGCAGGAGTGCACTGCTTTGGTCCTCGAGGGCTGCAGACATGCAAAACATTTTAAAACACCCTAATGAACACGACCCAGGGGTTTTCACGTCAATGTGTAACATGAGTTGAACAAGAAAAAGCAGTTGTGCCAGGGACAAATGAAAACCTGACCTTGAGGGTCTGAGTTGTACACCCTTGAACTAGTGTCCTATCCAGCATCAATACATTACTTTCTCTCTCTCTGTTGTCAGTTTGTGTGTGACATGACAGAGCTGAAGAAGGTGCGGACCTCGCTGGAAGAACTGGGGGTGCGCACTGTGTCCGCCGGCCTGGAGTTTGTTTCCCACACCCCCACGCAGCTTCCACAAGCTCAGCTGGAGGCAGCCTTATCTCTGATAGAAGCCCTGAGCGACTGCCTAGACGTGGTGCGGGTCTGGGACAACATCCAGGCCCAGAGCTGACAGTCATTATGTATTATTGTCATGTTACATATTATGGACATCTCACGTTAGACAATATTGCACGTTTGGACATTGAATTGAACAGACAAATCTTAACACCAGATCTGCTCATCTATGTACTGTACAAAAGTCATGGTTGCAGTTATTTTAAGAAGACACATTGCACTTGTCAGTGCTAAAAAAAAAAAATTCTCTGGAAGCTCGGGAGCAAGAGAAGTTGGACAGGATTCAGACTTGAGATCTGTGTGCTTAACTCAAATTTTCATGCAAGTCTCCTATTGACAACAACAAATAAGGATTTACGTGAAAGTCTGAGTTGCAGGTGCTTATTTCAACTCTGAATCGGCCCGATTGTGACTAGCAAGGATTTTGTGTCAGGAAACCATGTGACACTCATGTGAACCTGCTTAAAGTCAAAACAACTATCATGTCCAAATAAAACTATTTAATTTCTCATCTGCACAAGAGTGTTTACTGCTCAGAACTCTGGAGGGACTTGGCTACAATGTCACTGCATGAATGTGATGTTATCAAACATGCATTATCTGATACGGTTTGTTTCGGCACTGTTGATATAGTCAATCATCTCAACACTTAATAATTTCAACCTTTCTTGGAACAAATATGATGGGAAAACTATTTCTAAACAAAATGCATTTGATAAATGTTAAAGATCAACAATGTCAGTTTGGTTTGTTTTCCTTTCCATGATAAATGTTACATCAGGAAGGAAAAGGCGCAACTCTCGCTCAATTAAAAACATACTTTATTTATCTAAATATTACAAATCGTGACATTTTGGCAGTCAATTGCCTTCATCAGACTCATATAAATGTTACAGAAGTCTTTGCTCAAACAATATAGAACATAAAACCCATCTATAATGTTCTCAATCATAAAGGGTGTTTAATTTATTTTTCATATTTCTATTTAACATTTAATATCATCAACATATATGATCTGGCAAAAAAGACTTATTTTAACCTTTACTTTATTTTGTGACAGGAAATGCCCTGACCTTTACAAAGCCTTCTCCCAGATCTGTTTGGGCTCTTTCCCACTCCATTGCTGTCCTTGTCAAGCCAAACATGACAAGGACTTGGCATGATGGCCTCAGTTCCAGTCTGTTTGTGCTAAGTCCTCCATCCAGCTCAGCGGCTTATCTTGTACACCACATCTCCAACCTGCAGGATCCCAATCTTGCTGACGGTGTACATCTGTCCAAACAGTGGCGATGTCTTATAGATGTGCTTCTCAGCTTCATCACACAGTCGGTAGTTTTTTAGCGTCTCCAGTGGCTGTTTCCTACTGATGACTCCTGTTTCAGGGTCGACCGTGGTGAAGATGCACCTTCCGCATGCCATCACGCGGTGCATCCGCACATCGCCAATCTGGATGTCTTCCCAAGAATCCTCATCAAACGCTTCGCAACTGCTAATGATGATATTTGGTCGAAAGCGTGCCACTGTGACGTCATTCTCCAGCCTGCTGCTTAGATCCTTCACAGAGGCTTCAGACAGCAACATTATCGGGCCACAATCAGAGTACGCAATCTTTTCACTCTGAGGATAGAGAGACTCTGTCTCTGCTGGCCTCCTGGGCTTCATGTGGGGCTCAAAGTGCACCAGGCGAAAGGTTTTCTCAGCAGCCAGGTAGCTGGTGAGCCAGCTAGACACTTCGTTGCCACAGTCCCTGCCTTGAATGTCGCTGCTAAACACCCTGCAGTTGATGATGGGATTGTCAGGCTGCAGAACGGGGAACCTCAGCTGCTCCATGTCGGGTCCATTCAGACACATCTGTCCCCCCTCACTGGTCAACGACACCAGCACTAGGCGAGGCTCCTGCCTCCCCGTCACCATGTGGCCATCCTCAGTGATCACCAGCCAGTGCCTACATTAAAACACAATTAATGGGGGGGAACAAGCTACATTTACTCCAGCCATTATCACCTTGTTTCTGTAGCTTCAGTCACCTCAGTCAATAGGGGACTTTATTTTCTATGCACACTCACATACTACACTGACACTCCAACACACTACATACGCTCACACACAAAACACACTTTCACAGTCAAATACACTGCTGCTACTCTGTTTATTATATATCCTGATTGCCTAGTTACAGTATTTACATGTGGGTAGGAGGAAAAGTATTACCTCAACTACCTCGTAACCCTGCACATTGACTTGGTACTGGTACTCCTTGTATATAGCCTTGTTATTGTGTTACTATTTCCTTTTTTATTTAGCAAATATTTGTCTTACCTTTTAATTCTGCATTGTTGGGATGGGCACTGTAAAGTCTACACCTGTTGTATTCGGCGCATGTGACCAATAAAATGTTATTTGACTTAACGTTCTACAAATACATGTTATACAAGAATTAACTGCTATGCACGAGCTCAGTACGGGATTAAAACTCTAGTTTAGTTTAATGTCAAGTCAAACAGAAGTTACCAAGCCAAAGCCCTCTACTACAGCCATCTTTACCTCTGCACTATTTTGAGAAAAAGTTACACTGTTCCCTGCAGCTGCATCAATGTGCTCTCCACAATGATTTATACACTAGATGACTTACGGGACGCTGTTTTGAAGCTACCGCACCTCAATCTTGGCATTCCCCACCATTGTAAAGAAAATATTTGGGAGGCTAAAGAAATGCATTTATGAATGTCTACATTTGTTTTTGCCACATGTATTATATTACAGACACCTTAATGCATACTTTTACATTATATTATGTGAGCTAAACTAAAATAATATATATATACAAACTATTTCTTTAAAGTATATATTTTTTAAAGTATTAATGTTACTGTCCCCACTACAACAAAAAAATACTTAAATACATATCATTTGTCCTTGAAACATTTAAATGAAATCCTATAGAATTACATGTAGGGGGTTCGATTACTCTTGCCTGGGGCCCGTGTAGGCATGTTTTGCAATGGGTGAAAGTTGATTGCATTCGTTTTGGAACCGGGCTGCCTCCCAGGCGTGAGCCAGGTGCCCCGTTCAAAACAATGTGACACAGGAGCATGTAGAGTAATGAGTAGGATTCTGTGTTTTCACATGGAAAAGTGATTACTTTTAAGCTTTATCTGCATTCTCAATGAAAACGAGTTAGAAAATTCTAACATTTATTTTATGGAAAAGATATGCATGTTTCTGGACGATGCACTATGCTACCTTGTTGACAAAATGACAGAGCAGCACAGATGACTGTTCGATTTGAGAAGGGTGCTCCACCCTCCCTGCTTTTGTCCGATGACGTAACGGGCCTTTGCCCGGTGGCACAGCATAATCGAATCCGCCCATTCATTCCTATGGAGGACTGCTTTTCTGAGGAATGCCAATATGGCCGACCGGTGGCTTCAAAGCCGCTCCCGTCAGCAAACCATATGACTCTCCCTAAAACCAGCCAACCATACAAACAGCCTTCCCTCACGCTCCCAGGCATTCACATGGTCCCAAAGTAAGCCAAATAATGCCACTAAACTGCATTTGCCTTTTAATCAGGATTGGAATGATTTTAGTAGCCTATTTTACAGAACATTATGCTCCATTGACCTCCATTGAAAAAGTGCAAGGTGCCAATATATTTGATCGGATCTGTACATTGTTGAGTGGTATCTCATCAGAATGACCACCACAACATTTCCCTGACATGTTCTGATCTTTCACTTAAATAATTCACTTGAATAATTGATAAACATACTATTTGTTATTGTTGTTATTAGGGTTAGGCAACATGCAATTACTTCGATCAATAGTTGTGAGAAAGGATGACAACATAAAATACAGTAGCTATGTTGACACGGCTTATGTAACGTTTGGGACCAATTCAAGCAGTGCATTAGCTACTTGTAAAAAACATATTGCAATAATTTATTCGGAAAAGGTCAGAATAAAATGTTACAAACCGATCTCTAAGTTCACCGTACTTCAAACCGATCTGTTTACATTCTGCAAGAGCCACGGAGACAGCTCTACCCGACTTCAGTGGGTGAATGAGTATCTGTGACACAACTCCCACGCGGGTAACTTTCTTCGGCCTTAGTAAAAACGTATATCCAAGTCCAAGTACGACAACAGTAATACCACCACCTACAGTCCAGAGCTGGGCTTTCTTATATATAAATGTAAACGCATTTCTCAACACCTCTACTAAATCCATCTTTACTTTTAGAAGGCGCAGCAGATTGAATTTGGCAAAAATAACGCCAGTAGAGGGGGCTGGTCTATGATGACGTCGGAGAACGGCTAGTTCCAGGGCATATTGCTGCGTTCAAAACTGGGAACTGGGAAATCGGAAATCTCCGACTTTTGACTTCAGTGCATTCAAAACAACAGGGAACTCGGATAAAAACGAGCTCCATCTGGGAAAATCGATTTGAATGGTCATCTAACTCGGAATTCCAACTCGGGAACTCAGAACTGGGCAATCGGAAATCTCTGACTTTTGACTTCAGTGCTTTCAAACAACTCGGAATTCTAACTCTGGAACTCGGCTTCTTTCTAGAACTCCAACTTTCCGACCTGAAGATCACTGACGTCATGATTTGACCTTGTATTTTTCAGAGGTATGAAAGTCGGAGCTCTAGAAAGTGGCCCAAGTTCCCAAGTTGGAATTCTGAGTTGGATGACCGTTCAAAACTATTTTTCCCAGTCGGAGCAAGTTTATTTTTTCTCCAGAGTTTTCAATTGTTTCGCCCGCACTGAAGTCGGAAGTAGGAGATTTCAGAGTTCCCAGTTGTTTTGAACGCAGCATTAATGCCGTGTTCAAGTGCTAGTCAGAACTAGGAAACTCTGGGATGTCCGACTTATAATAATAATAATATGCCATTTAGCAGACACTTTTATCCAAAGCGACTTACAGTCATGCGTGCATACATTTTTTTGTGTATGGGTGGTCCCGGGGATCGAACCCACTACCTTGGCGTTACAAGCGCCGTGCTCTACCAGCTGAGCTACAGAGGACCACCATTCTCTATGGTTGAATTTAATATGTTAATGGTAAGTTCGAGCAGATCACTTTTGTCACCTTTCAAAGTGTGTTGCATTATGGGGATGAAAATTGGCCGACATGTCGAGTGCATGAACTTTACAAAAATCAAGTGATCAAAGGTCATGACATTTTGACTGCCAGTTTCAGTAGTTGCTCTTCACCAACTTTATCCTGCAGCCATCGCCTGCATTGTGGGAGGCTCTACTGTCAACATTTTTACATTTACATTTTAGCAGACGTTCTTATCCAGAGCGACTTACAGTTAGTGAGTGCATACATTTTCATACTGGCCCCCCGTGGGAAACGAACCCACAACCCTGGCGTTGCAAGCGCCATGCTCTACCAACTGAGCTACAGGGGGGGTACCAATTATTAGGGTGTTTTTAATTGACCCACGCGAACATGACTGAAACAGGAACCAATGTTAATTTCGACATTATAAAGAATAACTTTTATAAACAACACTGCCATGTTGATCTGAGCCTTGTTGTTGGAAAACCACATTAGTGTCTGACTTTGGGCTGTCACAGATGCACCTCTCCCGACTTCACTCCTCGACTTTTGTCTACAGTTGGTTGCTTTCGCCCCATGCACACAGTAGATTGACTGGTAAGCTTAATGTGGCTCATTTCACAGTGGTTTCAGAGTCCTGCAATAAGAACTATGATGCTAATATTTGTGTATACTCTACATAGTTGTGTTCTGTGGGTGTCACTGAGTAGGCTGATACCCCATTTCATGAGTGCACACTCTATAGGTAAGGCTGTACAGTACAAAATGAATTTCCAATAGACATAGGTTGACATCCAGGCTCTGTCGTAGCCGGCCGCGACCGGGAGACCCATGGGGCGGCGCATAATTGGCCCTGCGTCGTCCAGGGTAGGGGAGGGAATGACCAGCAGGGATGTAGCTCAGTTGGTAGAGCATGGTGTTTGCAACGCCAGGGTTGTGGGTTCAATTCCCACGGGGGGCCAGTATGAAAAATAAAATAATGTATGCACTCACGAACTGTAAGCCGCTCTGGATAAGAGCGTCTGCTAAATTACTAAAATGTAAAAAATGTTGACTGGTAGGCTTAATGTGGTAATTTCACAGTGGTTTCAGAGTCCTGCAGTAAGAGCTAAAATGCTAATATTAGTGTAAACTCTACATAGTTGTGTTCTGTGGGTGTCACTGTGTAGTCTGAGTAGGCTGTTCAATACGCACAATAGACTGGGAAGGAGATTTCCAACAGTCAAAGTCCTGCAATAAGAGCTAAGACACCAATATTTGTGTAAACTCTTGACAATTGTTTTCTGTGTGTGTCACTGAGTAAGCTTATACCCGTTTCGTGGGTGCACAATCCATAGGTAAGGCTGCATAGTGCATATACAGTGCCTTCTGAAAGTATTCACTCCCCTTGACTTTTTCCACATTCTGTTGTGTTACAGCCTAAATTTAAAATTGATTAAATTGAGATTTTGTGTCACTGACCTACACACAATACCCAAAATGTCAACGTGAAATAATGTTTTTATACATTTTTACAAATTAATTACAAATGAAAAGCTGACATATCTTGAGTCAATAAGTATTCAACCCCTTTGTTATGGCAAGCCTAAATAAGTTCAGGAGTAAAAATGTGCTTAACAAGTCACATAGTAAGTTGCATGGTTTAACATGATTTTTGAATGACTACCTCCTCTCTGTACCCCACACATACAATTACAGTGGGGGAAAAAAGTATTTAGTCAGGCACCAATTGTGCAAGTTCTCCCACTTAAAAAGATGAGAGAGACCTGTAATTTTCATCATAGGTACACGTCAACTATGACAGACAAATTGAGAAGAAAAAAATCCAGAAAATCACATTGTAGAATTTTTTATGAATTTATTTGCAAATTATTACTACGCCGCCAGGGACTCAAATCCTGCAGTGCCAGACGTGTCCCCCTGCTTAAGCCAGTACATGTCCAGGCCCGTCTGAAGTTTGCTAGAGTGCATTTGGATGATCCAGAAGAGGATTGGGAGAATGTCATATGGTCAGATGAAACCAAAATAGAACTTTTTGGTAAAAACTCAACTCGTCTTGTTTGGAGGACAAAGAATGCTGAGTTGCATCCAAAGAACACCATACCTACTGTGAAGCATTGGGGTGGAAACATCATTCTTTGGGGCTGTTTTTCTGCAAAGGGACCAGGACGACTGATCCGTGTAAAGGAAAGAATGAATGGGGCCATGTATCGTGAGATTTTGAGTGAAAACCTCCTTCCATCAGCAAGGGCATTGAAGATGAAACGTGGCTGGGTCTTTCAGCATGACAATGATCCCAAACACACCGCCCGGGCAACGAAGGAGTGGCTTCGTAAGAAGCATTTCAAGGTCCTGGAGTGGCCTAGCCAGTCTCCAGATCTCAACCCCATATAAAATCTTTGGAGGGAGTTGAAAGTCTGTGTTGCCCAGCGACAGCCCCAAAACATCACTGCTCTAGAGGAGATCTGCATGGAGGAATGGGCCAAAATACCAGCAACAGTGTGTGAAAACCTTGTGAAGACTTACAGAAAACGTTTGACCTGTGTCATTGCCAACAAAGGGTATATAACAAAGTATTGAGAAACTTTTGTTATTGACCAAATACTTATTTTCCACCATAATTTGCAAATAAATTCATAAAAAATCCTACAATGTGATTTTCTGGAAAAAAAATTCTCATTTTGTCTCTCATAGTTGACGTGTACCTATGATGAAAATTACAGGCCTCTCTCATATTTTTAAGTGGGAGAACTTGCACAATTGGTGGCTGACTAAATACTTTTTTCCCCCACTGTATATGTAAGGTCCCTCAGATAATTACACTTTGGATGGTGTATCAATACAACCAGTCACTACAAAGATACAGGAGTCCTTCCTAACTTAGTTGCCGGAGAGGAAGGAAACCACTCAGGGATTTCACCATGAGGCATTATCAATACATTTGCTAAAATATATATATGTTTTCACTTTGTCATTATGGGGTATTGTGTGTAGATGGGTGAGGGGGAAAAAAGATTCAATCCATTTAGAATTCAGCCTGTAACACAACAAAATGTAGAATAAGTCAAGGGGTGCCATCTAGGACCGCTATACCAGGCGGTGTCAGAGGAAAGCCCAAAAAATCATCCAAGACTCCAGCCACCCAAGCTATAGACTGTTCTCTCTGCTACCACATGACAGGCGGTACCAGTGCACCAAGTCTGGAACCAACAGGACCCTGAACAGCTTATACCCCCAAGCCATAAGACTGCTAAACAAGGCTGCTAAATAGCTAATCAAATGGTTAACTGGACTATCTGCATTGACCCTTTTTTGAACTAACTCTCTTGCACTGACTCTATGCACACACACTGGACTCTACCCACACATACACATGCTTACACCCCCACACACACACACACACACACACACACACACACACACACAGACACACACACACACACACACACACACACACAGTGGAGGCTGCTGAGGGGAGGACAGCGAGTGGTACTTGCGGCCGGCGTCAGTTAAACTGCAATACCGAAGCAAGACTTTAGGAGCAGTCGAAAGCATTCTTTCTAGACCGGAACCCTGGCTCCTTGACAGGAAATTTGACAATTTTTTTCGATAGAGAGCAATGGCGTCTTTTTGTAGGCACTAACTCCGCCATGGCTAGTTGAAACTCTGCCATGGCTAGTTTGCCAAAGCCTATGGGAAAATTAATGGGGGTTTTGGAGGGTTTTTGGATAAACGCCAAAAATAAGGTCTGTGGTATGCACAGGCTTAGGAGATCTTAAACGTTTTGTTCTATGAGATCGTCTTCATCAGCTAACGTCAGTTTTTGTGTATTTTGAAGCATTGATGTAATCAAAAAAAGCACAGAAAGCACATACAGGCTTCATAATTCATAAAGGCCATGTTAGCTGACTGATATTATCTCATTGTAGAACAGGGCTCTAATTCTTCTCACATTTCTTTGTTAACTGTCCCTTTAATTGCACCTTTTAGTTAACTGTCCCTTTAATTGCAGGCACCTCTGAGCCATAGAGATGTATAGAGATCACAACGTATCAGTCCACAATGGTGCTGCGTCTAGTAATATAGGCTTTTGGGTACTATAGATCTCTCTATATCTCTATGCTCTGAGCAAACCTGCAACCAATTTAATTAGTTAAATACCTGAGTTTCTTTTAGTTTCAGTGCCAGGCAGTAGTACAAACCTCTCCAGCATTCATCCTTTTATTGACGTTTGTGTCCAATACCCAAATGTGAGTAACCCACCATATTGTTTTTATTTTACTTTATTTTTCATGTCTGTGTAGATGTGTATTTTATGATGCACTGTTGTATAATTAGTGGTAACATGTTTGAATGTTGCTGCGTGTGGATATATTTTGTTCATGCATTGAAATGGTCAAATGTACACATTTTTATAGTGAATCTATTTGTAAATGCTTTGGAGAGAATTATAATTATGGTTTGGCTTCTGGCTCTCTGAGATTGTGTTACTATGTGTATGACAATTAATATTATTATGTTTATGATGCAAATATGTTTTTGTTTATTTTAGCACATACACAAGTCAATGGAATTAAGATGGATTATGTTTGATTGGAGAAAACTCTCCCTAAAACGGAACCTCAAGTCTCTCTCCCTATCCTTGTCCTCTAACTGGGACACCTGCATCTGTATCACCTCCAACCTCTCCCAGTGCATTCAAAATAGGCAACCTGCCATGAAAAAGTGGTCATTTGGCCAGAAATGGAGTGGAATACAGGTGTTCCCATGGACGGGGACCTTAATTCCTCCACCCTCAGTGGCGAACCTCAACCTGACTCCGCCATAGCTGGGCCCGGCACATATAAGATGCAAGCAAGTGGAACTTCCACTGTCTCACAGCCAAGTGCACAACCAGCAGGAGCTAAAGAGAAGCCTGTTTTGGGTGGAAAGAGCCGGAAGGGGAAAAAGCCCCCAGCCCATTTGAGAGCCTATGAGGTTTCCCCCACATAACCTGATCTCATAAGAGATGATCCACACAACCACAGCAGCTATCTGTGGCAGCCTACCTGGCTCAACACTCTCCATCCAAGCCCTCTTCCTCAGAGCCTATGGAGGCCCCAACACATAAAGGCCTGCCATTTCACCACTCTGTGGATGATACCTCACGGAGGACGCACACTGGGGGATCAGAGCAACATTCTGTTGAATCTCTCAGATCCACTAAATCATCTCATTTAATGAGAACAGAGGGCCACTCATCATACTGGTCATCTCAGAGCCGTGGGAGCGGATAGAGTGGAGTCCCATCAATAGGAAGTGTATGGAGACTGTCTCTGAAATCAGGCACTAAAATTACTTAAACGTATATGTTTACATGACTTATTTGATTTGATTTCCCACTGTTCTATAAGTCAGACAGCCACCCAGAGCTTCCTAGGACAATGTAAACGTCCTGTCACAAACGTGTATTTGCCTCCCTCTGGTGGTCGGCTTCATCATTACATCAATTTATCACTTCACTTCAACGTTACGTCAAACGGGCGGTCCTTACAAACACTTTTTTATCCAGCTCGACTGCTTCACGGCAAAGACATGGCATAGACATGGGAAAGCAATCGCTGAATTTGTCTTGAGCAGGCGGATCTAAATACATCACTTTCATAGCTCTACGATAAAGAACGCGACCTACACACTTCCTTAAACGTAAAATAAGTAGAGGTGATTTTGTGTGGAAGTCAAACATTTTGTTTTACGTCGGAAGCAGACACATCGCAAATGCTCAGAACGAAAAAATCGATCCCGTTACATAGCCATTATCCTACTTGTCTATAGGAGGGACGCATGCTGTTTAAATGGCCCAAATGTTGAATTTAGAAGTGAACAGTTTTTGACTCCCTAATGTCATGTTTGGTAAAGTAATAAAGGTGAAATATTTTGGGTAGATGTTCCGTGTGTATGAAAAGGGATTTATTCATTCACACTTATTTTAAATCATATTTGTATGTTTATTATACCTTTATTGTGTACTAGCTCAGATGTGTTAGTGTTTTTTTTTTTTTCTCAGAAAAACAATTCCAGGCGAAAGCTAAAAGTAATAAAATATTGCCCTCTTGCGAAATTCACTAAAATCATAGCGAAACAGTGCAAAACGTCTGTCAGCTCAACTGGTTCAACTAGAATAGTTCAAATGCCAAATCATAGAGGTGGGTCCAAGTCTCAAGTCAAGCCCCAAGTAGAACGTGTGGCGTCAAGGCCGAGTCATGCATTCTAAGAGCAAGTCAAGTAAATACAATTCTATACAGGCAATGACTTGTTTAACTACAAATATAAATATACTGTCTTTGTATTTATTGAGGCTACCAGACAGCCCTTTTCATTATGTAGTCTATAAGTGCTATACAGAAACCCAGCCTAAAACCCCAAACCGCAAGCTATGCAGATGTAGAAGCAAGGTGGCTAGGAAAAACTCCCTAGAAAGGTAGGAACCTAGGAAGAAACCTAGAGAGGAACCAGGCTCTGAGGGGTGGCAAGCCCTCTTCTGGCTGTGCCAGGTGGAGATTATAAGAGTACATGGCCATTAAGGCCAGATTGTTCTAAAATATGTTCATAGATGACCAGCAGGGTCAAATAATAATCACAGTGGTTGTAAAGGGTGCAACAAGTCAGTACTTCAGGAGTAAATGTCAGTTGGCTTTTCATAGCCGAACATTCAGAGGTCGAGACAGCAGGTGTGGTAGAGAGCGAGTCGAAAACAGCAGGTCTGGGTAGCACGTCCGGTGAACAGGTCAGGGTTCCATAGAGCAGTTGAAAATGGAGTAGCAGCACGACCAGGTGGACTGGGGATAGCCAGGAGTCATCAGGCCAGGTAGTCCTGAGGCATGGTCCTAGGGCTCAGGTCCTCTGGGAGGGGAGAGAGAGAGAGAGAGAATTAGAGGGAGCATACTTAAATGCACACGACACCAGATAAGACAGAAGAATTCCACCAGATATAACAGACTGACCCTAGCCCCCCGGCACATAGACTATTGTTGCATAGATACTGGAGGCTAAGACGGGGGGTCGGGGTACACTGTGGCCCCGTCCAACAATACCCCCGGACAGGGCCAACCAGGCAGGATATAACCCCACCCACCTTGCCAAAGCACAGCCCCCACACCACTAGAGGGATAAACAGACCACCAACTTACTACTGAGACAAGGCTGAGTATAGCCCACGAAGAGCTCCTCCACCGCACAAGCCCGAGGGGGCGCAAAACCGGACAGGAAGATCACGTCAGTGACTCAACCCACTCAAGTGACGCACCCCTCCAAGGGACAGCATGGAAGAGCACTAGTAAGCCAGTGACTCAGCCCCCATAATAGGGTCAGAGGCAGAGAATCCCAGTGGAGAGAGGGGAGCCGGCCAGGCAGAGACAACAAGAGCGGTTCGTCGCTCCAGTACCTTGCTGTTCACCTTCGCACCCCTGGGCCAGACTACACTCAATCATAGGACCTACTGAAGAGATGAGACTTCTGTAAAGACTTAAAGACCAAGTCTGTGTCTCTCACATGGCTCCAGCTGTTTGCTTAGAAATTCTAGGGAAAATAAGGAGGCCTGCGTCTTGTGAAAGTAGCGTAGGTGTAGGTATGTACGGCAGGACCAAATCGGAGCGATACGTAGGCGCAACCCATGTAATGCTTTGTAGGTTAGCATTAAAACCTTGAAATCAGTCCTAGCCTTAACAGAAAGCCAGTGTAGAGATGCTAGCACTGGAGTAATATGATCAAATGTTTTGGTTCTATTCAAGATTCTAGCTGTGTTTAGCATTAACTGAAGTTTATTTTGTGCTTTATCTGGGTAGCCGGAGA
Source organism: Coregonus clupeaformis (assembly GCF_020615455.1). NCBI lineage: Eukaryota > Metazoa > Chordata > Actinopteri > Salmoniformes > Salmonidae > Coregonus > Coregonus clupeaformis. The sequence goes on along the minus strand of NC_059192.1, from coordinate 31,855,899 downwards.
GTAGAGCAATGCAGTAGTCTAATCTAGAAGTGACAAAGCATGGATTAGATTAGTTCCTGATTTTTGCAATGTTCAATTCTTGATTGTTCATCAAAAGAAAGATCAGGGTCCAGAGTAACGCCGAGGTCCTTCACAGTTTTATTTGAGACTACTGTACAACCATCAATATTAATTGTCAGATCCAATAGCATATCTCTTAGTTTCTTGGGACCTAGCACTAGTTTTGTCCGAGTTTAAAAGTAAAACATTTGCCGCCATCCACTTCCTTATGTCTGAAACACAGGTTTCCAGGGTAGGCAATTTTGGGGTTTAGATCGATATATGTTTCATCGAAATGTACAGCTGTGTCGTCCGCATAGCAGTGAAAGTTGACATTGTGTTTCCGAATGACATTACCACGATGTAGAACCTCCAACACACAATATCCCATAATGACAAAACAAAAACATGTTTTTAGACATTTTTGCAAATGTATTACATAAAAAACCCCGGAAATATCACATTTACAGATTGTGGATATGTACTTTTTTCATCTTTCTATCTGTAAAATACTGAAGACGTACGGAAACTGCATTTTTAGTGCATATTTCTAAAGAAAATGTTATGTTGAATCAAAATTTGACATATCAACAATTCCCTCTATATAAGTCTGGAGAATATATCTATGGGTAACACACAACATTTTGTGAGTGCAGATGCTTTTGAAGCTGAGTCTGCCTTTTGGGAAATGGCAGTTAGAGAAGTTAAATTAATTTAGCCTACCAATTGCCAATTTAGACCCAATCACTATCTATTTTAATGTAAGTTACTACATATAGTCCAGTTTGTAACATTCTCTACGAAATGGGCTTTTAAGCTTTTTAAATGATGTATGATTACATGTAGTGAGCTTTGAAATGATTGATTTATGGCATTTGAATGTAGTTAAAATTCATGAAATTTCTAACAGTATGATAAACAATGAAAAGCACGTAGCTAGCTAGCTTTGAATATATTGTGCATCTTCAATTATTTACTGTAGCTATTTAACATTCGCTAGCGTAGGTGATAGTTTTATTTTCTTTAGATTTTGCAATAAAGGCAGATTGCCACATTCACCTCCACAAAAATGCTGTTTAGATCGATATTTGTACTGTATAAAGCAGTTACGGGACCTCATGTGCACCCATTTTCACTTAATTTAACCTTTTACTGCAATGGGGTAAATCAGGGTCTTGGTAGTGTTTCTTGGTAGTCAAACAAATCTACTTTGAAACAGAAGGATACACCTCACACACATGGTTATTGGCTTATAAAAAAGACACCTGTAACATGTCAGATATAGAGTTGAAATGTATTCAACTTTGAGTTTGCATCCCAATTTTATACTTTTTATACATCACAGAAGACTGAAATATAACAAAACCATTTGACACAGAAACAACATTTTCTACAGGAATGTTTATTAAATATGAAATTATGAAAAATATTAACATTCCACCCATGAGGCAACTACATTTGACATGTTGTGACATTTAGCAGACGCTCTTATCCGCTCTTATTACAGGAGCAATTAGGGTTCAGTGCCTTGCTCAAGGGCACATCGACAGATTTTTCAACTAGTCGGTTCGGGGATTCGAACCAGCGACCTTTCGGTTACAGGCCCAACACTCTTAACCGCTAGGCTGGGTGATTTGGTCATTTGACTGCAGGAGATATATATATATATATATACTGCTAAAAAAAAGGGAACACTTAAACAACACAATGTAACTCCAAGTCAATCACACTTCTGTGAAATCAAACTGTCCACTTAGGAAGCAACACTGATTGACAATACATTTCACATGCTGTTGTGCAAATGGAATAGACAACAGGTGGAAATTATAGGCAATTAGCAAGACACCCCCAATAAAGGACTGGTTTTGCAGGTGGTGACAACAGACAACTTCTCAGTTCCTATGCTTCCTGGCTGACGTTTTGGTCACTTTTGAATGCTGGCGGTGCTTTCACTCTAGTGGTAGCATGAGACGGAGTCTACAACCCACACAAGTGGCTCAGGTAGTGCAGCTCATCCAGGATGGCACATCAATGCGAGCTGTGGCAAGAAGGTTTGCTGTGTCTGTCAGCGTAGTGTCCAGAGCATGGAGGCGCTACCAGGAGACAGGCCAGTTCATCAGGAGTCGTGGAGGAGGCCGTAGGAGGGCAACAACCCAGCAGCAGGACTGCTACCTCCGCCTTTGTGCAAGGAAGAGCAGGAGGAGCACTGCCAGAGCCCTGCAAAATGACCTCCAGCAGGCCACAAATGTGCATGTGTCTGCTGAAACGGTCAGAAACATACTCCATGAGGGTGGTATGAGGGCCCGACGTCCACAGGTGGGGGTTGTGCTTACAGCCCAACACCGTGCAGGACGTTTGGCATTTGCCAGAGAACACCAAGATTGGCAAATTCGCCACTGGCGCCCTGTGCTCTTCACAGATGAAAGCAGGTTCACACTGGGCACATGTGACAGACGTGACAGAGTCTGGAGACGCCGTGGAGAACGTTCTGCTGTCTGCAACATCCTCCAGCATGACCGGTTTGGCGGTGGGTCAGTCATGGTGTGGGGTGGCATTTCTTTGGGGGGCCACACAGCTCTCCATGTGCTCGCCAGAGGTAGCCTGACTGCCATTAGGTACCGAGATGAGATCCTCAGACCCCTTGTGAGACCATATGCTGGTGCGGTTGGCCCTGGGTTCCTCCTAATGCAAGTCAATGCTAGACCTCATGTGGCTGGAGTGTGTCAGCAGTTCCTGCAAGAGGAAGGCATTGATGCTATGGACTGGCCCGCCCGTTCCCAGACCTGAATCCAATTGAGCACATCTGGGACATCATGTCTCGCTCCATCCACCAACGCCACGTTGCACCACAGACTGTCCAGGAGTTGGCGGATGCTTTAGTCCAGGTCTGGGAGGAGATCCCTCAGGAGACCATCCGCCACGTCATCAGGAGCATGCCCAGGCGTTGTAGGGAGGTCATACAGGCACGTGGAGGCCACACACACTACTGAGCCTCATTTTGACTTGTTTTAAGGACATTACATCAAAGTTGGATCAGCCTGTAGTGTGGTTTTCCACTTTAATTTTGAGGGTGACTCCAAATCCAGACCTCCATGGGTTGATACATTTGATTTCCATTGATAGTTTTTGTGTGATTTTGTTGTCAGTACATTCAACTATGTAAAGAAAAAAGTATTTAATAAGATTATTTCATTCATTCAGATCTAGGATGTGTTATTTTAGTGTTCCCTTTATTTTTTTGAGCAGTGTATATATCTCACAGTACCAGTCAAATGTTTGGAATCACCTACTCATTCCAGGGTTTTTCTTTATTTTTACTATTTTCTACATTGTAGAATAATAGTGAAGACATCAATACTATGAAATAACACATATGGAATCATGTAGTAACCAAAAAAGTGTTAAACAAATCAAAATATATTTGAGATTCTTCAAAGTAGCCACCCTTTGCCTTGATGACAGCTTTGCACACGCTTGGCATTCTCTCAACCAGCTTCATGCTCCAGTTTGGTTTATAAATTACCTATCAAATCGTACACAATGTGTATTGGTGGATGGTTGTAAATCTGAGTCCATACAGTTGTGCTCAGGTGTTCCGCAAGGTTCTATTTTGGGCACACTGTTGTTCATTTCGTATATCAACAACATTGGGGATTATATTGAAATAGCGGATGTTCATTTTTATGCAGATGATACTGTTCTTTATTCAAGTGGTAATAGTTTATCTTTAGCTTTTGAAAATGGCCAAATAGCTTTTAACACCATACAACAGAATCTGTATGATTTGAAGCTGGTTCTGATTTCAGGTAAAACAAAATGCATAGCATTTTCAAATTTGCTTCATTGGATGTGTACAAATATTTGGGAGTGTGGGTGGATGACAAGCTGAGCTTCACTGTTCATGTGGAGAATTTGATAAGGAAGCTCAAACCGAGAATAGGCTTTTATTACCGGCATATGGCTTGTTTTTCTCTGGAGGCCAGGAAGGAGCTGGTATGATGTACATTACTGGCGGTTTTCAATTTTAGTGATGTTATAAATATATACAGTGAGGGAAAAAAGTAATTGATCCCCTGCTGATTTTGTACGTTTGCCCACTGACAAAGACATAATTTTAATGGTAGGTTTATTTGAACAGTGAGAGACAGAATAACAACATAAAAATCCAGAAAAACGCATGTTAAAAATGTTATAAATTGATTTGCATTTTAATGAGGGAAATAAGTATTTGACCCCTCTGCAAAACATGACTTAGTACTTGGTGGCAAAACCCTTGTTGGCAATCACAGAGGTCAGACGTTTCTTGTAGTTGGCCACCAGGTTTCCACACATCTCAGGAGGGATTTTGTCCCACTCCTCTTTGCAGATCTTCTCCAAGTCATTAAGGTTTCGAGCCTGATGTTTGGCAACTCGAACCTTCAGCTCCCTCCACAGATTTTCTATGGGATTAAGGTCTGGAGACTGGCTAGGCCACTCCTGGACCTTAATGTGCTTCTTCTTGAGCCACTCCTTTGTTGCCTTGGCCATGTGTTTTGGGTCATTGTCATGCTGGAATACCCATCCACGACCCATTTTCAAAGCCCTGGCTGAGGGAAGGAGGTTCTCACACAAGATTTGACGGTACATGGCCCCGTCCATCGTCCCTTTGATGCGGTGAAGTTGTCCTGTCCCCTTAGCAGAAAAACACCCCCAAAGCATAATGTTTCCACCTCCATGTTTGACAGTGGGGATGGTGTTCTTGGGGTCATAGGCAGCATTCCTCCTCCTCCAAACACGGCGAGTTGAGTTGATGCCAAAGAGCTCCATTTTGGTCTCATCTGACCACAACACTTTCCCCCAGTTCTCCTCTGAATCATTCAGATGTTCATTGGCAAACTTCAGACGGGCCTGTATATGTGCTTTCTTGAGCAGGGGGGACCTTGCGGGCGCTGCAGGATTTCAGTCCTTCACGGCGTAGTGTGTTACCAATTGTTTTCTTGGTGACTATGGTCCCAACTGCCTTGAGATCATTGACAAGATCCTCCCGTGTAGTTCTGGGCTGATTCCTCACCGTTCTCATGATCATTGCAACTCCACGAGGTGAGATCTTGCATGGAGCCCCAGGCCGAGGGAGATTGACAGTTATTTTGTGTTTCTTCCATTTGCGAATAATCGCACCAACTATTTTCACCTTCTCACCAAGCTGCTTGGCGATGGTCTTGTAGCCCATTCCAGCCTTGTGAAGGTCTACAATCTTGTCCCTGACATTCTTGGAGAGCTCTTTGTTCTTGGCCATGGTGGAGAGTTTGGAATCTGATTGATTGCTTCTGTGGACAGGTGTCTTTTATACAGGTAACAAACTGAGATTAGGAGCACTCCCTTTAAAAGTGTGCTCCTAATCTCAGCTCGTTGCCTGTATAAAATACACCTCGGAGCCAAAAATCTTTCTGATTGAGAGGGGGTCAAATACTTATTTCCCTCATTAAAATGCAAATCAATTTAAAACATTTTTGACATGCGTTTTTCTGGATTTTTGTTTTGTTATTCTGTCTCTCACTGTTCAGATAAACCTACCATTAAAATTATAGACTTAGTATTTCTTTGTCAGTGGTGAAAGTACAAAATCAGCAGGGGATCAAATACTTTTTTCCCTCACTGTATGTAGGCCTCAATCACTACCCTGAGAGCACTTGATTCAGTATATCATGCGGCCCTCAGGTTCATTACCAATCAAAAACGTCTAACACATCATTGTGATCTCTACAGCGCCGTTGGCTGGTCGTCATTGACCTTGCGTAGGCTTAAACACTGGTATACACTGATTTATAAGGCCATACTGGGTAAAATGCCACTTTATCTCTTATTTTTTTAATCCGGTCAGTAAATAAATATAAATTATGGTCCCATTCTCATTTGCTTTTAACAGTACCAAGAATTAGAACGATGTCATGGTAGAAATAGTGTTAGTTACTCAGCTCCGTGGTCCTGGAATTATCTCCTGAACATTTTAAAATTTGATGATCTAGTCACGTTGGTGGAGTTTAAAAACTTGGTCGATGTACATTTCATAGAGTGTAATTGTCTTTAGGACAGCTGATTTTTAGATATGACATTCGTGTTTCTTTACGTAATATGTAATTGTTGTACTGTATGTGTGTCTATAGTTTTGTTCAATATTGTGTTAATGTATGTAAGTTGTTTTGTCAGAAGACAGAAGATAGCCCTATTTGGTAAAAGACCAAGTCCATATTATGTCAAGAAAAGCTCAAATAAGCAAAGAAAAATGACAGTCCATCATTACTTTCCTTTAAATAAAAAGCTGAAATATCACATTTACAAAAGTATTCAGACCCTTTACTCAGTACTTTGAAGCACCTTTGGCAGCGATTACAGCCTTGAGTCTTCTTGGGTATGACGCTACAAGCTTGGCACGCCTGTATTTGGGGAGTTTCTCCCATTCTTCTCTGCAGATCCTCTCAAGCTCTGTCAGGTTGGATGGGGAGCATTGCGGCACAGCTATTTTCAGGTCTCTCCAGAGATGTTTGATCGGGTTCAAGTCCGAGCTCTTGCTGGGCCACTCAAGGACATTCAGAGACTTTTCCCGAAGCCACTTCTGTGTGCTTAGGGTCGTTGTCCTTTTGGAAGGTGAACCTTCGCCCCAGTCTGAGGTCCTGAGCACTGGAGCAGGTTTTCATCAAGGATCTCTCTGTACTTTGCTCAGTTCTTCTTTGCCTCGACTAGTCTCCCAGTCCCTGCCACTGAAAAACATCCCCACAGCATGATGCTGCCACCACCATGCTTTACCGTAGGGATGGTGCCAGGTTTCCTCCAGACGTGAGTCTTGGCATTCAGGCCAAAGAGTTCAATCTTGGTTTCATCAGACCAGAGAATCTTGTTTCTTATGGTCTGAGAGTCTTAAGGTGCCTTTTGGCAAACTCCAAGTGGGCTGTCATGTGCCTTTTACTGAGGAGTGGCTTCCGTTTGGCCAATCTACCATAAAGGCCTGATTGGTGGAGTGCTGCAGAGATGGTTGTCCTTCTGGAAGTTTCTCCCATCTCCACAGAGGAACTCTAGAGCTTTGTCAGAGTGACCATTGGGTTCTTGTTCACCTCCCTGACCAAGGCTCTTCTCCCCCGATTGCTCAGTTTGCCCGGGCGGCCAGCTCTAGGAAGAGTCTTGGTGGTTCCAAACTTCTGTGTTCTTGGGGACCTTCAATGCTGCAGACATCTTTTGGTACCCTTCCCCAGATCTGTGCCTTGACACAATCCTGTCTCGGAGCTCTACGGACAATTCCTTCGACCTCATTACTTGGTTTTTTGTTCTGACATGCACTGCTGCTGTGGGACATTATATAGACAGGTGTGTGCCTTTCCAAATCATGTCCAATCAATTGTATTAAACACAGGTGGACTCCAATCAAGTTGTAGAAACATCTCAAGGATGATCAATGGATGCACCTGAGCTCAATTTTGAGTCTCATAGCAAAGGGTCCGAATACTTATGTAAATAAGGTATTTCTGGTTTTTATTTTTAATACATTTGCAAAAAATATGTTTTTTTCGCTTTGTCATTATGGGGGATTGTGTGTAGATTGCTGAGGATTTTTATTTATTTCATCTATTTTAGAATAAGGCTAATGTAACAAAGTGGAAAAAGTCAAGGGGTCTGAATATTTTCCTGAAGGCACTATATATACTACCGTTCAAAAGTTTGGGGTCACTTAGAAATGTCCTTGTTTTCGAAAGAAAATACTTTTTTTGTCCATTTAAAATAACATCAAATTGATCAGAAATACAGTGTAGACATTGTTAATGTTGTAAATGGCTATTGTAGCTGGAAACGGCTGATTTTTAATGGAATATCAACATGGGCGTACAGAGGCCCATTATCAGCAACCATCAGTCTTGTGTTCCAATGGCACGTTGTGTTTGCTAATCCAAGTTTATAATTTTAAAAGGCTAATTGATTGATCAAATGTTATAAATTGATTTGCATTATAATGAGGGAAATAAGTATTTGACCCCCTCTCAATCAGCAAGATTTCTGGCTCCCAGGTGTCTTTTATACAGGTAACGAGCTGAGATTAGGAGCACACTCTTTAAAGGGAGTGCACCTAATCTCAGCTTGTTACCTGTATAAAAGATACCATCCACAGAAGCAATCAATCAATCAGATTCCAAACTCCCCACCATGGCCAAGACCAAAGAGCTCTCCAAGGATGTCAGGGACAAGATTGTAGACCTACACAAGGCAGGAATGGGCTACAAGACCATCGCCAAGCAGCTTGGTGAGAAGGTGACAACAGTTGGTGTGATTATTCGCAAATGGAAGAAACACAAAATAACCGTCAATCTCCCTCGGCCTGGGGCTCCATGCAAGATCTCACTTCGTGGAGTTGCAATGGATCATGAGAACAGTGAGGAATCAGCCCAGAACTACACGGGAGGATCTTGTCAATGATCTCAAGGCAGCTGGGACCATAGTCACCAAGAAAACAATTGGTAACACACTACGCCGTGAAGGACTGAAATCCTGCAGTGCCCGCAAGGTCCCCCTGCTCAAGAAAGCACATATATAGGCCCGTCTGAAGTTTGCCAGTGAACATCTGAATGATTCAGAGGATAACTGGGGGAAAGTGTTGTGGTCAGATGAGACAAATCGAGCTCTTTGGCATCAACTCAACTCGCCGTGTTTGGAGGAGTGGGAATGCAAACCTGGTGGCCAACTACAAGAAACGTCTGACCTCTGATTGCCAACAAGGGTTTTGCCACCAAGTACTAAGTCATGTTTTGCAGAGGGGTCAAATACTTATTTCCCTCATTAAAATGCAAATCAATTCATAACATTTTTGACATACGTTTTTCTGGATTTTTTTCATGTTATTCTGTCTCTCACTGTTCAAATAAACCTACCATTAAAATTATAGACTGATCATGTCTTTGTCAGTGGGTAAACGTACAAAATCAGCAGGGGATCAAATACTTTTTTCCCTCACTGTATGTGTGTGTGTGTGTGTGTGTGTGTGTGTGTGTGTATATATATATATATATATATATATATATACACACACAGTGGGGAGAACAAGTATTTGATACACTGCCGATTTTGCAGGTTTTCCTACTTACAAAGCATGTAGAGGTCTGTAATATTTATCATAGGTACACTTCAACTGTGAGAGATGTAATCTAAAACAAAAATCCAGAAAATCACATTGTATGATTTTTAAGTAATTAATTTGCATTTTATTGCATGACATAAGTATTTGACCACCTACCAACCAGTAAGAATTCCGGCTCTCACAGACCTGTTAGTTTTTCTTTAAGAAGCCCTCCTGTTCTCCACTCATTACCTGTATTAACTGCACCTGTTTGAACTCGTTACCTGTATAAAAGACACCTGTCCACACACTCAATCAAACAGACTCCAACCTCTCCACAATGGCCAAGACCAGAGAGCTGTGTAAGGACATCAGGGATATAATTGTAGACCTGCACAAGGCTGGGATGGGCTACAGGACAATAGGCAAGCAGCTTGGTGAGAAGGCAACAACTGTTGGCGCAATTATTAGAAAAAGGAAGAAGTTCAAGATGACGGTCAATCACCCTCGGTCTGGGGCTCCACGCAAGATCTCACCTCGTGGGGCATCAATGATAATGAGGAAGGTGAGGGATCAGCCCAGAACTACATGGCAGGACCTGGTCAATGACCTGAAGAGAGCTGGGACCACAGTCTCAAAGAAAACCATTAGTAACACACTACGCCGTCATGGATTAAAATCCTGCAGCGCACGCAAGGTCCCCCTGCTCAAGCCAGCGCATGTCCAGGCCCGTCTGAAGTTTGCCAATGACTATCTGGATGATCCAGAGGAGGAATGGGAGAAGGTCATGTGGTCTGATGAGACAGAAATATAGCTTTTTGGTCTAAAACCCACTCGCCGTGTTTGGAGGAAGAAGAAGGATGAGTACAACCCCAAGAACACCATCCCAACCGTGAAGCATGGAGGTGGAAACATCATTCTTTGGGGATGCTTTTCTGCAAAGGGGACAGGACGACTGCACCGTATTGAGGGGAGGATGGATGGGGCCATGTATCGCGAGATTTTGGACAACAACCTCCTTCCCTCAGTAAGAGCATTGAAGATGGGACGTGGCTGGGTCTTCCAGCATGACAACGACCCAAAACACACAGCCAGGAAAACTAAGGAGTGGCACCGTAAGAAGCATCTCAAGGTCCTTGAGTGGCCTAGCCAGTCTCCAGACCTGAACCCAATAGAAAATCTTTGGAGGGAGCTGAAAGTCCGTATTGCCCAGCGACAGCCCTGAAACCTGAAGGATCTGGAGAAGGTCTGTATGGAGGAGTGGGCCAAAATCCCTGCTGCAGTGTGTGCAAACCTGGTCAAGACCTACAGGAAACGTATGATCTCTGTAATTGCAAACAAAGGTTTCTGTACCAAATATTAAGTTCTGCTTTTCTGATGTATCAAATACTTATGTCATGCAATAAAATGCAAATTAATTACTTAAAAATCATATAATGTGATTTTATGGATTTTTGTTTTAGATTCCGTCTCTCAGTTTAAGTGTACCTATGATAAAAATTACAGACCTCTACATGCTTTGTAAGTAGGAAACACTGCCGATTTTGCAGGTTATCAAATACTTGTTCTCCCCACTGTATATATATTAGTGCCTTTGGAAAGTATTCAAAGTATTTTCCACATTAGTCAGGATCGAGGGAAAGATGAAAGATGAATGGAGCAAAGTACAGAGAGATGAAAACCTGCTCCGGAGTGCTCAGGGCCTCAGACTGGGGTGAAGGTTCATCTTCTAACAGGACAACGACTCTAAGCACAAAGCCAAGACAACACAGGAGTGGCTTCGGGACAATTCTGTGCAATGTCCTTGAGTGGCCCAGCCAGAGCCCAGACTTGAACCCGATCGAACATCTCTGGAGAGACATAAAAATAGCTGTGCAGCGACGCTCCCCATCCAACTTGACAGAGCTTGAGAGGATCTGCAGAGAATAATGTTAGAAACTCCCCAAATACAGGTGTGCCAAGCTTGTAGCGTCATACCCAAGAAGACTCAAGGCTGTAATTGCTGCCAAAGGTGCTTCAACAAAGTATTGAGTAAAGGGTCTGAATACTTATGTAAATGTTATAATTCAGATTTGATTTGATTTATACATTTGCAAACATTTCTACACACTTGTTTTTGCTTTGTCATTATGGGGTATTGTGTGTAGATTGATGGGGAAAAAACAATTAAATCAATTTTAGAATAAGGCTGTAACTTTACATTTTTTTGAAAAAGTCAAGGGGTCTGAAAACTTTGGACATTTCACCTTATGTTTTTTCAAATGCTTTAACTTTAAGGGAAAAGATAAGAGGACAATTAACTTAAGATGTTTTATGCATCCGGGCCCAGTGCATCAAAAAAGTGGGCCCTGAACATTGTATGTTGATGGTCCTGAAGTTGAGGCTATCAGGTTGTTCATCATCAACAACTTGGGGCTGGCAAGTGACATTAACATATCTGTTGGGATATGATCAGGCAGACATGGAATGGCAGACAAGTTTTTGTCCACAAGTATTTAATGTACACATTATTATACACTTAAAGGGGCAATCTGTGAATGGTACATCCATTTTTGGACATCACCAGGCAGGCCAAAACTCCATCCCACCAAAACAGGCAGAAATGTCAGTCATTTTAAACAGCTCTTACACTAAAAGGGCATCATCATAATTTTCACAATTTCACAGTATTATTCCAACCTCATAGCGTGGAAATACTGTATATGTTAAACACAGGAAAAGCATGTGTTTGATTGTACTGTGTCTTTTTAATGAAAACACACTGCTATTGGAATCTGTAAATTAGTTAATAGACCAAATCTGTCTGCCAACAACGGCTCGTTTTCAGTTTTCCCCTTCCCACTCGGACCACTCCCAGACGGTCTTAGCAAAATTCTTGCTTGAGAAATTGCTCTTTGCTAGGAAGCTATTTCTGTTTCTTTTTGAGCATTTTAATTGAAAACAATCACAGTAAGGTACTTCATTGTTACCTATAAACAGTAGCGGTGCATGGATAAAATCACTGGGGAAGCCAAGCCAGGGAAAAAAGCCAAATTACAACCTATGTTGTGATAATTGTGTTGTTTGCTCTATAACCCATTCGTCCGTGATATACAATAAGGCAGAGACAACAAAAAGACAAAAGCCACACAGTGGCAGAATAAATTAAACCACACATATGTTTGTTTTATCACAAAACCGGAGAGCAACATCTGTCTGGTGAAGTCCACAAAGCAAATATTGCATGTAACAAATAGTTACATGACCTACACAGCATGGTCAATCAACAGTGGTGGAAAAAGTACCCAATTGTCATACTTGAGTAAAAGTAAAGATACCTTAATAGAACATGACTCAAGTAAGAGGGGAAAATGTATGGAGTAAAAAGTACATAATTTTCTTTAGGAATGTAGTGAAGTAAAAGTTGTCAAAAATATAAATACTTTATAGTATTTTTACGTAAGTACTTTACATCTCTGTCAATCAAGTTAATGTTCCGACAGTTTACTAAACAACTACTGTTTTAGAACCAGGAAGAGATGCCGTCAGCACAAAGAAAACCGGAGCAGTACCTCCGCTATTCCAGCACCATTTCAACATCATCAAATCAACTAGGCTATATGCTTAGCTAAATACAGTGACAACTTAAAGATGCTAAAAACTATTTGGTTCAATCAACGTTGTTAAATATCATGTGGCTGTCCTTGGTACTGATTTTCTGTGTGTGTTTGTGCGTGCGCACACAGGTAGAAAATACATGTTGACTCACCCTACATGTAGACTAGGGGGAATCTCAATTGCATCCCCTCTGACCTTCTCCTCCAATGGGTTTTGAGAAGGAGGCGAGGATTATGCAAATGAGATTCTCCCTAGATGAATGACAATGCCATCCTCCTCTTTCATGTTGGCAAAACGGTCTATGTCTCTGTCATACAGTAGTACACACTTTTAGTTTTTGTTGTCCTGGTCCAAGCTGCCTGGTTCAAATGCTTTCTAGCCTAAGTTACTAGAATGGGCAACAATGAACCAGCTAAGCTAGCTAGTTAACATGAGCTTACTACACTGAACAAAAATATAAAGTTTTTGTTTTTCAAACAAGGTCAACACAGCAGCCATTGCTAGCTAGCCAACACGACCAGCTAGCTGTACTGTAGCAGCTAAATACAATATATTTGTGCTAGCTAGCCAACGTTTAATTATTGCTGCGTTATGAAAGGAACTAGACACGGACACGAATTATCTGTTTAGTGTGTTAACACACTATTGGTAGTTTGTTGTAACCAAGTATTGGTGCTAAACTGTGTGTTATTGGATGCTAGCATGCTAGTTAGCTATAGCGTCATAGTTAGCTAGCTGAATAAAGTAAGTTGAGTCTATTCCTTGAAACATTGAACCGCTGTAGTTCACAACAATTCTAATTTCTAAAGTGGAAGTTGGGAGAGTTTTATTCGGGTGGTTCAGTGAAACAATGATAGTTTCTGAGGTGAAGTTGGGAGAGTTATATTTGGGAGTTTTGGTTTTTACTCTCTCCTTTCCCAGATGTTTAGTTCCTTTCATTCCGATCTCCTCTGCATTATTGTAGCCATTTGCTACAGCCTGTCAACTATGCCTCTGCCTATCCCTGTTCTCTCCTCTCCGCACAGGCTACACAAACGCCTCACACCGCGTGGCTGCTGCCTCTCTAACCTGGTGGTCCCTGCACACACCCCACACCTGGAGTTCCAGGTCTCAGGCAGCCTCTGGAACTGCCGTTCTGCTGCCAACAAGGCTGACTTCATCCCAGCCTATGCTACCCTCCAGTCCCTCGACTTCCTGGCACTGACGGAAACATGGATTACCACTGAAAACACTGCTACTCCTACTGCTCTCTCCTCGTCTGACCATGTGTTCTCGCATACCCCGAGAGCATCTGGTCAGAGGGGTGGTGGCACAGGAATCCTCATCTCTCCCAAGTGGACATTCTCAATTTTTCCCCTAACCCATCTGTCTATCTCCTCATTTGAATTCCATGCTGTCACAGTCACTAGCCCATTTAAGCTTAATATCCTTGTCATCTATCGCCCTCCAGGTTCCCTTGGAGAGTTCATCAATGAGCTTGACGCCTTGATAAGTTCCTTTCCTGAGGATGGCTCACCCCTCACAGTTTTGGGGGATTTCAACCTCCCTACGTCTACATTTGACTCATTTCTCTCTGCCTCCTTCTTTCCACTCCTCTCCTCTTTTGACCTCACCCTCTCACCGTCCCCCCTACTCACAAGGCAGGCAATACGCTTGACCTCATCTTTACTAGATGCTGCTCTTCTACTAATCTCACTGCAACTCCCCTCCATGTCTCCGACCACTACTTTGTATCCTTTTCTCTCTCGCTCTCCTCCAACACTACTCACTCTGCCCCTACACAGATGGTAATGCGCCGCCGCAACCTTCGCTCTCTCTCTCCCACTACTCTCTCCTCTTCCATCCTATCATCTCTTCCCTCTGCTCAATCCTTCTCCCTCCAATCTCCTGATTCTGCCTCATCAACCCTCCTCCCCTCCCTTTCTGAATCCTTTGACTCTCTGTGTCCCCTATCCTCCCGGCCGGCTCGGTCCTCCCCTTCCAGCTCCGTGGCTTGATGACTCATTGCGAGCTCACAGAACAGAGCTCCGGGCAGCGGAGCGGAAATGGAAGAAAACTAAACTCCCTGCCGACCTGGCATCTTTTCACTCCCTCCTCTCTACATTTTCTACATCTGTTTCTGCTGCTAAGGCCACTTTCTACCACTCTAAATTCCAAGCATCTGCCTCTAACCCTAGGAAGCTCTTTGCCACATTCTCCTCCCTGCTGAATCCCCCCTCCTCCTCTCTCTGTGGATGACTTCGTCAACCACTTTGAAAAGAAGGTTGACGACATCCGATCCTCGTTTGTTAAGTCTAATGACACTGCTGGTCCTGCTCACACTGCCCTACCCTATGCTTTGACTTCTTTCTCCCTCTCTCTCCAGATAAAATCTTGCGACTTGTGACTGCAGGCCGCCCAACAACCTGCCCGCTTGACCCCATCCCCTCCTCTCTTCTCCAGACCATCTCCGGTGACCTTCTCCCATACCTCACCTCGCTGATCAACTCATCCTTGACCGCTGGCTATGTCCCTTCCGTCTTCAAGAGAGCGAGAGTTGCACCCCTTCTCAAAAAACCAACACTCGATCCCACTGATGTCAACAACTACAGACCAGTATCCCTTCTTTCTTTTCTTTCCAAAACTATTGAGCGTGCCGTCTTTAGCCAACTCTCTTGCTATCTCTCTCAGAATGACCTTCTTGATCCAAACCAGTCAGGTTTCAGGACTGGTCATTCAACTGAGACTGCTCTTCTCTGTGTCACGGAGGCTCTCCGCACTGCTAAAGCTAACTCTCTCTCCTCTGCTCTTGTCCTTCTAGACCTGTCTGCTGCCTTTGATACTGTGAACCATCAGATCCTCCTCTCCACCCTCTCCGAGCTGGGCATCTCCGGCGCGGCTCACTCCTGGATCGCGTCCTACCTGACCGGTCGCTCCTACCAAGTGGCGTGGCGAGAAGCTGTCTCCGCACCACGTGCTCTCACCACTGGTGTCCCCCAGGGCTCAGTTCTAGGCCCTCTCCTATTCTCCCTATACACCAAGTCACTTGGCTCTGTCATATCCTCACATGGCCTCTCCTATCATTGCTACGCTGACGATACACAACTAATCTTCTCCTTTCCCCCTTCTGATAACCAGGTGGCGAATCGCATCTCTGCATGTCTGGCAGACATATCAGTATGGATGACGGATCACCACCTCAAGCTGAACCTTGGCAAGACGGAGCTGCTCTTCCTCCCGGGGAAGGACTGCCCGTTCCATGATCTCGCCATCACGGTTGACAACTCCGTTGTGTCCTCCTCCCAGAGTGCGAAGAGCCTTGGCGTGACCCTGGACAACACCCTGTCGTTCTCCGCTAACATCAAGGTGGTGACCCGATCCTGCAGGTTCATGCTCTACAACATTCGGAGAGTACGACCCTGCCTTACACAGGAAGCGGCACAGGTCCTAATCCTGGCACTTGTCATCTCCCGTCTGGATTACTGCAATTCGCTGTTGGCTGGGCTCCCTGCCTGTGCCATTAAACCCCTACAACTCATCCAGAATGCCGCAGCCCGTCTGGTGTTCAACCTTCCCAAGTTCTCTCACGTCACCCCGCTCCTCCGCACACTCCACTGGCTTCCAGTTGAAGCTCGCATCTGTTACAAGACCATGGTGCTTGCCTATGGAGCTGTGAGGGGATCGGCACCTCTGTACCTTCAGGCTCTGATCAGTCCCTACACCCAAACGAGGGCATTGCGTTCATCCACCTCTGGCCTGCTGGCTCCCCTTCCTCTGCGGAAGCATAGTTCCCGCTCAGCCCAGTCAAAACTGTTCGCTCCTCTGGCACCCCAATGGTGGAACAAGCTCCCTCACGACGTCAGGACAGCGGAGTCACTCACCACCTTCCGGAGACATTTGAAACCCCACCTCTTTAAGGAATACCTGGGATAGGATAAAGTAATCCTTCAACCCCCCTCAAGAAAGCACATATACAGGCCCGTCTGAAGTTTGCCAATGAACATCTGAATGATTCAGAGGAGAACTGGGGGAAGGTGTTGTGGTCAGATGAGACCAAAATCGAGCTCTTTGGCATCAACTCAACTCGCCGTGTTTGGAGGAGGAGGAATGCTGCCTATGAACCCAAGAACACCATCCCCACCATCAAACATGTAGGTGGAAACATTATGCTTTGGGGGTGTTTTTCTGCTAAGGGGACAGGACAACTTCACCGCATCAAAGGGACGATGGACGGGGCCATGTACCGTCAAATCTTGGGTGAGAACCTCCTTCCCTCAGCCAGGGCATTGAAAATGGGTCGTAGATGGGTATTCCAGCATGACAATGACCCAAAACACACAGCCAAGGCAACAAAGGAGTGGCTCAAGAAGAAGCACATTAAGGTCCTGGAGTGGCCTAGCCAGTCTCCAGACCTTAATCCCATAGAAAATCTGTGGAGGGAGCTGAAGGTTCGAGTTGCCAAACGTCAGGCTCGAAACCTTAATGACTTGGAGAAGATCTGCAAAGAGGAGTGGGACAAAATCCCTCCTGAGATGTGTGCAAACCTGGTGGCCAACTACAAGAAATGTCTGACCTCTGTGATTGCCAACAAGGGTTTTGCAACCAAGTACTAAGTCATGTTTTGCAGAGGGGTCAAATACTTATTTCCCTCATTAAAATGCAAATCAATTTATAACATTTTTGACATGCGTTTTTCTGGATTTTTGTGTTGTTATTCTGTCTCTCACTGTTCAAATAAACCTACCATTAAAA
Source organism: Coregonus clupeaformis (assembly GCF_020615455.1). Lineage (NCBI taxonomy): Eukaryota > Metazoa > Chordata > Actinopteri > Salmoniformes > Salmonidae > Coregonus > Coregonus clupeaformis. The sequence continues at coordinate 31,838,456 of NC_059192.1, read as the reverse complement.
TTATAGACTGATCATGTCTTTGTCAGTGGGCAAATGTACAAAATCAGCAGGGGATCAAATACTTTTTTCCCTCACTGTATGAACTAAGATGAATGGCCACGTGAACTCTCAATCTTTACCTGGTACAGCCAGAACATGGGCCACCGCTCTGAGCTGGGTTCGTCTCTAGGTTCCTTCCTTCTAAGGAGTTTTTCCTGGCCACTGTGCTTTCTTTTCTGCTTTGCTTGCTCTTTGGGGTTTAGGCCGGGTATCTGTAAAGCACTCTGTGACAACTGTTTATGTAAAAAAGGCTTTATAATATACATTTGATAGATTTAATTTGATTGATTGAAATATGATGTCCAGCTTTGATATGATTTGGACACCTAGGTACAGTATTTGAAACCCTTTGGCCCTGTTTGTCTAACTGATAAACATTTGGCCCAAAGTTCTGAAAACCAATACTCTAGAAATAGTTACGTCGAACGTTACCGCTGAAGGACATTTCAATTTAAGTGTGTCAGGTCATGCCCACATCTCATTCCATCATATTAATGTTATATAAACACTGTAAATCAATAAGGTGCCACATTAGCAGCATATGCATGCAATGTATTAAGTGTTTTTCCAGCTATTTTCGAGGTTGTGTTCCCCACATATCACAACATTCTTCGGTGACTGCCTGATACTTATAGCAAAACTGAAAGGGTCCTTTGAATGTAGTGACAGCCAGGAATGTCCAATGTAATAACGTTGAGCCCATTTCCTGTTGTTATCCGTGATTTGGGATTGATTTTATTTGTCGGCGGCTCTCTGCTGTAGTCATTGATCAGTTCACTGTGTTAGTGAATGAGGCATAGCCACGTGCTAACGCTAACCCAGTTCACTGGCCTGTGGGAGTCAGACTCTGGAGAGTATGACCCTAAGAGAGGTTGTCATCTGCGCAGATTAAAGGACAGCATTCTAATGTATATTATGAGAAAAAAAGGAACCATAAAACAACTGGCGAACACTTTTGGACAGAATCTCTTCAAAGTATTTACACAAATTGTAATTTTGGTAGACATTTTCTGAGAGAACTGGTTTTATACTGGTAGATTTTTTGGGGGGAGAGAGGAAGACCAACAGGGGACATTTTCGCAGAGGAGATACGTTTTTTAAACTGGCTCTGACTTTTACTTTTGTTTGTGGTGGAAGAAGTTGCTGAACCAGTTGCTTGTTGGGACATTCTGTGGAGGACCATCTTAGTGGAACTAGTATCCTGAGGGGATATCCTTTGTCTCTCCCAGGGACATGAGGGCGGATTGGGGAGCCCAGGGTGGGGAAGTACGCGTCACCACCAGTAAGTCTGTCTGCGTTCGAAATTGCACCCTATTCCCTATGTAGTACACTCTTTTTTTGTTATGGGCAAAAGTAGCATACGTAGGGAGTAGGGTGCCATTTCAGACATTCCCTCTGTCAGTGTTTACTAATTTCAGATTAACGTTTTCATAGATAAATAAATTCCGAATCTATTTTGTGCTTGCTCAGCAGACCTGGGTTGAAATACTATTTCAAAAATCGCAATTACTTTCACATACATTTGAAGTATGTATTGAGATATATTCTCTTTGAAAAGACAACTAGTTTAATATATTAAATTATTTGGAAATGCACTTGGAAAGTATTTGAAAAACTCTAATACACTAACTCAAATACACTCCCATGCATTTAACCCAGGTATTTCAAAATAGTATTTGAAATAAGTATTTGAACATACTGTCAGATACAATTTGGCAGACTATTTGGTTCTGACAAATAACCATTCAAATACCCAAATAAAAGTACTTGTTTTGGTATTTTAAAATACTCAAATACGCAGAAATTATTTAAAATACCAGATACTCAATTACACGTGTATTTGAACCCAGGCCTTTTGCTCACATCCTAATAATAATAAAACGTTTCCTTTTTAAAAGCCATTTTTCTAATGTTTGTTATAGTAATGTACATTAATTCTAGTCCTGAAATCAGTCAAACATAGTCAAACATTTCCACCCCCTACTAAAATGGAGGTCGGAAATTAATTCAAAGGAGTGTTGTAGCGCTGCGCATGGCACTACAGACAATGGACCTTTTTAAAAGGCTATTTCCCTGACATTCACCGAGATTGCACCCATATTCAACCTCTGCAATGTGCCTTTGAATGTATCCCGGCCGGAGGCTCTGAAAATAGGGATGTTTATGTGTACTCTGGTATGCATCTACATCACTAAGAGTGCAATTTGTCTTTAAAAAAAAGTGTGATGGGGAAACACCCCCGTTACCTCATTTAGCTGCCAGGTCTTCCACAAATTAGGGGAGGGGAGATGCACTCAACACACCCTAATTTGTGTAATTATATGGATTTTTATAAGCATCACAACACTCCAAACTTTTGGGGATTTTTTAAAAAGAGAAGCAGAGCTGAAAGGTCTAATTCTGCCGCTACAGTCACTCTTTAATAGCATATTTGCAAATTCTAGTCTCTTTTGACAAACCTGGTTCTGGGTAAAGTTAAGAAAAATCATATTTTGGTTCTTCATCAAAATGTTAAGCAAATGCATACAAAACCACATTGGGACTCATGTCATTGTTTCTATAACTAAACATGGGTGCCTGTTTTTCTTTGTCTCCTGTCATTGGCCCCAAATTACCTGTGTCTGGTGGGAACATTGGACCTCCATCAGACCTCCAGCTTTGCCAGCTGAACTCCACGTCCGACTTAGACCTAATGAAGACTGGGGGAACGGCCAACCCTCCTCCCTTCAAACCCGACAGGCTGTCCCCCCCGGCCCACAGGGTGGAGCTCCTCGCCCCAGCCAAGGTGAAGGAGCGCACACAGAACGTCAAAGAGAAGGTCACACAGGTAGGGTGGTGTGTGTGTGTGTGTGTGTGTGTGTGTGTGTATATATATAAGTATAGTAAAAAAACGTATACAGTGCCTTCAGAAAGTATTCACACCCCTTTTCCACATTCTGTTGTGTTACAGCCTGAATTAAAATTGATTAAATTGAGTTTTTATGTCACTGGCCTACACACAATAGCCCATAATGTCAAAGTGGAATTATGTTTTTAGACATTTTTACAAATTAATAAAAAATGTCAAGCTGAAATGTCTTGAGTCAGTAAGTAGTCAACCCCTTTGTTATGGCAAGTCTAAATAAGTTCAGGAGTAAACATTTGCTTAACAAGTCACATAATAAGTTGCCTGTGCAATAAGTGTTTGACATGATTTTAGAATGGCTACCTCATCTCTGGACCCCACACATAAAATTATCTATAAGGTCCCTCAGTTGAGCAGTGAATTTCAAACAAAGATTCAACCACAAAGGCCAGGGAGGTTTTCCAATGCCGCGCAAAGAAGGGCACCTATTTGTAGCTTTTAATTTAAAAAATATATATATACATTGAATGGCCCTTTGAGCATGGTGAGGTTAATAATTACACTTTGGATGGTGTATAAATACACCAAGTCACTGCAAAGATACAGGCATCCTTCCTAACTCAGTTGCCGGAGACGAAGGAAACCGCTCAGGGATTTCACCATGAGGGAAATGGTGACTTTAAAAAAGTTAGTTTATTAATGGTTGTGATAAGAGAAAACTGAGGATGGATCAACAACATGACCTAAATACTAAACTAAATGACAGAATGAAAAGAAGGATTCCTGTAGAGAATACATGCATCCTGTTTGCAATAAGGCACGAAAGTAAAACTGCAAACAAATGAACTTCATGTCCTAAATACGAAGTGTTATGTTTGGGGCAAATCCAACAGAACACATCACTGAGTACCACTCTTCATATTTTCAAGCATGGTGGTGGCTGCATCATGTTATGGATATGCTTGTCATTGGCAAGGACTAGGGTGTTTTTTTGGATAAAAATAAATGGAATAGAGCTCAGCACAGGCAAAATCCTAGAGGAAAACCTGGTTTAGTCTGCTTTCCAGACACTAATCTGCTTTTTAGCAGGACAATAACCTAAAACACAAGGCCAAATATACACTCGAGTTGCTTACCAAGACGGCATTGAATGTTCCTGAGTGGCGTAGATAGTTTTGACTTAAAACGGCTTGAAAATCAATGGCAAGACTTGAAAATGGCTGTCTAGCAATGATCAACAACCAACTTGACAGAGCTAGAAGAATTTTAAAAAGAATAATGTGCAAATATTGTACATTCCAGGTGTGCAAAGCTCTTAGAGACTTACCCAGAAAGACTCTCAGCTCTAAACGCTGCCAAAGGTGATTCTAACATGTATTGACTCAGGGGTGTGAATACTTATGTAAATGAGATATTTCTGTATTTCATTTTCAATTCATTTGAAAAATGTTCTAAACATGTTTTCACTTTGTCGTCATGGGGTATTTAATCCGTTTTTAATTCAGGCTGTAACCAACAAAGTGGAAAAATTCAAGGGGTATGAATATTTCTGAAGGCACTGTAAGTTTGTGTGTGTGTGTGTGTGTGTGTGTGTGTGTATATATACAGTGGGGGAAAAAGTATTTAGTCAGCCACCAATTGTGCAAGTTCTCCAACTTAAAAAGATGAGAGAGGCCTGTAATTTTCATCATAGGTACACGCCAACTATAACAGACAATATGTGAAAAATTCCAGAAAATCACATTGTAGGATTTTTAATGAATTTATTTGCAAATTATGGTGGAAAATAAGTATTTGGTCAATAACAAAAGTTTCTCAATACTTTGTTATATACCCTTTGTTGCCAATGACACAGGTCAAATGTTTTCTGTAAGTCTTCACAAGATTCTCACACACTGTTGCTGGTATTTTGGCCCATTCCTCCATGCAGATCTCCTCTAGAGCAGTGATGTTTTGGGGCTGTCGCTGGGCAACACGGACTTTCAACTCCCTCCAAAGATTTTCTATGGGGTTGAGATCTGGAGACTGGCTAGGCCACTCCAGGACCTTGAAATGCTTCTTACGAAGCCACTCCTTCGTTGCCCGGGTGGTGTGTTTGGGATCATTGTCATGCTGAAAGACCCAGCCACGTTTCATCTTCAATGCCCTTGCTGATGGAAGGAGGTTTTCACTCAAAATCTCACGATACATGGCCCCATTCATTCTTTCCTTTACACGGATCAGTCGTCCTGGTCCCTTTGCAGAAAAACAGCCCCAAAGCATGATGTTTCCACCCAATGCTTCACAGTAGGTATGGTGTTCTTTGGATGCAACTCAGCATTCTTTGTCCTCCAAACACGACGAGTTGAGTTTTTACCAAAAAGTTATATTTTGGTTTCATCTGACCATATGACATTCTCCCAATCCTCTTCTGGATCATCCAAATGCACTCTAGCAAACTTCAGACGGGCCTGGACATGTACTGGCTTAAGCAAGGGGACACGTCTGGCACTGCAGGATTTGAGTCCCTGGCGGCGTAGTGTGTTACTGATGGTAGGCTTTGTTACTTTGGTCCCAGCTCTCTGCAGGTCATTCACTAGGTCCCCCGTGTGGTTCTGGGATTTTTGCTCACCGTTCTTGTGATCATTTTGACCCCACGGGGTGAGATCTTGCGTGTAGCCCCAGATTGAGGGAGATTATCAGTGGTCTTGTATGTCTTCCATTTCCTAATAATTGCTCCCACAGTTGATTTCTTCAAACCAAGCTGCTTACCTATTGCAGATTCAGTCTTCCCAGCCTGGTGCAGGTCTACAATTTTGTTTCTGGTGTCCTTTGACAGCTCTTTGGTCTTGGCCATAGTGGAGTTTGGAGTGTGACTCTTTAAGGTTGTGGACAGGTATCTTTTATACTGATAACAAGTTCAAACAGGTGCCATTAATACAGGTAACGAGTGGAGGACAGAGGAGCCTCTTAAAGAAGAAGTTACAGGTCTGTGAGAGCCAGAAATCTTGCTTGTTTGTAGGTGACCAAATACTTATTTTCCACCATAATTTGCTAATAAATTCATTAAAAATCCTACAATGTGATTTTCTGGATTTTCTTTTCTCAATTTGTCTGTCATAGTTGACGTGTACCTATGATGAAAATTACAGGCCTCTCTCATCTTTTTAAGTGGGAGAACTTGCACAATTGGTGGCTGACTAAATACTTTTTTTCCCCACTGTGTGTGTGTGTATATATATATATATATATATATATATATATATATATATATATATATATATATATATATATATATATATATATATATATTTAAGTATACCTGAGGATTCTGTCTCGCTGTGTTGTGAATCTCAGATAGCAACATTTGAGTTGGCTTATCAGAGTTTGGTATTGTGAGACAGCGGAAGCACTTGGAATTATTGTCATCATGAACATCTTAATTTCATATGAAGTTACACATAGCAGTCAATTTGTCTAGTTAGTAATATCACATCATATTTCGTATCCTGTCATATAATAGTAGGCATAATTTCCACTATAGGGACAGGGGAATAGTGTAGAAATGTAGAAACTAGATAGTGTAGAAATGTCAGAAATTAGCATAAAATGACAAACACATTAATATGCCATTTAGCAGACGCTTTTATCCAAAGCGACTTACAGTCATGCGTGCATACATTTTTGTGTATGGGTGGTCCCGGGGATCGAACCCACCACCCTGGCGTTACAAGCGCCATGCTCTACCAGCTGAGCTACAGAGGACCACTACATTCTAGGGGAAGGTCTCCCCCTCCCCACTAACACATTCCAAATCAAATTTACACCACTTACATGGATAACAGAGCTGTCTCCGATTGCTCACTGAATTTACTTGTTCAACGTGGTGCTTTGTTAGTGTATTGAGATTTGTCCTCTAACCCGTGAGTCATACTGACTTGGCACCCTACAGGGAAATCATTGATGCCTGGTATCAGTATTAGGGCACGTGGGAGGCAATGTGGTTGACACGCTAGTGGAAAAATCACTACTTGGGTTGAATAGATGTTATATCTCCTGTGTGTGGAGAATGGCTGGCTGCCACTGTCCAATCTATGCCTGCTGGAGCCCCAGGGACAGTATCCTGGATCAGTGCCATGGTATAATGTGTGTTTGATATCAGTGAAGGACAACAGGGTGTTGTTTTGTACTGTGCAGTCCATAATGTATGTATGGGACCCATGGCCATGACTGTTGACCTTTGTGTCAAAGGGTGATTAGCTCATTTAATTGAATCCAATTGAAATGGACATCAACTTAAAGGCTTTATAGAGCATTCATAAAGTCTCCATGAGCCATATATAATAATAATAATAATATAATATGCCATTTAGCAGACGCTTTTATCCAAAGTGACTTACAGTCATGCGTGCATAAATGTTTGTGTATGGGTGGTCCCGGGGATCGAACCCACGACCTTGGCGTTACAAGCGCCGTGCTCTACCAGCTGAGCTACAGAGGACCACATATATATATATATACACTGCTCAAAAAAATAAAGGGAACACTAAAATAACACATCCTAGATCTGAATGAATGAAATAATCTTATTAAATACTTTTTCTTTACATAGTTGAATGTGCTGACAACAAAATCACACAAAAATTATCAATGGAAATCAAATTTATCAACCCATGGAGGTCTGGATTTGGAGTCACCCTCAAAATTAAAGTGGAAAACCACACTACAGGCTGATCCAACTTTGATGTAATGTCCTTAAAACAAGTCAAAATGAGGCTCAGTAGTGTGTGTGGCCTCCACGTGCCTGTATGACCTCCCTACAACGCCTGGGCATGCTCCTGATGAGGTGGCAGATGGTCTCCTGAGGGATCTCCTCCCAGACCTGGACTAAAGCATCCGGCAACTCCTGGACAGTCTGTGGTGCAACGTGGCGTTGGTGGATGGAGCGAGACATGATGTCCCAGATGTGCTCAATTGGATTCAGGTCTGGGGAACGGGCGGGCCAGTCCATAGCATCAATGCCTTCCTCTTGCAGGAACTGCTGACACACTCCAGCCACATGAGGTCTAGCATTGTCTTGCATTAGGAGGAGGAACCCAGTGCCAACCGCACCAGCATATGGTCTCACAAGGGGTCTGAGGATCTCATCTCGGTACTTAATGGCAGTCAGGCTACCTCTGGCAAGCACATGGAGGGCTGTGCGGCCCCCCAAAGAAATGCCACCCCACACCATGACTGACCAACCGCCAAACCGGTCATGCTGGAGGATGTTGCAGACAGCAGAACGTTCTCCACGGCGTCTCCAGACTCTGTCACGTCTGTCACATGTGCTCAGTGTGAACCTGCTTTCATCTGTGAAGAGCACAGGGTGCCAGTGGCGAATTTGCCAATCTTGGTATTCTCTGGCAAATGCCAAACGTCCTGCACGGTGTTGGGCTGTAAGCACAACCCTCACCTGTGGACATCGGGCCCTCATACCACGCTCATGGAGTCTGTTTCTGACCGTTTGAGCAGACACATGCACATTTGTGGCCTGCTGGAGGTCATTTTGCAGGGCTCTGGCAGTGCTCCTCCTGCTCCTCCTTGCACAAAGGCGGAGGTAGCAGTCCTGCTGCTGGGTTTTTGCCCTCCTACGGCCTCCTCCACGTCTCCTGATGTACTGGCCTGTCTCCTGGTAGCGCCTCCATGCTCTGGACACTACGTTGACAGACACAGCAAACCTTCTTGCCACAGCTCGCATTGATGTGCCATCCTGGATGAGCTGCACTACCTGAGCCACTTGTGTGGGTTGTAGACTCCGTCTCATGCTACCACTAGATTGAAAGCACCGGCAGCATTCAAAAGTGACCAAAACATCAGCCAGGAAGCATAGGAACTGAGAAGTGGTCTGTTGTCACCACCTGCAAAACCAGTCCTTTATTGGGGGGTGTCTTGCCTATAATTTCCACCTGTTGTCTATTCCATTTGCACAACAGCATGTGCAATGTATTGTCAATCAGTGTTGCTTCCTAAGTGGACAGTTTGATTTCACAGAGGTGTGATTGACTTGGAGTTACATTGTGTTGTTTAAGTGTTCCCTTTATTTTTTTGAGCAGTGTATATATATATATATATATATATATATTGAACAAAAATATAAACGCAACATGCAACGATTTCACTGAGTTACAGTTCATATAACGAAATCAGTCAATTGAAATAAATTCAATAGGCCCTAATCTATTGATTTCACATGACTGGGCAGGGATGCAGCCATGGGTGGGCCTGGGAGGGTGAGTTTTTCCCCACAAAAGGGCTTTATTACAGACAGAAGTACTCCTCAGTTTCATCAGCTGTCCGGGTGGCTGGTCTCAGGTGATCCTGCAGGTGAAGATGCCGGATGTGGAGGTCCTGGGCTGGCGTGGTTACACATGGTCTGCAGATGTGAGGCCGGTTGGACGTACTGCCAAATTCTCTAAAACGACATTCAATTCTCTGGCAACAGCTCTGGTGGACATTCCTGCAGTCAGCATGCCAATTGCACGCTCCAAAACTTGAGACATCTGTGGCATTGTGTTTGACAAAACTGCACATTTTAGAGTGGCCTTTTATTGTCCCCAGCACAAGGTGCACCTGTGTAATGATCATGCTGTTTAATCAGCTTCTTGATATGCCACACCTGTCAGGGGGATGGATTATCTTGGCAAAGGGATGTAAACAAATTTGTGCCCAACTTCTTAGAGAAATAAGCTTTTTGTGCATTTCTGTGACCTTTTATTTCAGCACATATGACCAACACTTTACATGTTGCGTAAATATTTTTGTTCAGTATAATTTCCGACATTGTGGTAGGCTATTCGTTAGTCAACTACTTGTAGCTTCTCTTCTGTCTTATGTTGCCCTATATGACTAATAAACCCTTGCTTACCAGAATAATGTCATAAATGATAGAAGGAATGCTTCAATTTAGTTGACATCGGTAATGTTTTTTTCTGTCATCTCTGCTTCTTTCACGGAGCAAAGACACGTAGGGACCAGGGAGAAAATGCAATAAATAACTCAACAAAAGAAATTGAAATAGTAAGCCGTGAAAACGACTCAACATGTTTCTGAAAAGATTTCATTTGGGCTTGGATGCATATTTTATGTGGTTAAAATACTATCAGCTTTCATGATGCTGATAAAGATAGCACCTCTACAGACGTATCTAACTGCACATTCGTATTCTCTCAATATGCTGAATGAAATAAATATTTCTCTACTCCTGTTCCCGAGTCAAAATGTACATTTGATGCTTAATTCTGCAGGAGTTAATATTAAGGATATGTGAGAGGTTATAGACATACAGTCAGTGTCCAGATTTCAGTTTCCATTTAACCCATTTGAACAGTAGGCTAAAGTTCCCGTGACGTGCCATAGGCCTATTTGAAGTCCCCATCTTGTGACTGTCGAATTTGCAAAGCGCCTCACAATCATCACACATACTGTAACATAGGCATTGCTATCATCCTCGGTTTCCATTATGCCAAATCTTTCCCAAACATTACTTTTCTGGCCCTCCCTTCTCTTTATTTTCAACACTCCTTTTCGCAGCTTTTCTCTTACTGAATTAAACTCCAACATTGTCCTTTTGGCCACAGTGGATCAAGGTTAACTTTTTCTGCCGGTTTCAAAAAGCGTTTGGCGATTGGCATGTAGGCTATTTGGCACATGTAAAGTTAGGCCCTAAAGCTTACGCACTAATGCCAGATAGCCTAAAAATTATGAAAATAAAACCTAAATGATAGTTATAAATTGCACAACAATATATTGTTTTCTCTTAATTCAATGGGTTTCTAGATGTTCGCGTTATATATCCACCCCAACCAACAACCCTATGTTAATGTTTGCCTAAAGTAACCATCTGTCTTATGTAACCATACCAAACGTAACATATCATACTAATTTAAGTGCCGGATTTACATTTACTATGTTACGTCTAGTCTGAGACCAGGCTGGGCCCGCAGTTACAGTGAGGGGAAAAAAGTATTTGATCCCCTGCTGATTTTGTACGTTTGCCCACTGACAAAGACATGATCAGTGTATAATTTTAATGGTAGGTTTATTTGAACAGTGATAGACATAATAACAACAAAAAAATCCAGAAAAACGCATGTCAAAAATGTTATAAATTGATTTGCATTTTAATGAGGGAAATAAGTATTTGACCCCTCTGCAAAACATGACTTAGTACTTGGTGGCAAAACCCTTGTTGGCAATCACAGAGGTCAGACGTTTCTTGTAGTTGGCCACCAGGTTTGCACACATCTCAGGAGGGATTTTGTCCCACTCCTCTTTGCAGATCTTCTCCAAGTCATTAACGTTTCGAGGCTGACGTTTGGCAACTCGAACCTTCAGCTCCCTCCACAGATTTTCTATGGGATTAAGGTCTGGAGACTGGCTTGGCCACTCCAGGACCTTAATGTGCTTCTTCTTGAGCCACTCCTTTGTTGCCTTGGCCATGTGTTTTGGGTCATTGTCATGTTGGAATACCCATCCACAAACCATTTTCAATGTCCTGGCTGAGGGAAGGAGGTTCTCACCCAAGATTTGACGGTACATGGCCCCGTCCATCGTCCCTTTGATGCGGTGAAGTTGTCCTGTCCCCTTAGCAGAAAAACACCCCCAAAGCATAATGTTTCCACCTACACGTTTGATGGTGGGGATGGTGTTCTTGAGGTCATAGGCAGCATTCCTCCTCCTCCAAACACAGCGAGTTGAGTTAATGCCAAAGAGCTCGATTTTGGTCTCATCTGACCACAACACTTTCACCCAGCTCTCCTCTGAATCATTCAGATGTTCATTGGCAAACTTCAGACGGGCCTGTATATGTGCTTTCTTGAGCAGGGGGACCTTGTGGGCGCTGCAGGATTTCAGTCCTTCACGGCGTAGTGTGTTTCCAATTGTTTTCTTGGTGACTATGGTCCCAGCTGCCTTGAGATCATTGACAAGATCCTCCCGTGTAGTTCTGGGCAGATTCCCCACCGTTCTCATGATCATTGCAACTCCACGAGGTGAGATCTTGCATGGAGCCCCAGGCCAAGGGAGATTGACAGTTATTTTGTGTTTCTTCCATTTGCGAATAATCGCACCAACTGTTGTCACCTTCTCACCAAGCTGCTTGGCGATGGTCTTGTAGCCCATTCAAGCCTTGTGTAGGTCTACAATCATGTCCCTGACATCCTTGGAGAGCTCTTTGGTCTTGGCCATGGTGGAGAGTTTGGAATCTGATTGATTGATTGCTTCTGTGGACAGGTGTCTTTTATACAGGTAACAAACTGAGATTAGGAGCACTCCCTTTAAGAGTGTGCTCCTAATCTCAGCTCGTTATCTGTATAAAAGACACCTGGGAGCCAGAAATCTTTCTGATTGAGATGGGGTCAAATACTTATTTCCCTCATTTAAAATGCAAATAAATGTATAACATTTTTTACATGTGTTTTTCTGTATTTTTTTGTTGTTATTCTGTTTCTCACTGTTCAAATAAACCTACCATTAAAATTATAGACTGATAATTTCTTTGTCGGTGGGCAAACATACAAAATCAGCAGGGGATCAAATACTTTTTTCCCTCACTGTATAACCGTGGGGACAGCGGGTTATGAGTCAACCCGAGCATTACTAGTCAGTATTATGTTTGTTTGTGGGGGTGGGGCACTCATGAGAGGCAGGACCACATGCTGCTTTGAACAACAGTTTATGCAAATCAGCCAGTTCAGACTTCCACCAGATGGGAGAGTATTTGAGGAGAAGTCAGTTTGTAAACACAGGTGTTCCCCCTATCTCACATCAGATTATGTTTATAATCAGAGACAAGGTTACCAGACAGCAAGATCCCTCATTCCTCTCCAACTATAAATGTGAATGGGCGAAAATACTTTTCTATGTGATCTGGAGTTCATTAGCGACACTATTGCTATGCTGGGATTGTGATACAGAGAATAGTTGATTACTTTGTCCATAAGAGCTGGTCTGGATGGCTTTGTTAAGGCGGTAAAATGTGGTAAATTAGTTAATAGACCAATAAGAAAGAGTTCCAAAACTCTCTGCCAATAAAAACTAGTTTTCAGTTTTCCCCTCCCCACTCAGACCACTCCGACAGTCCTAGCAAAATTCTTGCTTGTGAATTTGCTCTTTGCTAAGAAGCTATTTTTGTTTCTTTTTGACCATTTTAATTGAAAACAATCACAATAAGGTACTTAATTGTTACCCAGAAATCATTTGATAATTAGATAAAAACAGCTGCATCGGACCTTTAAAGGACAAATTCAGTCATTTTTATATTGACATTTATTTTGGCCCTGAAAATCTATGGGCTAGGATAAACTGTAATCCACTGTTGGTTTAAATAGCCAACTTCAACTAACTTTAGCCACGGCTAACCAAAAACACAATAGGATTAAATGGGGAAACGATGACAGAGGATATTTACAAAACCTAAATATATATATTTTTTTAAGTGAATACAATAGACAGAAATGTACATCAATGGGAGTATAAACGAGCCTATTTCAATCTCACCCTGTATGTAACATGTTATGTACAGTCCCTTTAGAAAGTATTTATACCCCTTGACTTACAGCTGTGTGTCTTTCTGGGTAAGTCTCTAAGAGCTTTCCACACCTGGACTGTGCAACATTTATTAAAAACATTATTCAAGCTCAGTCAAATTGGTTGATCATTGCTAGACAAACATTTTCAGGTCTTGCCCTAGATTTGTAAGAATATTTAAGTCAGAACTGTAACCCGGACACTCAGGAACATTCACTGTCCTTATTCACAGGTTATTGTCCTGCTGATGGAAAGCAGACTGAACCAAGTTGTCGTCTAGGTTTTTTCTGTGTTTAGCGCCATTCTGTTTCTTTTTTAACCTGAAAACTCCCCAATCCTTAACGATTACAAGCATATCCATAACTATGCTGGAAAATATGGAGAGTGATCCTCAGTAATGTGTTGTATTGGATTTTCCCCAAACAAAACACTTTTTATTCAGGACAAAAAGTTAATTGTTTAGCAATTATTTTTTTTAGTATTACTTTAGTGCCTTGTTGCAAACAGGAATATTTGTATTCTGTACAGGCTTCCTGCTTTTCATTCTGCCAATTAGGTTAGTGTTGTGGAGTAACTACAATGTTGTTGATCCATCCTCAGTTTTCTCATATCACAGCCATTAAACTCTGTAACTGATTTAAATTCACAATTGGCCTCAGTGTGAAATCCCTGAGCGGTTTTCTTCCTCTTCGGCAACTGAGTTAGGAAGGACGACTGCATCTTTGTAGTGACTGGGTGTATTGATACACCAGACAAAGTGTAATTAATAACTTCACCATGCTCAAACGGATATTCAATGTCTGCTTTTTTTGTAACCCATCTACCAATAGGTGCCCTTCTTTGCAAGATATTGGAAAACCTCCCTGGTCTTTGTGGTTGAATGTGTTTGAAATTCACTGCTCGACCGAGGGACCTGATATATGGGGTACAGAGATGAGGTAGTCATTCACTATTATTGCACACAGAGTGAGTCCATGCAACTTATTATGTGACTTGTTAAGCAACGTTTTACTCCTGAACTTATTTAGGCTTGCCATAACAAAGGGTTTGAATACTTATTGACTCAAGACATTTCAGCTTTTAATTTGTAAAAATGTCTAAAAACATAATTCCACTTTGACATTATGGATTATTGTGTGTAGGCCAGTGACAAAAAAATATAAATGTAATCCATTTTAAATTCAGGATGTAACACAACAAAATGTGGAAAAGGTCAGTGAATACTTTCTGAAGGCACCGTATCCGTTTACTGAGAAAAGCAATACATGGACATATACACAATCAATAGGCTACAGCAGGTTGCACTACTTGCCTTCAAATCGAATTAACAAATTAATAAGTATTGATTAGTAATTGGTGTGCGAGCACTTGCTGAATGCCTCGGGCCCCACTCTATGCGGATGAATCACTCCAATGTAATTCGGATCTCTGTTAGGTTCTGTCTCTGGGTGCTGACGTCCTGCCGGAGTACAAAATCAAGGCCCCGGTCACCCACTCATGGACCATGCTGCACTACAGCCCTGTCAAAGCGGCATGGGACTGGGTCATCCTCCTCCTGGTCCTCTACACAGCCCTCTTCACCCCCTACTCGGCAGCCTTCCTATTGGATGAGCACGGGGACTCGCTGCGGCGGCGTTGCGGCTATACCTGCAATCCTCTAAACGTGGTGGACCTCATGGTGGATGTGCTGTTCATCGTGGATATCGGGATCAACTTTCGCACAACTTTCGTCAACCCTAACGACGAGGTGGTGACCCAGCCGGGGAAGATCGCCGTGCATTACCTTAAGGGGTGGTTCGCCATCGACCTGGTGGCCGCCATACCCTTCGACCTGCTTATCTTCCGATCAGGGTCTGACGAGGTGAGAATAATGGAAGTGGGGATGAATATTAAGCTTTTTGGTGGGCTAACACTTTACTTGAAGCCAACAGGTATAATGCATTATAAAGCATTTAGGCCTTTAACTCAGTTGTGATGTCTTCTTAATATCTCATAATGATCCTGAGTAAATACCAGCCAGATAGGCATAACATATTATAACCCTTATAATAAGACAATATGAAGGTTCATGCTTATTTAGCAGACATGAGTTGGACTCATGGTCTCGTGATGAGGTAACCATGTCTGCGATTTCAAAATTGGCGTTGCCATCAGTCTAAGACAGAATTCCCTCTTGATCTCATGGTCAAGACGTTGGTATCTCCCGTGGGAGAGCAGGGTTCAGATCCCACTAGGGACACCAAGCATGAAACCTTCCTGTGTTACCTATTTACAACTACATTTGCTTGTAAACTGTAGCCATTTTCCCATCAATTCATTCTGCTTCTCTTTTCCCATCTTCTCGCTACTATTCTCAATAAATGGCCACCTACTAAAGATGGCCACCTTGATTGGCCTGCTGAAAACAGCGCGGCTGCTTCGGTTGGTTCGTGTGGCGCGAAAGCTCGACCGCTACTCGGAGTACGGGGCCGCTGTCCTCTTCCTGCTCATGTGTACCTTTGTGCTCATCGCCCATTGGCTGGCCTGTATCTGGTATGCTGTCGGCTACGTGGAGAGGCCTTACACGGAAACTGGTTGGCTGGACAACCTGGCTGAGCAGCTGGGCAAGGCATACAACGCCAGTGAACCTGGCTCGGGTCCGTCTGCTAAGGACTATTACATCACTGCACTCTACTTTACCTTCAGCAGCTTGACCAGTGTGGGCTTTGGGAACGTCTCCCCCAACACCAACTCAGAGAAGCTCTTCTCCATCTGTGTTATGGTTATTGGCTGTAAGTCCTTAAATGTTCAATTTACTCAGACCACATTCACAATCCATACACACTGCATTCATAAGTAGTAAATTTTCATAAATACTTATGTCAACAACTGTTGATAATATTTTTGTTATGCCACGGTTATGTAATTTATACTGCATTATCAACATGCGATTGTTGACATAAGCCTTTATAAGCCCCATGGGCTCCTCCTCATCCTCCAGCTCTCATGTACGCCAGCATCTTTGGAAACGTGTCGGCCATCATCCAGCGCCTATACTCAGGGACAACGCGCTACCACACCCAGATGCTGCGGGTCAAGGAGTTTATCCGCTTCCACCAGATCCCCAACGGGCTTCGCAACCGCCTGGAGGAGTATTTCCAGCACGCCTGGTCCTACACCAATGGCATTGACATGAATGCAGTGAGTAGAAAACTGGCCACCAAACTTGTAAGAAACACTTTTTTCGGTAACGCTTTACGTAAAACCTGCAGGTATAATGCATTATGATGCAGGTATAATGCATTGTAAGACTTGTCATGAGCATGTATGACCTCCTTATGTATTATCCTGTCATCATGATCCTGACTAAATACCAGCCATTTTCAGTAGGTTAATGTGTAGTACATTGAGAAAGAACATATTATAAGCCTTATAAGAAATTATAAAGGCTACATGCTTATAACATGTTATAAAAAAAGAATTATACCTGTAGACTTTACGTAAAGTGTTACCTTATGGTCATCAAATCTATTCAAATCCCCAAGGCATTGTCCAGTGTAATATACTGCAGTGCTGAAAAAACTACATTGAGAAGCACTTTAAATGCCCTATAGCAAAATTACTGATATTGACATTTTATATTGACTTTCCATCTTCCTCTTCCTCCCAAGGTGCTGAAGGGTTTTCCAGAGTGCTTGCAGGCTGATATATGTCTGCACCTGAACCGCAGTCTGCTACAAAACTGCAAGGCGTTCCGGGGGGGCAGCAAGGCCTGTCTGCGGGCTCTGGCAATGCGCTTCAAGACTGTACATGCCCCGCCAGGGGATATCCTCATCCACTCTGGAGACATCCTCAACTCTCTCTACTTCATCACTCGCGGTACCATCCAGATCACCCATGATGATGTCGTGGTGGCCATACTGGGTAAGGAAGGCTATGCAATCTACTGTTTCATATGTCATTGACTTTAGCTATATGTTACGGTCATTGAGGTCTTTCAAACTATTTTAGAAATGTAAATGTAGTTTCTGAAGATCATTCTCCTTCTCATGTCTTTATGGTTATTTTCTGATTTTATTGAACAGATACAGATATAGAATGACAGTGGGGAAGGATAGTGAAGTTTTCAAAGGGCAGTAGGTCCGATTCGAACCTATGCCGACACCGTCGACGTGTGCTGGAGGCTGCGGCATTGCTGCTAGACAAGCCAGACCACAGCTAAATACAGTATCCTCTTAAATAGATGTGAATCATATACAGTAACTACATCCTATAGCTCAGCATTCTTTAAAATAACAGCCATTTATAAGTGATGTTATCCCCCTCAATTTACTCTCATTGTCCCCCTTCCTCCCTCTATACTGTAGGGAAGAATGACATCTTTGGGGAGCCTATCCACATGTATGCAGAGCCAGGCAAGTCCAACTCTGACGTGCGCGCCATCACTTACTGTGACCTGCACCGGATTCAGAGGGATGACCTGCTCGAGGTTCTGGACATTTACCCAGGCTTTTCCGACAACTTCTGGGCAAACTTGGAGTTCACCTTTGACCTAAGAGATGTAAGAAGACACACACATGTGGCTAAACTAAGAAAATTGACACATTTATTGTTGAACAAGATCTTTTTGTTTCACTGTGTCCAATGAAATGGGATTGTTGGCACTGTATCAGTGTATTGGGATGTGTTCAGTTTGTGTCTTGCTCTTTCTGTATGTCTGGTATCTGTCAGGCTGACCAGGTCCCACCAATACTGTTGACTGATGATTCTGGTGATGATTGTGCATACAGTCATAGCAAGCCACGACACAGGGGACACTCCCTGGACTGTCGCAACGGTCCTGGTAAGTTATTAAGTTGATTAGTTAAATCAGGGGCTGTATGTATCAAGCGAGCTAGCTGTATGGACTTCTTTTTTATGTTCTTGTGCTGCTTTGGACAGATGGCATGGACCAGGATGACCCGTACCCCTACCGCCAACGCCATTCGGCCCCACAGCCCCACTGGGAAGAGGGCTGCAGCTGTGAGTCGCCTTGCTCCCAGTCCAGCGAGGACCTAAACAAGCCCCTCCCCCACAGGGGCAAGGTGGAACTGTACCCTCCGGACAACGATCGGCTGGACTACTCCCTCTCAGTGGTGCAGCTGATGCCCCCTAGTGGCGCCACAGTGGGCAGAGAGGCCCCCATGGACAGGGCTCAACCAGGTACAGTATGAGCAGTATGGGACCTTGTGGTAAATTCTGTCCATTGAAATTGTATGTTATTTAGCATTACTGGACCGGAGGGTTGCCGATTTGAATCCCAGAGAAGCAAAAAGACGTATCAGTTGATCAACAATAAAATTGTATGTTATTTTAACTCTGTAAATGTTTCCAGCCACCTCTAACCTCTCACCGAACTTGTCTGGGTATGTTCGATACTGGCCAGAGAGGCAGTCGGCCCAGTACTCCAACAGGCAGTGGCGCTCCTCTTCGGTTCGGACCTCTTACCACCCGCCCCCATTCACAGAGGAGAGGCCCAGTGAGCTGGAGTCCCGACTGAAACTACTACAGTCACAGCTCAACAGGTGAGAGGAACAACATGGTTACTGTTACAAAACTCTCTTTTTAACAGTTGAGCCAGACAAACAGCTGAGCCTGCAAGTTTTAGCTTATTTTCAATTTACCTAGGGTGCACCGCTGGCTGACACAATTCGCATTGCAACATGCTCCAAAAATGCTAGCCAGGAGATTCTGGATGTTACTGAGCTGAAATAAAATGTTTCATGAGCTGAAATAAAAGCCCAGAAATTTTCCATACGCACAAAAACCTTATTTCGCTCAAGTTTTGTGCACTATTTGGTTTACATCCCTGTTAGTGAGAATTTCTCCTTTGCATCCACCTGACAGGTTTGGCATATCAAGAAGCTGGTTAAACAGCATGATCATTACACATGTGCCACATTCTTTTGAACTGAATGTTCATTTCTCTACCATAAGCCACCTCCAACGTCGTTTTAGAGAATTTGGCAGTACGTCCAACCGGCCTCACAACCGCAGACCACGTGTAACCACGCCAGCCCAGGACCTCCACATCCCGCTTCTTCACCTGTAGGATCGTCTCAGACCAGCTACCCGGACAGCAGATGAAAGTGTGGGTTTGCACAACTGAAGAATTTCTGCACAAATGTCAGAAACCGTCTCATGGAAGCTCATCTGCGTGCTCGTCGTCCTCACCAGGGTCTTGACCTGACTGCAGTTCGGCATCGTAACATACTTCAGTGGGCAAATGCTCACCTTGGATGGCCACTATCAGGCTGGAGAAGTATGCTCTTCACGAATGAATCCCGGTTTCACCTGTACCGGGCATATGGCAGACAGCGTGTATGGCGTTGTGTGGGCGAGCGGTTTGCTGATGTCAATGTTGTGAACAGAATGACTCATGGTGGCGGTGGGGTTATGGTATGGGCAGGCATAAGCTACGGACAATGAACACAATTGCGTTTTATCGATTGCAATTTGAATGCACAGAGATACCGTGACGAGATCCTGAGGCCCATTGTCGTGCCATTCATCTGCCGCCATCACCTCATGTTTCAGCATGATAATGCACGGCCCCACGATGCAAGGATCTGTACACAATTCCTGGAAGCTGAAAATGTCCCAGTTCTTCTCATGGCCTGTAAACATACCATACATGTCACCCATTGAGCATGTTTGGGATGCTCTGATTCGACGTGTTCGACAGCGTGTTCCAGTTCCTGACAATATCTTGCAATTTCGCACAGCCATTGAAGAAGAATGGGACAACATTCCACAGGCCACAATCAACAGCCTAACCTACGCTGTAGGAGACCAATGGTGGTCACACCAGATACTGACTTTTCTGATCCACACCCCTACCTTTTTTTAAAGGTATCTGTGACCAAAAGATGCATATCTGTATTCTCAATCATGTGAAATCCATATATTAGGGCCTAATGAATTCAGTTCAATTGACTGATTTCCTTATAGGAACTGTAACTCAGTAAAATGTTTTCATTTACCCCTTAAAAGGGAAAATCTGCAATTCAAACAATAACAAAGCGGTTCCTATACCCCCACTTCCCACATTAACAAACTGGAGCTTATGGAGTTAGACTGTAACTTTGACAAGAAAGACATTCCACTTAGTTATCTGGAAGGTCTTCAATGGCAACAGTGAAAACATGACTACTCAGTAACCCTCCTTTTCCTTCCCTCTTTCTGCCCCCTTTACCCCTCCATTACCAGACTGGAGATTCGAATGACTGCCGATATCAACGTCATCCTGCAGCTGCTCCAAAGGCAGATAGCGCCGGTACCGCCCGCTTACAGCACTGTGTCAGCCACAGACTCACCAGGCCTATATGGGACAGGAGCGCCAGTGTTGCACACCATGTACCAGATCCCACCCATACAAATGGACAGCCAAGCATCTATGCAGGTAGGAAGTCTATGATACATGGAGAGCATGATGGTGAACACAAAAAACATCTGTCAAAGCACCTGAAACATATTCACAGAAGCTGTGTTAGTGTAGTTACTGTTGTTAAACCTCCAACCTGTGACTCAATACTCACCCTTGATTGTATCGTTGTAGAGCTCTGGCCAGCCTGACCTCAAGTTACCCCTGAAATCCCAGGAGTCGCTGTCCAGTGGTATCCAGCTGACTGTAGAGTCCGACGACACCATGTCCGTCACCCCGGAGATGGAGCCAACCGAGTCACTCTCCCCCCAACCGACGGTCAAGCTGTCACTGTCTCTCATGGAAACGCCCAGACTAAGTGGCAGCCTCCGCTTCCCCTCATTGCCCGGGAACCTGGACGCCTCAGGGCAGGTGGAGATCCAGAAACACCTCTCAGATCCTGTGCTTCCTGTGACCTGAGACCCCAGCCCTAGTTCCTCATACCTGGGATCCTACAGACTGCTTCCACTCATATACGGACTGTAAGATAGTAGCAAAACATGCCTTTCCAGGCCCTGTCCATTAACAGCCCCTACCCCCTATGCACTGAGATCGGAGTAGTGGATGAGTTTAAACAGCTCTTACAAACTTCTGCTAACTTTAGCCACCACTAGCAAAACATTTATGAAATTGATGGGGACATGGCATGCGGAACTGTACAAAAAAAAGGCCAAATCACGTAACGTCAAACCAAATAATGAGTTGATTTGGCCATGTTCTCCCGAGTGGCGCAGTGGTCTAAGGCACTGCATCGCAGTGCTAGCTGTGCCACTAGAGATCCTGGTTCGAATCCAGGCTCTGTCGTAGCCGGCCGCGACCGGGAGACCCATGGGGCGGCGCACAAGTGGCCCAGCGTCGTCCAGGGTAGGGGAGGGAATGGCCGGCAGGGATGTTTGTAGAGCATGGCGTTTGCAACGCCAGGGTTGTGGGTTCGATTCCCACGGGGGGCCAGTATGAAAAAAATAAAATTATATATATATATAAAATGTATGCACTCACTAACTGTAAGTCGCTCTGGATAAGAGCGTCTGCTAAATGACTAAAATGTAAATGTAATACTGAATGCCCCCATCACTTTCATAGATTTTTTTTATTAGCGTTACGTTTTTAGTGGCTGTTTAGAGAAAACCGAACCATGGATACGTTTCTCATGGCCCATAAAATACTTTCAGGGTGAAGAACCATCTAACATTGAGTTGGAAAACACTGAACTTCCCCTTTAAGATCAAGTGCCTAGGGGAGGGGGTTGGGGATGTTTCTGGAAAGGCTGAATCCCATGTCACCCCCTTCCCCTTGCCCCTCCATTTGCGCATTCACGCGCTCCTCCGCCATACACACATCCCAAAGCAGAGGGTGAAGGGGTTAATTAGACCCTCCAATAGCCACTTTGAACGAGTCAGCTGTGGCTTCAGAGCAAAGTGGTATCAAATGTATTTATAAAGCCCTTTTTACTTCAGCAGATGTCACAAAGTGCTTACACAAAAACCCAGCCTAAAACCCCAAACAGCAAGCAATGCAGATGTAGAAGCACGGTGGCTAGGAAAAACTCCCTAGAAAGGCAGGATCCTAGAGGAACTGAGGCTCTGAGGGGTGGCCAGTCCTCTTCTGACTGTGCTGGGTGGAGATTATAAGAGTACATAGCCATTAAGGCCAGATCGTTCTTCAAAATGTTCAAACGTTCATAGATGACCAGCAGGGTCAAATAATAATCACAGTGGTTGTAGAGGGTGCAACAGGTCAGCACCTCAGGAGTAAGTCTGTTGGCTTTTCATCTCCGAGCAGATATAAACCTGGTGTTCCATAACGCACCACTTTATCCCATAACGCACCACTTTATTTTGTGAGTTTGCTCAATTTTACACCAAATAATTGAGGCTTGCCTAATTATGAGCCACCTTTATTTGTTGGTGTCTGATTTCGAGAAACGACACAAGTAACAGGATGTAGCTCAGTTGGTAGAGCATGGCGTTTGCAACGCCAGGGTTGTGGGTTTGATTCCCACGGGGGGCCAGTATGAAAAAAATAAATACAAAAAATAATGTATGCACTCACTAACTGTAAGTCGCTCTGGATAAGAGCGTCTGCTAAATGACTAAAATGTAAAATGTAAATGTAACATTTGAAATACCTCCCAAATTAAATGTTTAACTGTTACTGAGGTTTATATCTTGTAAAATGACAGGCTGAATTTTCTTATTTGAATTTCATGCTCATTTTATTATTTAAATGTGGAACATGAACCGCATCATTCAAGTCACCAGTGTCTCCCGAACAGGGGAGAACGACTGCCCCCTCTCATTGGAGCCACGAAGTTCAAGGCTGATCGCGGTACTGCAGGCATTATTTGCAGAAAACAGGATCCCCCATTATAGTGAAGGGGAAAACGACAATCTTTGTGTAAAAAATATATAAAAATGGAAGACAATCATGGTACCAATGATTACTTCTAATACACCAGATGTATGTCCTTGAACCGATTATTTTAACGTCGCACACAGAAGAAGTTATAAGGATAATTTAGTAGCCAATAGCAGCCTGCAGTACCCCGGTTGGCCTTCAACTTGACATACTCAATGAATCAAATCAAATCAAATTTTATTTGCCACATGCGCCGAATACAACAGGTGTAGACATTACCGTGAAATGCTTACTTACAGCCCTTAACCAACAATGCATTATTTATTTTTTTATAAAAAAAAGTAAAATAAAACAACAAAGTGTTGAGAAAAAAAAGAGCAGAAGTAAAATAAAATAACAGTAGGGAGGCTATATACAGGGGGGTACCGGTGCAGAGTCAATGTGCGGGGACACCGGCTAGTTGAGGTAATGTGGGGACATGTGGGTAGAGTTAAAGTGACTATACATAAATAATTAACAGAGTAGCAGCAGCGTAAAAAGATGGGGTGGGGGTGCAAATAGTCCGGGTAGCCATGAAGAAGAAGCTGTTGAGAAGCCTTTTGGACCTAGACTTGGCGCTCCGGTACCGCTTGCCGTGCGGTAGCAGAGAGAACAGTCTATGACTAGGGTGGCTGGAGTCTTTGACAATTTTGAGGGCCTTCCTCTGACACCGCCTGGTATAGAGGTCCTGGATGGCAGGAAGCTTGGCCCCAGTGATGTACTGGGCCGTACGCACTACCCTCTGTAGTGCCTTGCGGTCGGAGGCCGAGCAGTTGCCATACCAGGCGGTGATGCAACCAGTCAGGATGCTCTCGATGGTGCAGCTGTAAAACTTTTTGAGGATCTGAGGACCCATGCCAAATCTTTTCAGTCTCCTGAGGGGGAATAGGCTTTGTCGTGCCCTCTTCACGACTGTCTTGGTGTGTTTGGTCATGATAGTTCGTTGGTGATGTGGACACCAAGGAACTTGAAGCTCTCAACCTATTCCACTACAGCCCCGTCGATGAGAATGGGGGCGTGCTCTGTCCTCTTTTTTTTTCCTGTAGTCCACAATCATCTCCTTTATCTTGGTCACGTTGAGAGAGAGGTTGTTATCCTGGCACCACACGGCCAGGTCTCTGACCTCCTCCCTATTTGTCTCATCGTTGTCAGTGATCAGGCCTACCACTGTTGTGTCGTCGGCAAACCTAATGATGGTGTTGGAGTTGTGACCGGCCATGCAGTCATGGGTGAACAGGGAGTACATGAGGGGACTGAGCACGCACCCCTGAGGGGCCCCCGTGTTGAGGATCAGCGTGGCAGATGTGTTGTTACCTAGCCTTACCACCTGGGGGCTGCCCGTCAGGAATTCCAGGATCCAGTTGCAGAGGGAGGTGTTTAGTCCCAGGGTCCTTAGCTTAGTGATGAGCTTTGAGGGCACTACAGTCCTGTAGCTTTGCATCTGCATCATCTGACCACTTTTTTATTTTACAGAGTCACTGGTGCGTCCTGTTTTAGTTTTTGCTTATAAGCCGGAATCAGGAGAATAGAGTTATGGTTAGATTTGCCAAATGGAGGGCGAGGGAGAGCTTTGTATGCGTCTCTGTGTGTGGAGTAAAGGTGGTCTAGAGTAATTTTTTTCCTCTGGTTGCACTTTTAACACGCTGGTAGAAATTAGGTAGAACGGATTTAAGTTTCCCTGCATTAAAGTCCCTGGCCACTAGGAGCGCTGCCTCTGGATGAGTGTTTGCCTGTTCACTAATGGCCTTATTCAGCTCATTCAGTGCAATCTTAATGCCAGCATTGGTTTGTGGTGGTAAATAGACAGCTATGAAAATATAGATGAAAACTCTCTTGGTAAATAGTGTGGTCTACAGCTTATCATAAGGTACTCTATCTCAGGCGAGCAAAACTCGAGACTTCCTTAATATTTGATTTTGTGCACCAGCGGAGTCAGCCGTTCTATCCTGCCAATGTAGTGTATAGCCCGCTAGCTGTATGTTGTCCATGTTGTCGTTCAGCCACGACTCGGTGAAACATAAGATATTACCATTTTTAATGTCCCGTTGGTAGGATAAGCATAATCGTAGGTAATCTAATTTATTTTCCAATGATTGAAGATTGGCTAATAGGATTGATGGAAGAGGCAGTTTACTCGCTCGCCGTCGGATCCTTACGTGGCACCCCGACCTACGTCCACGATATCTCCGTCTCTTTCTCCTGCGAATGACAGGGATTTGGGCCTTGTCGAGTGTCTGTAGGATATCCTTCGCGGCCGCCTCGTTGAAGAAAAAATCTTCGTCCAATACAAGGTGAGTAATCGCTGTCCTGATATCCAGAAGCTCTTTTTGGTTATAAGAGATGATGGCAGAAACATTATGTACAGAATAATTTACAGATAACGTGAAAAAACCCACATAATAGTACAATTGGTTAGAGGGCTGTAAAATGGCAGCCATCTTCTCTGGCACCAATGAGAGGAGGCGGCACTGAGCTAGCCTGCAACGTCACTTACTGGACTAGCTCAAACTGTGCATGTTTTGGGAGAATGCATACTCCTGGCGTCCTCGCTCCTCGCCTTCTTCTTAAAACCCATTGGATGAGCAAGCCAGAGGTCCCTCCCAGAGCCAGAGGCCAGCTCTGATGCTTGTCGGATGAGGCAAGGCTTGCAAACTATTACGGATTACAAAAGGGAAACCCAGCAGCAAGCTACCCAGTGGCGTGAGCCTGCCAGACGAGCTACATGCCTTCTATGCTTGCTTCGAGGCAAGAAACACTGAACCATGTATGAGAGAACCAGCTGTTCCGGACGACTGTGTGATCTCGCTCTCCATAGTCGATGTGAGTAAGAGATTGATTTGAGTAAGACATTTAAAAACAGGTTAACTATCACAAGGCCACGGGACCAGATGGACTACCAGGACTGCGCTGCTCTGATCAGCTGGCAAGTGTCTTCACTGATTTTCAACCTCTCCCTTACCTAGTCTGTAATACCTACATGTTTCAGGCATGCATACCACCATAGTCCCTGTGCACAAGAACGCCAAGGTAACCTGTCTAAATGAATATCGCCATGTAGCACTCACATCTGAAATGCTTTGAAAGGCTGGTCATGGCTCACATCAACTTCATCATCCCAGACCCACTAAAATTCGCAAACTGCCCCAACCGATCCACAGATGACGCAATCTCTATTGCACACCACACTGTCCTCTCCCACCTGGATAAGAGGAACACCTACAGTGCCTTCGGAAAGTATTCAGACCCCTTGACTTTTTCCCCCATTTTGTTACGTTACAGCCTTATTCTAAAATTTATTAAATTGTTTTTTTCCCCCCATCATCAACCTGCACACAATACACCATAATGACAAAGCAAAAACAGGTTTAGAAATGCTTGCTAATTTATTACAAATAAAAAACAAATACCTTATTTACATAAGTATTCAGACCCTTTACTCAGTACTTTGTTGAAGCACCTTTGGCAGCGATTACAGCATCGAGTCTTCTTGGGTATGACGCTAAAAGCTTGGCACACCTGTATTAGGGGAGTTTCTCCCATTCTTCTCTGCAGATCCTCTCAAGCTCTGTCAGGTTGGATGGGGAGCGTCGCTGCACAGCTATTTTCAGGTCTCTCCAGAGATGTTAAAGTCCGGGCTCTCGCTGGGCCACTCAAGGACATTCAGAGACTTATCCCGAAGCCACTCCTGCATTGTCTTGGCTGTGTGCTTAGGGTCGTTGTCCTGTTGGAAGATGAACCTTCGCCCCAGTCTGAGGTCCTGAGCGCTCTGGAGCAGGTTTTTATCAAGGATCTCCCTGTACTTTGCTCCGTTCATCTTTCCCTCAATCCTGACTAGTCTCCCAAACCCTGCCACTGAAAAACATCCCCACAGCATGATACTGCCACCACCATGCTTCACCGTAGGGATGGTGCCAGGTTTCCTCCAGACATGACGCTTGGCATTCAGGCCAAAGAGTTCAATCTTGGATTCATCAGACTAGAGAATCTTGTTTCTCATGACAGTGGTATGCCTGATCGCAACGATGATGAGAAAGCCTATAAGGAGGTGATCAGTGACCTGGCAGTGTGGTGCCAGGACAATATACTTTCCCTCAATGTCAGCAAGACAAAGGAGCTGAACATGGACTACAGGAAATGGAGGGCCGACCACGCCCCCATCCACATTGACGGGGCATTAGTGGAGTGGGTCGAGAGCTTCAAGTTCCTCAGTGTCCACATCACTAAGGAATTAACATGTTCCACACACATCAACACAGTTGTGAAGAAGGCACAACAATGCCTCTTCCCCCTCAGGAGGCTGAAAAGATTTGGCTGCACCATTTGAAAAGCTGCACCATTGGGAGCATCTTGGCTGGCTGCATCACCGCTTTGTATGGCAACTGTTTTTGGCATCTGACCGCAATGCGCTACAGAGGGTAGTGCGTACGGCCTAGTACATCACTGGGGACGAGCTCCCCGCCATCCAGGACATCTATACCAGGCAGTGTCAAATTGTCAAAGACTCCAGCCACCCAAGTCACTGTTCTCTCTGCAACTGCACAGCAGGCGGTACCGATGCACCATGTCTGGAACCAACAGGACCATGAACAGCTTCTACCACAAGCCATAAGACTGCTAAATATACTGAACAAAAATATAAACACAACATCAAATCAAATTTTATGTGTCACATGCGCCGAATACAACAGGTGTAGACCTTCCCGCGAAATGCTTACTTACAAGCCCTTAATCCACAATGCAGTTCAAGAAATAGTTAAGAAAATATTTAATAAATAAACTAGATAAATTTTTTTAATAAAAAGTAACACAATAAAATAACAATAACGAGGCTATATACAGGTGGTACCGGTACCGAGTCAATGTGCAGGGGTACAGGTTAGTCAAGGTCATTTGTACATGTAGGTAGGGGTAAAGTGACTATTCATAGATAATAAACAGCGAGTAGCAGCAGTGTAAAAACAAAAGGGGGGTGTCAATGCAAATAGTCCGGGTGGCCATTTGATTAATTGTTCAGCAGTCTTATGGCTTGGGGGTAGAAGCTGTTGAGGAGCCTTTTGGACCTAAACTTGGCGCTCCGGTACTGCTTGCCGTGCGGTAGCAGAGAGAACAGTCTGTCTTGGTTGACTGGAGTCTTTGCCAATTTTTTGGGCCTTCCTCTGACACCGCCTAGTATATAGGTCCTGGATGGCAGGAAGCTTGGCCCAAGTGATGTACTGGGCCATATTCACCACCCTCTGTAGCGCCTTACGGTCGGATACCGAGCAGTTGCCATACCAGGCGGTGATGCAACCAGTCAGGATGCTCTCAATGGTGCAGCTGTATAACTTTTTGAGGATCTGGGGACCCATGCCAAATGTTTTCAGTCTCCTGAGGGGGGAAAGGTGTTGTCGTGCCCTCTTCATGACTGTCTTGGTGTGTTTGGACCATGATAGTTTGTTGGTGATGTGGACACCAAGGAACTTCAAACTCTCGACCTGCTCCACTACAGCCCCGTCGATGTTAATGGGGGCCTGTTCGGCCCTCCTTTTCCTGTAGTCCACGATCAGCTCCTTTGTCTTGCTCACATTGAGGGAGAGATTGTTGTCCTGGCACCACACGGCCAGGTCTCTGACCTTCTCCCTATAGGCTATCTCATTGTTGTCGGTGATCAGGCCTACCACTTGTGTCATCAGCAAACTTAATGATGGGGTTGTAGTTGTGCTTGGCCACGCATTCGTGGGTGAACAGGGAGTACAGGAGGGGACTAAGCACACACACACCTGAGGGGCCCCAGTGTTGAGGATCAGCATGGCAGATGTGTTGTTGCCTACCCTTACCACCTGGGGGCAGCCCGTCAGGAATTTCAGGATCCAGTTGCAGAGGGAGGTGTTTAGTCCCAGGGTCCTTAGCTTAGTGATGAGCTTTGTGGGCACTATGGTGTTGAACGCTGAGCTGTAGTCAATGAACAGCATTCTCACATAGGTATTCCTTTGGTCCAGGTGGGAAAGGGCAGTGTGGCGCGCGATTGAGATTGCATCATCTGTGGATCTGTTGGGGCAGTATGCAAATTGGAGTGGGTCTAGGGTTTCCAGGATGATGTGAGTCATGACCAGCCTTTCAAAGCACTTCATGGCTACCGACGTGAGTGCTATGGGGCAGTAGTCATTTTGGCAGGTTACCTTCGCTTTCTTGGGCACGGGGACTATGGTGGTCTGCTTGAAACATGTAGGTATTACAGACTCGGTCAGGGAGAGTTTGAAAATGTCAGTGAAGATACTTGCCAGTTGGTCAGCGCATGCTCCGAGTATACGTCCTGGTAATCCGTCTGGCCCCGCTGCCTTGTGAATGTTGACCTGTTTAAAGGTCTTGCTCACATCGGCTACGGAGAGTGTGATCACACAGTCGTGCGGAACAGCTGGTGCTCTCATGCATGCTTCAGCGTTGCTTGCCTCGAAGCGAGCATAAAAGGCATTTAGCTCGTCAAGTAGGCTTGCGTCACTGGGCAGCTCGCGGCTGGGTTTCCCTTTGTAGTCCGTAATAGTTTGCAAGCCCTGCCACATCCGACGAGCGTCAGAGCCGGTACAACAATTTCAAAGATTTTACTGAGAGTTACAGTTCATATAAGGAAGTCAGTCAATTGAAATAAATGTATTAGGTCCTAATCTATAGATTTCACAACTGAGAATACAAAAAAAAAGTAGGGGCGTGAATTAGAAAATCAGTCAGTGACCACCATTTGCCTCATGCAGCATCACACATCTCCTTAGCATAGAGTTGATCAGGCTGTTGATTGTGGCCTGTGGAATTTTGTCCCACTCCACTTCCATGGCTGTGCAAAGTTGCTGGATATTGGCGGGAACTGGAACACGCTGTCGTACATGTCGATCCAGAGCATCCCGAACATGCTCAATGGGTGACATGTCTGGTGAGTATGCAGGCCATGGAAGAACTGGGACATTTTCAGCTTCCAGGAATTGTGTACAGATCCTTGCAACATGAGGCTGTGCATTATCATGATGAAACATGAGGTGATGGTGGCAGATGAATGGTACGACAATGGGCCTCAGGATCTCGTCACGGTATCTCTGTGCAGTCAAATTGCCATAGATAAAATGCAATTGTGTTTATTCTCCGTAGCTTTTGCCTGCCCATACCATAACCCCACCGTCACCATGGGGCACTGCAGTTGTGGGGCCGGTGGGACGTACTGCCAAATTCTCTAAAACGACATTGGAGAATGATAAAGAAATGAACAGTCAATTCTCTGGCAACAGCTCTGGTGGATATTCTTGCAGTCAGCATGCCAATTGCACGCTCCATCAAAACTTGAGACACCTATGACATTGTGTTGTGTGACAAAACTGTACATTTTAGAGTGGCCTTTTATTGTCCCCAGCACAAGGTGCACCTGTGTAATGATCATGCTGTTTAATCAGCTTCTTGATATGCCACATCTGTCAGGTGGATGGATTATCTTGGCAAGGGATAAATGCTCATTAACAGGGATGTAAACAAATTTGTGCACAAAATTTGAGAAATAAGCTTTTTGTGCAAATGAAAACCTCATGAAACCAACACTACATGTTGCGTTTATATTTTTGTTCAGTGTAGTTAACCAATTATCTACCCAGACTATCTGCATTGACCCCTTTTGCACTAACTCTTTTGACTCATCACATACGCTGTTGCTACTGCTTACTGTACTGCTACTGTTGCCTAGTCACTTTACCCCTAGGACATTTTTTTTTTTTTACATTTTAGTCATTTAGCAGACGCTCCTATCCAGAGCGACTTACAGTTAGTGAGTGCATACATTATTTTTTTGTTTATTATTATTTAATTTTTTCATACTGGCCCCCCGTGGGAATCGAACCCACAACCCTGGCGTTGCAAACGCCATGCTCTACCAACTGAGCTACATCCCTGCCAGCCATTCCCTCCCCTATCCTGGATGACGCTGGGCCAATTGTGCGCCGCCCCATGGGTCTCCCGGTCGTGGCCGGCTACGACAGAGCCCGGATTTGAATCTAGTGGCACAGCTAGCACTGCGATGCAGTGCCTTAGACCACTGCGCCACTCTGGAGTACATATCTACCTCAATTACCTCGTACCCCTGCACATAGCCAAGTTATCGTTACTCATTGTGTATTTATTCCTTGTCTTCTATTATTTTTCTCTCTGCATTGTTGGGAAGGGCCTGAAAGTAAGCAATTCACAGTTAGTCTACACCGGATGTTTATGAAGCATGTGACAAATAAAATAATATTTGATTTGAGGAGGTGGGGAGAGAGGGGAGTATGCAATTGAGATTCTCCCTGTCTACAGAAATCTCCCACGAGACGCCATCTTAACCGACTTCCTGGGCTTCAAATGCACTATTGAGTCTTCACATAGGAATGAATGGTGTCACGTGATCAATGGCTTTATCCATTCATATACACTGAGTGTACAAAACATAAAGAACACCTTCCTAATATTGAGTTGCACCCTCTTTTGCCGTCAGAACAGCCTCAATTAGTCAGGGCACGGACTCTTCAAGGTGTCGAAAGCGTTCCACAGGGATGCTGGCCCATGTTGACTCCAATGCATCCCACAGTTGTGTCAAGTTGGCAGGATGTCCTTTGTGTGGGGGTGGGGGTATTTTGTGGCACAGTCCATGCCTATGCAGCGCTACGAGCCAGAAGGTTGAGGGTTCACTGACCACCACGGACGAGCTAACTCAATCGAAGTTGACTGCAGACAATGATCAGCTTGGTAGAAATCAGATTTTCAACACTATATAAAATATATTCAACATATTTTCCACCAACAGGTTTCTGTGCCAATGCACTACACAACCAATAAGCAAAGCATACAGACTTCGGAACCTTCAACATCGTGGTTTGTGTTTAACACCACAATCAAATAGACTATTGTCAATCTTGACAAACAGACAATAGGGCTAAATCCCTCCCTATCTTGTAGGCCTACCCTGCATCGAAGGCTTGGCAATCTTGGTGTTTTGTAACAAATGCATTTTTCCATTCAACAAATGGCCGCTACAAAGTTTGGATGCTGGAATTATATTTTGGATGAACATGTGCATGCCTACAGGACACTTTTGAAATAGCCTAAATCAAATGAAAACATTGTGACTGGTTGTGTTTATACCACACGTAAAAGGTAATACATTAAAAAAGTTAAATGACAAATATTTAGGCTATTTTGAAGTGTTAAGTTCTAGGTGCATGAGGAATAGCTGCTCGGATTGGAGAGGAGGCAGAGCGCGTTAAGCTTTCCTGAATAACTGGGCCTGCTGGGAGCATTCAGTGCATTCGGAAAGTATTCAGACATCTTGACTTTTTCCACATTTTGTTACGTTACAGCCTTATTCTAAAATGGATTCAATCGTTTCCCTCCCCACATCAATCTACACACAAAGCAAAAACAGGTTTTTAGAATGGTTTACTAATTTATAAAAATAAATAAAAATAAAATACGTATTTACAGTATTCAGACCCTTTGCTATGAGACTCGAAATTGAGCTCAGGTGCATCCTGTTTCCATTGATAATCCCTGAGATGGTTCTACAACTTGGAGTCCACCTAGGGTAAATTCAACTGATTGGACATGATTTGGAAAGGCACACACCTGTCTGTATAAGTTCCCACAGTTGACAGTGCATGTCAGAGTAAAAACCAAGCCCTGAGGTCGAAGGAATTGTCTGTAGAGCTTGGAGACAGGATTGTGTCGAGGCACAGATCTGGGCAAGGGTACCAAAAAATTCTGCAGCATTGGTCTCCAAGAACACAGTGGCCTCCATCATTCTTAAGTGGAAGTTTGGAACCAACAAAAATCTTCCTAGAGCTGGCCGCCCAGCCGAACTGAGCAATCAAGGGAGAAGGGCCTTGGTCAGGGAGGTGACCAAGAACCCAATGGTCACTCTGACAGCGCTCCAGAGCTCCTCTGTGGAGATGGGAGAACCTTCCAAAAGGACAACCATCTCTGCAGCACTCCACCAATCAGGCCTTTATGGTAGAGTGGCCAGACAGAACTATTGAATCCATTTTAGAATAAGGCTGTAACGTAACAAAATGTGGAAAAAGTCAAGGGGCCTGAATACTTTCCAAATGCTCTGTATGTGGCACACTATCATTTGAAGACTTTGGAAAATAATGATCTGTAACAGACAGCACATCTCAGTATCAGAACTTAAAATACAGCCAGACTGGCCTGCTACTGTGCCTTTCTAGACCGTATAAACTGTGGAGAGTAGACCCACAACTGATCCAAATGGAATAAAATACTCAAATCACAACGCTTTTTCACCGTTATTCAAATGACATTTTTAATGCAGTTTACAGCCTAGAGTATAATTCTGTACTCCCATGAAAAAAATAATGCAATTATTTATTGCATAGTGGTGTTGTAGGCTAGTCTAGGTAAGATAATTGTATCGACCCTAAACTGCCCGTCTCATGTCTTCACTGTGCTTTCATGCTCAATGATGCACCTGGCCTTTCCGCTTATATTGAACATTGGTGCAGCTTTGAATGATTTTGTGTGTGGTATAAGGCTAGTTAGCCTATTGTCACTATGAATGGTGGCTAGATAGAGGGCCGGATAGACAGACTGGTAGACTATTATTGACCTGTGGTATAGTTAGCGCATGGAAAAGTGTAGTGCATAAGGGAAGTACCAAAACACCTTGATACAGGTCGTTATCAATGAAAAGTCACAAGGTGCAGAGCGTTTGATTTGCCTGCTAGGGGGCAAGGAGACCCCAGCTCCGCTAAAACCATTGACAACTGTGTGTCAATTTTTAAATAACTATTTGGATGTAATATCATCACCTCATGAAGAGTATAGTCAGAACTACACATTTCTTGATTTTTCCATGCAAAACAATTGTTCACATTTAGCTCTTTAGTACTGTAACTTCATGCTTTTCATGATCAACTGATCATGTCATTTCAGATACAGAAGGCTAGCCTCAAGATATCTCTCAATATTGGCCACCATAAATTGGATTTGAGTAATATAAAATAAAAATGAACTTGACCTGACAAGCATGAGTGGTTTAGGTTAATTTCCCATCCTTTGTGGGCTGTTGCCTGTCAATCAGCAGAAGGGCGTATTTGCCGATGTACTGTTAGCTGTTAATGTTTACTTTGCAAGCTACCAGTAGAAACTTTGTACAGTTCAGCTGAACATACTGGTAAGTAGACCTAATGTACTTTTTTCTCCAACCAATAGGCCTACCTAGCGAAGTTAGCTAACATTATCCCCTTTTCAACATTGTTTTTAAGAGTGTTTAATCACGATTGCTGCTGACAGATATAAGTTACATTGATTAATGGACCACATCAAATTGGCTAGCTAATAACAGATTACATCAATATGGCTTGTTAACAAACTGTTAGGTGATAAACTAGAAGGTTATATTTGCTTGCCATCTATAGTGGTGATGACAGTAGTCCGACTGACAACTTCACCAGGACGAGGACTTGCCGATGTCAAGCTCTTTCCAAAAGCCTAATCTACTAGCTACATGCCAAATGGATAGGCTGAAAATACATGATCAATTGATGTTTACTGATCATGAGAAGCATGAGGTTACTTGCTGTATAACTCCGATGATAGAGCCAAATGTGGAATGATCGGAAATGTGTAGTTTATTGCTCTTCAAGATGTGATAAATGCAACATGTAAAATGTTGGTCCCATGTTTCATGAGCTGAAATAAAAGATCCCAGAAAATTTCCAGATGCACAAAAAGCGTATTTCTCTCAAATTGTGTGCACTAATTTGTTTAAATCCCTGTTATTGAGCATTTATCCTTTGCCAAGACAATCCATCCACCTGACATGTGTGGCATATCAAGAAGCTGATTAAACAGCATAATCATTACACAGGTGCACCTTGTGCTGGGGACAATAAAAGGCCACTAAAATGTGCAGTTTTGTCACAACATAATGACACAGATGTTTCAAGTTGAGGGAGCGGGCAATTGACATGCTGACTGCAGGAATGTTCCCCAGAGCTGTTGCCATAACATTTTATTTTAATTTCTCTACCAAAAGCCGCCTCCAACGTCGTTTTAGAGAATTTGGCAGTACGTCCAACCGGCCTCACAACCGCAGACCACGTGTAACCACACCAGCCCAGGACCTCCACATCCCGCTTCTTTACATGCGGGATTGTCTAAAACCAGCCACCCGGACAGCTGATGAAACTGTGGGTTTGCACAACCAAAGGATTTCTGCACAAACTGTCAGAAACAGTCTAAGGGAAGCTCATATGTGTGCTCTTCGTCCTCACTAGGGTCTTGACCTAACTGCATCGTAACCGACTTCAGTGGGCAAATGTTCACCTTCGATGGCCACTGGCACGCTGGAGAAAAGTGCTCTTCACGGATTAATCCTGGTTTCAACTGTACCGGGCAGATGTTGTGTGGGTGAGCGGTTTGCTGATGTCAACGTTGTGAAGAGTGCCCCGTGGTGGGGTTATGGTATGGGCAGGCATAAGCTGTTGACAATGAATACAATTGCATTTTATTGATGGCAATTTGAATGCACAGAGATACCGTGACGAAATCCTGAGGCCCATTTATACGCCGCCATCACCTCATATTTCAACATGATAATGCGCAGCCCCATGTCGCAAGGATCTGTACACAATTACTGGAAGCAGAAAATGTCCCAGTTCTTCCATGGCCTGCATACTCACCAGACATGTCACCCATTGAGCATGTTTGGGATGCTCTGGACAATCCTGCCAATATCCAGCAACTTCGCACAGCCATTGAAGAGGAGTGGGACTGCATTCCACAGGCCACAACTCTGCGAAGGAGATGTTGTGCTGCATGAGGCACATAGTGGTCACACCAGATACTGATTGGTTTTCTGATCCACAACCCTACTTTTTTTTTTTTTGTCATCTGTGACCAACAATACTACATGATTCCATACGTGTTATTTCATAGTTGATGTCTTCACTATTATTCTACAATGTAGAAAATAGTAAAAATAAAAGAAAAACCCTTCAATGAGTAGGTGTTCTAAAACTTTTGACCGGTAGTGTACATTTACCTAATCTAGTTTATACACAAAGTGTTTAGGGTTACCTTTAGCACTAAGATTATGCTTAATATTTTACAGGCAGAACCAAGTAAGACAAATAGGAAAGCTGTATTGTAATAGTGGATGAATATGTTCAATGCAGATATTTACTGTAGTTTGTATTAAATAAAGATGTTTTTCATATCACAATTGTCACTATGTTCAATGGCAAAATTTAAAATGTGAAGATAAAAACAAACAATTGAATACCTGAATAGTGGAATTCAGTCACATTTTAAATATAACCATATGATCTAAAACTGTGATTCAGATGTAATAGGGCCTAATTAATTAATTTAAATTGACTGATTACCTGATATGAAGTGTAACTCAGTAAAATCTTTGAAATTGTTGCATGTTACGTTTATTTTTGTTCAGTCTAGTTAATATTTATTTTAAAATCCCTTAAAACAGCACGTAGGCTTAGTTGTCAATGGTTTTAGCAGAGCTGGGGGTCTCCTTGACCCAGAGCAGCCAAATCGAACGCTCTGCACGGTATTGTGAAGTTTTATTGCACGCAAGCAAGCAGTTGAGGAAATCTGGCTAGGATGGAAGAAATTATATAGTAAAAGCTGCAAAAGGGCGAATGTAAACAGGAAAAAAAAAACACACTACCCTCCCGTGCCCAATAATAATAATAATAATAATAAAAACAAAGCAACAATTTCTGGGGACAACCCTCCCCTATTCCCCTCCACCACCACTGACTAAGCTTATTAATGGTGTGTGTCATGACATTTTTTAAGTTGGTTGCCATAAGGTGACACCAGCTGTCATGGCTGTTTATGTCATCATGACAGTGTTATGTAGCCCTTACGACCGAGGCTTAAAGTAAAATGTAAAAAGTAGAACCCCTTGTTGAGATGACATTTGCACCTCGACAATACAATATTTCCTCTCTGTACATTACAATAATTCATACACACTACCGGTAAAAAGTTTTAGAACACCTACTCATTCAAGGGTTTTTCTTTAATTTTTTTACTGTTTTCTACATTGTAGAATAATAGTGAAGACATCAAAACTATGAAATAACACATACGGAATCATATAGTAACCAAAAAAAGTGTTAAACAAATATATATTTTATATTTGACATTCTTCAAATAGCCACCCTTTGCCTTGATGACAGCTTTGCACACGCTTGGCATTCTCTCAACCAGCTTCACCTGGAATGCTTTTCCAACAGTCTTGAAGGAGTTCCCACATATGCTGAGCACGTTGGCTGCTTTTCCTTCCCTCTGCGGTCCGACTCATCCCAAACCATCTCAATTTGGTTGAGGTCGGAGGATTGTGGAGGCCAGGTCATCTGATTCAGCACTCCATCCCTCTCCTTCTTGGTAAAATAGCCCTTACACAGCCTGGAGGTGTGTTGGGTTATTGTCCTGTTGAAAAACAAATAATAGTCCCACTAAGCCCAAACCAGATGGGATGGCGTATCGCTGCAGAATGCTGTGGTAACCATGCTTGTTAAGTGTGCCTTTAATTCTAAATAAATCACAAACAGGGTCACCAGCAAAGTACCCCCACACCATAAAACCTCTTCCTCCATGCTTTATGGTAGGAAATACACATGCGGAGATCATCCATTCATCCAAATTGGAACCAAAAATCTCCAGTTTGGACTCATCAGACCAAAGGACACATTTCCACCGGTCTAATGTGCATTGCTCATGTTTCTTGGCCCAAGCAAGTCTCTTCTTCTTATTGGTGTCTTTTTAGTAGTGGTTTCTTTGCAGCAATTCAACCATGAAGGCCTAAAATCACAGTCTCCTCTGAACAGTTGATGTTGAGATGTGTGTTATTTGAACTTTGTGAAGCATTTATTTGGGCTGCAATTTCTGAGGCTGGTAACTCTAATGAACTTATCCTCTGTAGCAGAGGTAACTCTGGGTCTTCCATTCCTGTGGCGGTCCTCATGAGAGCCAGTTTCATCATAGCGCTTGATGGTTTTTGCAACTACACTTGCAGAAACTTTAAAAGTTCTTGAAATGTTCTGTATTGACTGACCTTCATGTCCTAAAGTAATGGACTGTCATTTCTCTTTGCTTATTTGAGCTGTTCTTGCCATAATATGGACTAGGTCTTATACCAAATAGGGCTATCTTCTGTATACCCCCCCTACCTTGTCACAACACAACTGATTGGCTCAAATGCATCAAGGAGGAAAGAAATTCCACAAATTAACTTTTAAGAAGGTACACCTGTTAATTGAAATGCATTCCAGGTGACTACTTCATGAAGCAGGTTGAGAGAATGCCAAGAGTGTCCAAAGCGGTCATCAAGGCAAAGGGTGGCTATTTGAAGAATCTCAAATATAAAATATATTTAGATTTGTTTAACACGTTTTTGGTTACTACATGATTCCATGTGTTATTTCATAGTTTTGATGTCTTCACTATTATTCTACAATGTAGAAAATAGTAAAAATAAAGAAAAACCATTGAATGAGTAGGTGTTCTAAAACTTTTGACCGGTAGTGTACATTTACCTAATCTAGTTTATACACAAAGTGTTTAGGGTTACCTTTAACACTAAGATAATTCTTAACATTTTACAGGCAGAACCAAGTAAGGCAAATAGGAAAGCTGTATTGTAGTAGTAGATGAATAAGTTCAATGCAGATATTTACTGTAGTTTGTATTAAATAAATATGTTTTTCATATCACAATTGTCACTTTATGTTCAATGGCAAAATTTTAAATGTGAAGATAAAAACAAACAATTGAATACCTGAATAGTGGAATTCAGTCCCGTTTTAAATATAACCATATGATCTGAAACTATGTGATTCAGACATATTGGGTTGTTAAGGGAATAAAGATATTGTACATTACAATGGCCACTCAACTAATAACTACGCACATTACACTGCATTTAAAACAAGAGCTTAAAGCGGCAATCAGCAGTAGAAACAATAACAAAGAGACTCCCTGTTTCAGTAAAAAGCTGAGGGATGGGGCTGGAGAAATCTAACCACTCAAATTCATAGACAGCTATGGATGCAAGTACTGACCATATATGATATCAAAACTATAGTTTTAACCATGTTTTGAGGATATATAGTGTTGTTTACATTTACTTTGTTTACAAACACTGGAGTTTATATTTTGGGTTCTGATTTGGAACGACAGTTGAACTAAGCTCAAGAAGCATTTATAGGTTATATTCTTCAAGAATCAAATGGGTACGTATCATTAATTTATAAGTCAAAAAATTGATGTAGCAACTGCTGATTCTAACAAAGACCCATTTTAAAGAAATAGATCCATTCACATGTTAAAGCCTATTCGTTTATCAAACAACATACTGAAAAGTCTCAGATTTAAACAAAGCGCCCTGGTAAGTGTGTGTATAATTGTGACAAGTTGAGTCTTTTGGCTACTCTTGATTTGTGTTCTTGTTTTTCCTTCACAAACATCAGCTCACAATGAACCGCATCTTATTCAAACATGTCTGTCAAAAATGACAACTGCTGAGAAAATTATAAATTGAGAGGCAGCCAGGGGGAGTGCGAGTGCAACATGTGTGGTATGTACACCAAATTGTCTTGAGCATTTCCGTAAATTACTCAGGAGGGTGTAAACATTGTCTGTGGGTAACGTTGTCGCCCCCCTTTGAATGTAAAGGGCATCTATAACATTATCCTCAGATGAAAAGTGCAACAACACACACACAATCCAGTATCATTATCACACGGTTCAGTCCTTCATGAACAGGAGTCCCTGTTGACGTCAGATTTTTTTAAAATGAAGTTGCCATGTCCGTTCTTGAGCGGGCTGGAGTTATACAATCCCTCTCGGTTTACCAACTGTATAAATAGGACATCAACACTGAGCTCAGATCAGATTCCGAGGATCACCTCAGACTGTCCCGCTAAGAGCTGAGCCCAGGTCATGTCAGACGCGGAGAATCTCTAGGCAGTTGTTGTAGCAGATTGCAATCCAGTCAGGCTGGGTGGATGCCCACTGGACGTTATTGATCTCGCCTTCGGCTGTGTAGGCCAGGATGGGGTCCTCGATGGCCCTGGGCATCTGCTGGATGTCCCAGATCAGCGCCTGATGGTCATCCGCTACTTTCCGGACAGGAAAGGGAACAGTAGTTAGTGTATTGTAGACCGAAATCAATGCTTGTGTTCTGGGCTACTAGAGGTCAGATTTGATAATCAATGGTATTTATTTTCAGCCCTGTGCTCTAGTTTTACTAAATAATTCCAAGGGGATGTTATGGAACAACGATTTATAAAAGATAAAATCTCACCAGCGGTGCAGATGTGCTATTTCATCTATATTCATATTTTCTGAGAATATCTTTGATGTTTTTGTCAACTGAATCTTATGGATTAATCAATCAATAATGTACATTTAAGAGATAGCTCACCCCAATTACAAAATGACATGTGTTTCCATACCTTGAAGGAGTGCATTGCAAACTTTGAGTTTGTTTACCTAGCCACTGCCACCATCCGCCAAATTTAGCATTTTACAACCAAAAACCAATTTAAGTAACTGCACCCGATATTATCATGTTTTAATTTTAAGTCCAAATCATCCCAAAGTCCTTGTCATTTTCCAAATACTACTTCAAAAACTAAGGAATCAAATATGTAAAAAAAATTACTTGGAAGGTTAGCACATGGCTGGTTGGCACATACGCACATGGTTAATACTGTATAAGCTTAGCGGGAGGAAACAGAGAGCATACCTGCTGTACAGATGTGGCAGGAGGAGTGGGGCGCCCAGGCGATGCCGTTGACACAGGCACGGTGGTTGTTGAGTCTGGCCACTGGGGTGCATGGCACACGGACGTCCAAGATCACCACCTGGGACGGACATAGAGAATAATGCACATGCTAAGGTAGAATACATATAATCATAGACCACTAGAATTTTTGTTTAGCACAATTGACGGATTTCTACTGTTCCAGTATTTTAGCCAGATAACCAAACACATTATTTGCATTGCTATAGCATTAATCAATCACATGAACGTAATCACATACAGTACAATGAAGGATGGGACAGACATGCAGACAGACAGGCAAACAGACACAGACAGAGCAGACCTCCATTCCATCCATGGCCATGGTGGCCAGGTAGTTGGGGTCTTGTTTGTTCCAGCAGAGGCGGAGCAGCGGGTGGTGCTGGGGGTCCTCGTAGATGATGGTGCTGTGCTCCAGGTGGCGCAAGTCAAACATGCGCACAGAGCCGTCTGCCCCCACCGACGCAAACATGTCCCGGCCACCACCGGCTCGGCTAAATGCGATGTCATAGACCTGTGACAAGGACACACACAGGACAGACATTTGGTGAAATAACAAGTGACATCTACTGTTTCGATAGAAAATATGGTTTGTTCATAGTCAATTGACTTGACAGATACTTTAGGCAAGTATGGCAAAATACGACGACTTACAATGGGTGGAGGCAATTTCATTGATCACTTGGGACATTGCTATACCATTTAATTGAATATGCCCAATATCCACACTAGCATACTACGTAGCATGCATGA
This sequence comes from Coregonus clupeaformis, assembly GCF_020615455.1. NCBI lineage: Eukaryota > Metazoa > Chordata > Actinopteri > Salmoniformes > Salmonidae > Coregonus > Coregonus clupeaformis. Next base: position 31,796,594 of record NC_059192.1, on the reverse strand, counting down.
CCAATACATCACCACATACTTAGTATGAAAGTGTGGATATTGGAACTTTGTTTATTTCAGCTCTGGCCTAACCCCTGCAGTGCCTTTACCTCTTTGTCATGGGCGATGAGCTGAGTCTTGACATGGCCAGACACCAGGTTGACCCTGCCCAGTACCTGACCTGTCTCCAGGCCCCAGATAGTGCAGGTGGTGTCAATACTGGAGGTACCTACAGAGAAGAAACATGAGATTTATTCAATGGGATCTTAAGTACTTACAAATTCATAAAATGTTGTACGAATTGGAATTTGTAACATATCATTTGAATTGCAGGGGAATTTTATGGGACCTGTTTTGGCCTGAGAGCTAAAACTACTGGCTGAAATTATACAAAACCTTTACAGCGCATCTTTAATGAAGCCTTCCTATACCCTTTATAAGGCCTATGTATCATTCATAAGCAAATGTCATGCTATATAAAAGGGTGGCAAAAGGGTTATGCTGCATTTGGCAAAGCAACAGACGTAAGAACCTTTTATATCCCCCTTTATGTAGTAAGACTTTGCTTATAAAACGTGAAGTGAAGCATCGATGTAGAGCTAATAAAGACATTATGAATGCTCTATATAAAGTCTTTATAAGATGTTCTTTTAAAATGGGACCAACCATGGGTGTATAAGAATGACACCTGGAGAGCTAATGGTATATGCTAGTGTCTCTTGTTTGTGAAGAGGCGACAAGAGCTCATACTTGCTCAAGACTCAATTCTTTGCTATTGACATTTAGTGTTAAAAAGAAGGCAGAGGCTGCGTGACCGGATCGAACCGCCCCGTTCCGCACACGAGGACACCTCTTCCCCAGAGCTAAACAACCATATCACATTCTGGGCATGTGTTATCAGCCAATTTGATCGACGGGATGTACAGCGCATTCGGAACATTTTCAGACCCCTTGACTTTTTCCACAGTTACATTACAACCTTATTCTAAAAAAATAAAAAAAAATAAAAAAAATCCTCAATCTACACACAATACCCCATAATGACAAAGCAAAAACAGGTTTTTAGAAATTGAAAACATAAATACCTTATTTACCTAAGTATTCAGACCCTTTGCTATGAGACTCGAAATTGAGCTCAGGTGCATCCTGTTTCCATTGATAATCCCTGAGATGGTTCTACAACTTGGAGTCCACCTAGGGTAAATTCAACTGATTGGACATGATTTGGAAAGGCACACACCTGTCTGTATAAGTTCCCACAGTTGACAGTGCATGTCAGAGTAAAAACCAAGCCCTGAGGTCGAAGGAATTGTCTGTAGAGCTCTGAGACAGGATTGTGTTGAGGCACACATCTGGAGAAGAGTACCAAAAAATTTCTGTAGCCTTGAAGGTCCCCAAGAACACCGTGGCCTCAATCAATCTTAAATGGAAGAAGTTTGGAACCAAGAGTTTGCCAAAAGGCACCTAAAGAACTCTCAGACCATGAGAAACAAGATTCTCTGGTCTGATGAAACCAAGATTGAACTCTTTAGCTAGAATGCCAAGCGTCACGTCTGGAAGAAACCTGGCACCATCCCTACGTTGAAGCATGGTGGTGGCAGCATCATGCTGTGGGGATGTTTGTCAGCAGCAGGGAGACTAGTCAGGATCGAGGGAAAGATGAACAGAGCAAAGTACAGAGAGCTCCTTGATCAAAACCTGCTCCAGAGCGCTCAGGACCTCAGACTGGGGCGAAGGTTCACCTTCCAACAGGACACAGCCAAGACAACGCAGGAGTGGCTTCGGGACAAGTCTCTGAATGTCCTTGATTGGCCCACCCAGAGTCCGGACTTGAACCCCGATCGAACATCTCTGGAGAGACCTGAAAATAGCTGTGCAACAATGCTCCCCATCCAACCTGACAGATCTTGAGAGGATCTGCAGAGAAGAATGGGAGAAACTCCCCAAATACAGGAGTGCCAAGCTTGTAGCGTCATACCCAAGAAGACTCGAGGCTGTAATCGCTGCCAATGATGCTTCAACAAAGTACTGAGTAAAGGGTCTGAATACTTAGGTAAATATGATATTTCAGTATTTTATTTTTAATACATTTGCACCCAAAAAAATGTAATCTGTTTTTGCTTTGTCATTATGGGGTATTGTGTGTAGATTGATGAGGAAAAAAACAATTTAATCAATTTCAGAATAAGGCTATAACGTAACAAAATGTGGAAAAAGTCAAGGGGTCTGAATACTTTCCGAATGCACTGTACATCTTTGCCTCATATCTCTTTACAGCTGAAATAAAAACCCTGCAGCAGTTTGAATGAAAATTCCAAAAATATATAGATCTTATAGGCTAATTTAGGACAACATGATCGACGTGTAGCTACAACCTATGTCTGTTGTAACTAAGGCTATTGCAGTACCACAAACAAAAGGATGCAAAGAAAATTTGGGGGCAAAATCCTTATCCTAAATGTGGGGTGAAACCAAACGCCTTTAGCCCGTATGACAACATAACCTAACACAACATGTAAAAATAAATAACATACAACTGTTATTTCGCTACTCAATGATCATGCAACACTGCACAATTTGATAGACATCACATCATTGAAATGAGCCAGAGTAGCCTGTTCCACCTCTGGGAAGCCGAATGGACATGCACTAACGTTACGGTTGAAGGTACTAGGGTTGGGCAGTAACCCGATTTTGACATCGTCATACAGTCCTCTCGCATCCCGGGATTTATGGTATTACCAGCTTTAGTACACAACGGGGCGGTAGAAACGCAAAAAAAAAGCCCATTGGGCATCTTTTGCCAAAATGCTAACAAAATTAGCACAAGTAACAGTGTATTTCCATGGAGGATGCTAACTAACTATGCTAACGAGCGCAAACAAAAATAAACGAATTGCAAAGACAGGAAATCCAGCTCATAAAGATATATAGGTAGTAGAGTTTGGACATTTACAAGCGAATCTGAACGAGAGACATTGTCAAATGAACTACCGTAATTTTCGGACTATAAGCCGCGCCTTTTTTCCAATTTTTCGACCCTGCGGCTTATATAACGGTGCGGCTAATCTATGGATTTTTACAGCTAACGGCCACTAGTAGACCTCCTAAATCTATGGATTTTACAGGTTACAGTCCACCAACTTTAACTCTATGGGCTCTATGACCGGTCCGCGCCACCCACCTTTAAGCGGCGGGCTCCAGCAGGAGAAGCTGGAGGCCGGAAAAGAGTGAGACAGGTAGCGCGCAAAAGTAAGTGGAACCGAGAGTGGTACGAGAGACAGAACGAGAGCAAGACAGATTGTGCAAAGGAAGTTTTCAAGCAGCCATCTCTTTCCCGACAATCCCCTCTGTGCACGAACCCTTACATATGGTAATTAAACATTAAAACACCTGCAGCTTATAGTCCAGTGCGGCTTATATATGTACACATCATTCAATATCATTCAATTTAGCTGCTGCGGCTTATACTCCGGTGCGCCTTATAGTGCGGAAAATACGGTAAGTTTTGAAGCATGCTCTTGAGCAGCATGTGTACCACGCTGTGTCTGTGTGGAGTTGCTAGGGCGATGGCCTGCATGCCTGCTCTGAGAAGGAGGAGGGGAGAGGAGCAGACTGAGGCCGAGAACAGAGAGGAGAACAAACGCAAGGAAATCAAGATAGCAGTGACAGCTGTACAGATAACTCGTCCAAAGAGCTTAGACTTCTCAAACACGGCAGAAAGCTAACACTATGTGTGTCCCATCTACTCATTAATTCAGCTAATTACTTATCTAACTGGGAAATTAAACCAAATACACAATTCGACTCTACTGCTCTCGCTTTCCCCCGTTGTGCTATTAACAAACAAAAACACGACTGGGTCAACTGTTCTGGGGAACTACGGTAAGCTTCATAATGTGAAACGAAGAACGCGATCTGCTTTATCTCCTAACGTATTGCACAAGTTGACTGCAGGTATTTACACTGAACAAAAATATTAAACGCAACATGAAACTGAAATAAAAGATCCCGAAAATTTCCACACGTACAAAATGCTTATTTCTCTCAAATTTTGGCAACAAATTTGTTTACATCCCTGTTAGTAAGCATTTCTCCTTTGCCAAGATAATCAATCCACCTGACAGGTGTGGCATATCAAGAAGCTGATTAAACAGCATGATCATTACACAGGTGCACATTGTGATGGGGACAATAAAAGGCCACTCTAAAATGTGCAGTTTTGTCACACAACACAATGCCACAGATGTCTCAAGTTTTAAGGGAGCGTGCAATTGGCATGCTGACTGCAGGAATGTCCACCAGAGCTGTTGCCAGAGAATTGAATGTTCATTTCCCTACCATAAGCCGCCTCCAATGTCATTTTAGAGAATTTGGCTGTACGTCCAACCGGCCTCACAACCGCAGACCATGTGTATGGCGTTGTGTGGGCGAGCAGTGTCAACGTTGTGAACAGAGTGCCCCACGGTGGCGGTGGGGTTATGGTATCGGCAGGCATAAGCTACGGACAACGAACAAAATTGCATTTTATCTATGGGAATTTGAACGCACAGAGATACTGTGACGAGATCCTGAGGCCCATTGTGCCATTCATCCGCCGCCATCACCTCATGTTTCAGCATGATAATGCATGACCCCATGTCGCAAGGATCTATACACAATTCCTGGAAGCTGAAAATGTCCCAGTTCTTCCATGGCCTGCATACTCACCAGACATGTCACCCATTGAGCATGTTTGGGATGCTCTGGATTGACGTGTATGACAGCGTGTTCCAGTTCCCGCCAATATCCACCAACTTCGCACAGCCATTGAAAAGGAGTGGGACACATTCCACAGGCCACGCTCAACAGCCTGATCAACTCTATGCGAAGGAGATATCGCACAGCATGTGTCGCGCTGCATTGGTTTTCTGATCCATGCCCTTACTTTTTCTTTTTAAAGGTATCTGTGACCAACGGATGCATATGTGAAATCCATAGATTAGGGCCTAATGAATTGATTTCAATTGACTGATATCCTTATACGAACTGTAACTCTGTCAAATCGTTGACATTGTTGCATGTTGCGTTTATATTTTTGTTCAGTATACCGTATTTTCCGCACTATAAGGCGTACCGGAGTATAAGCCGCAGCAGCTAAATTGAATGATATTGAATGATGTGTTCATATATAAGCCGCACTGGACTATAAGCCGCAGGTGTTTTCATGTTTAATTACCATATGTAAGGGTTCGTGCACAGAGGGGATTGTCGGGAAAGAGAAACTGTCTTGCTCTCGTTCTGTCTCTCGTTCGGTCTCTCGTACCACTCTCGGTTCCACTTTTACTTTTGCGCGCTACCTGTCTCACTCTTTTCCGGCCTCCAGCTTTTCCTGCTGGAGCCCGCCGCTTAAAGGTGGGGGGCGCGGACCGGTCATAGAGCCCATAGAGTTAAAGTTGGTGGACTGTAACCTGTAAAATCCATAGATTTAGGTAGTCTTCTAGTGGCCGTTAGCTGTAAAAATCCATAGATTAGCCGCACCGTTATATAAGCCGCAGGGTCGAAAAATGGGAAAAAAGGCACGGCTTATAGTCCGAAAATTACGGTACTTAAAAAGTAGCTACAAATATACAAATGTATTGAAAAACTTCAAAGAAATAGTTTCAACGGTATTGAAAAAACATCCTGTGGCTATTTCCAAATACCCTGGTTTAACGCCCAAGCCTAGAAGGTACGGTTGTTTAGCTATCGGGAAGAGGCGTCCAGAGAATCCGGTAATGTAGTCCATAAAAAAAAGGATAAAAAGTTATTCTCACCCAGCAGGTTAGGGTCCACCTCATTCCAGTCAAAGGATGTCAGCGGTGCACAGAAGTCAGAGTTTTTGTTGTTGTTGAGCAGGCATTCCAGACGAGTCTCAGTGTCGCTCACCTGTCAGGACCAACAAAAGTTTTTGTTTTTAACACCTCATCAAATGAAGCAGACATACAGTTGAAGTCAGAAGTTGAGAATATTGGAGTATTGGTCTTCACAAAATTTGCTGCTTCAGTGTTTTTAGATATTTTTGTCAGATGTTACTATGGTATACTGAAGCATAATTACAAGCATTCCATAAGTGCCAAAGCTTTTATTGACAATTACATTAAGTTTATGCAAAGAGTCAATATTTGCAGTGTTGACCCTTCTTTTTCCAAGACCTCTGCAATCCGCCCTGGCATGCTGTCAATTAACTTCTGGGCCACATCCTGACTGATGGCAGCTCATTCTTGCATAATCAATGCTCGGACTTTGTCAGAATGTGGGTTTTTGTTTGTCCACCCGCCTCTTGAGGATTAACCACAAGTTCTCAATGGGATTAAGGTCTGGGGAGATTCCTGGCCATGGACCCAAAATGTCGATGTTTTGTTCACCAAGCCACTTAGTTATCACTTTTGCCTTATGGCAAGGTGCTCCATCATGCTGGAAAAGGCATTGTTCGTCACCAAACTGTTCTTGGATGGTTGGGAGAAGTTGCTCTCGGAGGATGTGTTGGTACCATTTTTTATTCATGGCTGTGTTCTTAGGCAAAATTGTGAGTGAACCCACTCCCTTCGCTGAGAAACAACCCCACACATGAATGGTCTCAGGATGCTTTACTGTTGGCATGACACAGGACTGATGGTAGCGCTAACATTGTCTTCTCCGGACAAGCTTTTCTCCGGATGCCCCAAACAATCGGAAAGGGGATTCATCAGAGAAAATGACTTTACCCCAGTCCTCAGCAGTCCAATCCCTGTACCTTTTGCAGAATATCAGTCCGTCCCTGATGTTTTTCCTGGAGAGAAGTGGCTTCTTCGCTGCCCTTCTTGACATCAGGCCATCCTCCAAAAGTCTTTGCCTCACTGTGCGTGCAGATGCACTCACACCTGCCTGCTGCCATTCCTGAGCAAGCTCTGCACTGGTGGTGCCCCGATCCCGCAGCTGAATGAACTTTAGGAGACGGTCCTGGCGCTTGCTGGACTTTCTTGGGCGCCCTGAAGCCTTCTTCACAACAATTGAACCGCTCTCCTTGAAGTTCTTGATGATCCGATAAATTGTTGATTTAGGTGCAATCTTACTAGCAGCAATATCCTTGCCTGTGAAGCCCTTTTTGTGCAAAGCAATGATGACGGCACGTGTTTCCTTGCAGGTAACCATGGTTAACAGAGGAAGAACAATGATTTCAAGCACCACCCTCCTTTTAAAGCTTCCAGTCTGTTATTCTAACTCAATCAGCATGACAGAGTGATCTCCAGCCTTGTCCTCGTCAACACTCACCTGTGTTAACGAGAGAAATCACTGACATGTCAGCTGGTCCTTTTGTGGCAGGGCTGAAATGCAGTGGAAATGTTTTTGGGGGATTAAGTTCATTTTCATGGCAAAGAGGGACTTCGCAATTAATTGCAATTCATCTGATCACTCTTCATGACATTCTGGAGTATATGCAAATTGCCATCATAAAAACTGAGGCAGCACACTGTGAAAATTAATATTTGTGTCATTCTCAACTTTTGACCACGACTGTACACCTTAGCCAAATACATTTAAACACCGTTTTTCACAATTCCTGTAATTTAATCCTAGTAAAACTTCCCTGTTTTACGTCAGTTAGGATCACCACTTTATTTTAAGAACGTAAAATATCAGAATAATAGTAGAGAGAATGATTTATTTTAGCATTTATTTCATTCATCACATTCCCAGTGGGTCAGAAGTTTACATACACTCAATTAGTATTTGGTAGCATTGCCTTTAAATTGTTTAACTTGGGTCAAACGTTTCGGGTAGCCTTCCACAATAAGTTGGGTGAATTTTGGCCCATTCCTCCTGACAGAGCTGGTGTAACTGAGTCAGGTTTGTAGGCCTCCTTGCTCGCACACGCTTTTTTAATTCTGCCCACAAATGTTCTATAGGATTGAGGTCAGGGCTTTGTGATGGCCACTCCAATACCTTGACTTTGTTGTCCTTAAGCCATTTTGCCACAACTTTGGTAGTATGCTTGGGGTCATTGTCCATTTGGAAGACCCATTTGCGACAAAGCTTTAACTTCCTGACTGATGTCTTGAGATGTTGCTTCAATATATCCACATAATTTTCCTTCCACATGATGCCATATATTTTGTGAAGTGCACCAGTCCCTCCTGCAGCAAAGCACCCCCACAGCATGATGCTGCCACCCCTGTGCTTCACGGTTGAGATGGTGTTCTTCGGCTTGCAAGCAACCCCCTTTTTCCTCCAAACATAACGATGGTCATTATGGCCAATAAGTTCTATTTTTGTTTCATCAGACCAGAGGACATTTCTCCAAAAAGTACGATCTTCGTCCCCATGTGCAGTTGCAAACCGTAGTCCGGCTTTTTTATGGCGGTTTTGGAGCAGTGGCTTCTTCCTTGCTGAGCGGCCTTTCAGGTTATGTCAATATAGGACTCGTTTTACTGTGGATATAGATACTTTTGTACCTGTTTCCTACAGCATCTTCACAAGGTCCTTTGCTGTTGTTCTGGGATTGATTTGCACTTTTCGCACCAAAGTACGTTCATCTCTAGGAGACAGAACGTGTCTCCTTCCTGAGCGGTGTGACGGCTGCATGGTCCCATGGTGTTTATACTTGCGTACTATTGTTTGTACAGATGAACGTGGTACCTTCAGGCATTTGGAAATTGCTCCCAAGGATGAACCAGAGTTGTGGAGGTCTACAACATTTTCCTGAGGTCTTGGCTGATTTCTTTTGATTTTCCCATGATGTCAAGCAAAGAGGCACTGAGTTTGAAGGTAGGCCTTGAAATACATCCACAGGTACACTTCCAATTGACTGAAATTATGTCAATTAGCCTATCAGAAGCTTCTAAAGCCATGACATTTTCTGGAATTTTCCAAGCTGTTTAAAAAGGCACAGTCAACTTAGTGTATGTAAACTTCTGACCCACTGGTACAGTGAATTATAAGTGAAATAATCTGCCTGTAAACAATTGTTGGAAAAATTACTTGTGTCATGCACAAAGTAGATGTCCTAACCGACTTGCCAAAACTAGTTTGTTAACAAGATATTTGTAGTGGTTGGAAAACGAGTTTTAATGACTCCAACCTAAGTGTATGTAAACTTCCGACTTCAACTGTATTTATACCCCCCAGTGTTCTCCCCTAGATAATTTGTAAGTCCACCCTGGATAATTTTTATGTATAAAGACTGCGAAGCTCAGTTCTGGTGACTTTTTAAAAAGGGTATTCTATTCCAAAATGAATGCTGACACCATCTAAAATATAATTTCCATCTCCAGAAATGAACCCAATAACATATTGGGGAAATTATTTGTTTAAATTATTTATACATGTTAGACCATGCATATAGCCTATGCTTGGTCTATATTATCAGGTATGCCATTAGCAATAAGCATTATCACCTGTAGGCCAACTGATGCGGCATAGTGGCTATAAATAAATAGGCTGAAGCATAGGGTAAATGCAGATGGGGAACCCCATTGGGCTAATCACTAGCCAGATCCCAAATGTGATCTTTTAACTAGTTAGCATCCTATTGATTAATTTTATATCCCCAAAAACGTGCATAAACACAGTGAATATAATGTAGGCCTACCTGTTATGGTAACCCACCACCTGGTGTAACACTCCCTGCCTGTACTCCTCACAGAAACCACTTCATGTCACCATTTCATTCCCCCCTTCTCTTTTTTGCTTTATATGCCAAGCCTGTAAATAACTCCAACATGCAGCTATGAGCTTTGGGTTTGGTATTTTATTAGGATCCCTATTAGCTGTTGCAAAAGCAGCAGCTCCTCTTCCTGGGGTCCACACAAAACATGACATAATACAGAACAGCAATAGACAAGAACAGCTCAAGGATAAAACAACAAAAATAAAAAAAAGGTACACGTAGCCTACATATCAATACATTTACATTTTAGTCATTTAGCAGACGCTCTTATCCAGAGCGACTTACAGTTAGTGAATACATATATATACACATATATATATATATATATATATATATATATATATATATATATATATATATATTTTTTTTTCCCATACTGGTCCCCCGTGGGAATCGAACCCACAACCCTGGCGTTACAAACGCCATGCTCTATCAACTGAGCTACATCCCTGCCGGCCATTCCCTCCCCTACCCTGGATAACGCTAGGCCAATTGTGCGCTGCCCATGAGTCTCCCGGTCGCGGCCGGCTGCGACAGAGCCTGGATTCGAACCAGGATCTCTAGTGGCACAGCTAGCACTGCGATGCAGTGCCTTAGACCACTGCGCCACTCAGGACTATCTCCGTCAAATAGGGGAGAGGCATTGTGCCGTGAGGTGCTGCTTTATCTGTTGTTGTTTTTTAAACCAGGTTTGCTGTTCATTTGAGCAATGAGATAGAACGGAGTCCCATGCAATATTAATAATCTCTCCCCCTCTCTCCTTGAATTTGTTCTGGAAGCAGAGCATCTCTTTATTACGGACAGACCTCTCCCCATCTTTACAAACATTGAATCTATATGCTTTGACCATGATAGCGTTACATTAGATCGTAAACCAAGTAATTTAGTCTCCTCAACTTGTTCAACAGCCACACCATTCATAACCAGATACAATGCTCTTAGTTTTAGAGATGTTCAGGACCAGTTTATTACTGGCCACCCATTCCAAAACAGACTGCAACTCTTTGTTAAGGGTTTCAGTGACTTCATTAGCTGTGGTTGCTGATGCGTATATGGTTGAATCATCAGCATACATGAACACACATGCTTTGTTTAATGCCAGTGGCAGGTCATTGGCAAAAATAGAAAAGAGTAGAGGGCCTAGAGAGCTGCCCTGCAGTACACAACACTTTACATGTTTGACATTAGAGAAGCTTCCATTAAAGAAAACCCTTTGAGTTCCATTAGATAGATAGCTCTGAATCCACAATATGGCAGAGGTTGAAAAGCCATAACACATACGTTTTTTCAACAGGTTATGGTCAATAATATCAAAGGCTGCACTGAAATCTAAAAGTACAACTCCCACAATCTTCTTATTATCAATTTCTTTCAACCAATCATCAGTCATTTGTGTCAGTGCAGTACATGTTGAGTACCCTTCTCTATAAGCATGCTGAAAGTCTGTTAATTTGTTTACAGAGAAATAGCATTGTATTTGATCAAACACAATTCCTTCCAACAGTTTGCTTAGAGCTGGCAGCAAGCTTATAGGTCTGCTGTTAGAACCAGTAAAGGCCGCTTTACCACTCTTGGGTAGCGGAATTACTTCAGCTTCCCTCCAGGCCTGAGGACAAATACTTTCCTCTAGGCTCAAATTAAAGATATGACAGATAGGAGTGGCTATAGAGTCAGCTACCATCCTCAGTAGCTTTCCATCTAAGTTGTCAATGCCAGGAGGTTTGTTATTATTGATCGTTAACAATAATTTTTCCACCTCTCCCACACTAACTTTACAAAATTCCAACTTACAATGATTTTCTTTCATTATTTGTTTTTTTATGCATGAATACGATGGCTCACTGTTCGTTGTTGGCATTTCCTGCCTACGTTTTCCCACTTTGCCAATGATGTAATCATTAACATAACTGGCAACATCAAATGGTTGTGAGGAATAAGCAATCTGATTCGATAAAAGATGACGTTTTTCCCATCATTCTTTATATCATTGATCTTGGCTTCATAATACAGGTTCTTCTTTTTTGTTGTTGAGTTTAGTCACATAATTTCTCAATTTGCATTAAGTCAGCCAGTCAGATGTGCAGCCAGACTTATTAGCCTCTCCTTTTGCCCCATCTCTTTCAACCATACCATTTTAAAATTCCTCATCAATCCATGGAGCCTTAACAGTTCTAACAGTCAGTTTCTTAACAGGTGCATGTTTATCAATAATTGGAAGAAGCAATTTCAAAAATTCATCAAGTGCAGTGCTCCTTATTAATCACATCACACCAACAAATAGTTGTAACATCCACATAAGAGTCTCAGCAAAATCTTTTGTATGATCTCTTATACACTATTTTGTATAAGCTTTTGGAACTTTGGCTTTCCTGGATATAGCCACAATATTGTGATCAATGCATCCAATGGGTACGGATACAGCTTTAGAACAAATTCTACAGTATTAGTAAAAATGTGATCAATACATGTGGATGATCTTGTTCCTGTAGTCTTTGTAAACACCCTGGTAGGTTGATTAATAACCTGAACCAGATTACAGGCACTGGTTACAGTGAGAAGCTTCCTCTTGAGTGGACAGCTTGATGAAAACCAGTCAATATTCAGGTCCCCAAGAAAGTAGACCTCTCTGTTAACATCACATACACTATCAAGCATTTCACACATGTATTATTTAGATACTAACTGTTAGCACTTGGTGGCCTATAGCAACACCCCAAAATAAAATACTTTAGATGTACCAAGTGAACCTGCAACCACAACACTTCAATAACACTTGACATAAGATCTTCTCTAAGCATTACAGGGATATGGCTCTGAACATATACAGCAACACCTCCCCCATAAGCATTTTTGTCTCTTCTATAAATGTTACATCCTTGTATTGCTACTGCTGTATCATCAAATGAATTATCTAAGTGAGTCTCAGAAATAGCTAATATATGAATGTTATCTGATGTTAGCAAGTTATTGATTTCATTAACCTTAATTCTAAGGCTACATATATTAATATGGGCTATTTTCATCCCTTTCCTGGGTAACTTATCAGAGACATAATATGGAAAAGAGCAAACAAAGCAAGAGAAAAAAATATACATTCAGCAGTCCATTAATCAATTGGTGTGTGTGCGCTGCGGGGTTGAAGCTACGAAACCATAGGCTTGGGTCTCTCATTCCTTCCAGGCTTCTGGGAGGGAGGGTGGACATTGAGCCTGTCATAGCGGATGTAAGCAATGTCCCCACGCGCTCTGACAGCTTTCATGGCTGGGATAAGTTATTTCCTCTTCTGGCGCACAGCTTCAGGATAGTCCTCATTGAGGAAGATATACGTTCCTCTCAAGTTCTTGGCTCTTTCCAGAACCGCTACCTTATCCTTGAACCTCAGGAACTTGATCACTATCGGCCTGGGCCTGTAACGGGGTTTTTCCAGTCCTGCGGGCACGCTCTACCGCAATCTTCCGGTGGTTCATCTTTAATTTCTCAGAGGTCATTTCCCTCACTTTGTCCTCAGACTCCGTCCAGGTCTCATGTGTAGATTCTGCAATTCCGTCCACAACTATGTTGTTCCACCTTGATTGTCCATCAAGATAATCTGATTTATCAGTCATTGTTATCATGGATTCACACACAGAACGGATGTCCTCGCTCAATGACTTACAGATTGCTGTCATTTTGCCATTCTCCTGTTTCACCTCATCGAGCTGACCCTGGGAGAACAGCAAACTGTTCTTCAGGTCCTGGACCTCTGGTCAGGTTGTCCATTATTTTATTATTTGCACAAAACACTTGAAGCTATTTTCTTGTGGTTGTAAAAACTGCTTGTAGAACTCTGTTTGTTTAAAATATCCTTCACCTGTGGTAGAGACACCACTGTCCTCAACAGTACTCCCGCCAGCTTTGGTCTTTGTCATGGTAGCTAGCAACGTAGGTTACGCTGTTACTCCTCGCAGTTCCAGACAAGGCAGGTCACATGGAAGATTGAACACAACAAACAGCAGGGATCTAGACAGCCACAAACCCGGGACAAAACGTGGTCCCAGCCACAATGGCTAACAGCGTCGCATTCAAGCCCTCAAGAAACCTTGCTAGCTTAATAGGCAGCTAGCTAGCAGCTAGGCTAGCTGTTATGCCAAATAGCTCCTCAGACCCGGCCTTGGTCGGCAGGATCACTGGACAGAGGGTAGCAGTCCCAGCAACTGATGCCAAATGCGTTGCGGGATCCAAACTAAAAAGTTAGCTAGCTACTAAGAAACTTTCCAATACACTTTCAAAACAACAAACTGAGCTCTCCCTCATTCTGCGTTCAACAGGAAGTGTTCAACAGGAAGTGACGTGAGCAGATCGCTATACTACCCCCTTCCTTCAGGAGAGCGTCTCCCCAGGTTTCTCTATACCAAGCCCTTCACATGTATGGGCCTCTCTGATTGGAACCTATTGACGTTGACGCTAGATGTTGGGTTAAGGTCGCTACAATATTCAGGGTAGGCACTGGTCTGGCAGTAGTAGACAATTGGCTTCTTACCCTCCAAATGCGCAGGTAGTCTCCACTGGTAGCCAGCAGGTCAGGATACACCCCTTTGGTGTCGGGAATCCACATAATCTTTGTGGTGGGGTAAGGGTGGTCGAATGTGTTGCGGCAGACAAACTCTGAGCTCTCCTCCTCCAATCCAACTATCTGAACCTATGGGGAAACAGACAATAACAACAGTATGGGGCGGCAGGTAGTCTACCGGTTAAGAGCGTTTGGCCAGTAACTGAAAGGGTGCTAGTTCAAATCTCAGAGCAGACTAGTTGAAAAACCTGTCGATGTGCCCTTGAGCAAGGCACTTAACCCTTATTGCTCCTGTATATCGCTATGGATAAGATATTAACATTTTAAATGTGTGGTCAAATCACAGCAAAAAGGTTTTCTGAAGAGGATAAGTATGGTATTGAATTTTATTCACTGGAACTACCCAACAGTGACACCTTTGTTTTATTGACAGTGATGGATATTGTTGCAATTGTTCTAGTCAAATTAATCAGGCTGTAATACACAATTAATTGGTATATACAGCCTGAGACTAGCAGTCGTTCAATCTTCTCGGTGAAAATGGTAAAATTCGGAGTACAACGCATTTCTCATCCCTGGATTGAGGTACATTTTCCGAGCCATATCCCACACCGGTGCCGCGGCGTCTTAATCTACACAGGAAGCCTGTCTGACCCTAGTGCAGCTGTAAGCAAGCAGGTCGGATCTGCTGGCTAGGCAAGGGGTTAATTGTAACAAATTACAAATCTGAGTCTAATCCGAATCGTGAGAAAAAATACAACAATTCTCATCAACTAGCCTATACCAATAAAAACACCTCTTCTTACTGACAAAAATGATATGATTAGATACATGGGGAACATTCCGCAGGTCAATAATCAAGAAAGAGGCGCAGCAAGAATATTTACAATTTGACCAGAAAAAACATTTGTCATCAATGAAACAAAGGTAATTATGGATTTAAGCAAAACTTCCTAGGTATGTAGATACACTAATCCAGCCTGGTCTCATAGCCTAGACGTAACATAGTAAATATAAATCTGGGACACTCAAATTAATATGATATGTTAAGTTTGGTATTGTTACACAAGACAGGTGTTACTTAAGGCAAAACCGAAAGTAGGGTGGTTGGTCGGGGTGGATGGTAGGCATATAACGCGAACATCTAGCAACCCATAAATTGCGAGTTCGAATCTCATCACAGACAACTACTTAGAAATGTTTTGCTACTTTGCAACTACTTAGTAGGGCTGGGCGGTATATCGTATTTGACTATATACCGGTACTGATGCACGGACCATTTTGGGTTTTTCCTTTACCTTCTATAATGGTATTTGAATATTTGGTTTGTTAAATGTGATATGCCGTGTGTAACGTCCATTTTTATAGTTTACACCGCTACTTGAGTCATTCCTCTCCGCTCTCTCTCCCCATGCCGTTTGTTGTTGCTTGACCATGAGACACTTGCATTCAGTCTGCATGGCTAATGCAGCACATGCAACAATGTTGATGACAAAGATGTTGTTTCCAGTTTGCTTCTTAATATAAATCCACAAGTGTTCTATAATTACACGATTAGTGTTTCTTACATCTGCAAACAACTAGTTTGTTTTTCTTAGCAGGTTTTAGCTAAATTGAGTTAGCCACTAATGCTAATCGCTAGTTAGCTGGCTAGCTAGCTAATAAAATGTACTGAGTCAGATCAAACGTAGCAAGCTAATACAGCCTGATACCAGTGCTGGTGTAGGCCTAAATAAGCATGTTGTTTGTACAACAGTATCTTCTAAATCAAAGAGGAATAGGCGAAGCATGAATATGTGAAGAATGAATATGTTGGCTACATGAAGAAACATTTAATGTAGGCAAAGACTTTAGGGTCCCCTAGGAAACACTACCATCATTTTCGTTCCTACCCTGTAACTCCTCCCTGGCATTTTCATTCGTTGTCATGTCAAACACTGTATTCAAAGTGCCTACTATTATTTATATTCTAACTATAGAATAAGAATAAACATTATATTTCCATGTTTTGATCTAAATCGCAATATATGGTTAAAAATAAGGCCTATTTTTTTGCCCATATCGTGCAGCCCTACGTGGCAGTGTGAAATTTATTTCAAATGAGTGCAGGAAATGCAGAAATTGATGGAAATGCAGGAAATTATTTTAGGTTGAAGTTGAATTGAACAGTGTAAAACAATCAGAATGGACAAAGACCCATTCAATCACTTAGAATGTATGCGTTACCACCGTTGGGTCACGCACTACTCATAAAGCAAATTTAGAACTTGTATTATTCAAAAACATAAAATACAGTATATATACATGTTTTATACCCTCCATTTTTGACATGTCGCCCAGCCCCTAGTACTTAGCATGTTAGCTAACGTTAGCCAGCTAGCCACCTAGCTAGAATTCATAACATATTATACAGTTTTGCATATTCGTAACATTAAGTATGTTTTGAAAAATCGTAACTTATAATACTTATTGTAATTCGTAACATATATAAAATGGCTGATGGACATTCACAAATTCATACATACCATACGAAACATAAACTAAATGGAGTGTCTCTGATTTACGTACAGAATAATGCGAAATGCTCTGGGACCAGGTTGACTAACCAAGTATTAGCACATTGAATAACAGGTTTCTACGTTATTTCCAATTTGATGTATTTTGTTGTTACTGTGTTCCCCGGTCTACCCTAGTAGGATTAATGGTAGGCTAATTTAATTCATATTGGAATGTTTGGGGAAAAAATTAGTTACCTTGTTATTGTACTCCTCGACAAAGCTGCCAAGAGCGAGACGAAAGCGCTTGTCTGGTCGCACACTCCAATTCATTGCATATACCGTCCATGGCGCCTCGTATTTGTAAATTTCTTTGCGCTTACCGTGAAGCGACATGGTCAAGGCAGTGAAAAATCAATTTCTTCAAAAAATACCAAATAAAGCGAACTATCACCGGTGACTTAATCTACAACTGGGTTGATATTTCCGAGCTAAATGCGTCTTGGAGGCCGATGCTCTTTTTTTCCCTTTGTACTCAAATAAGATGGCACTCAACGTTTCAACTTAGCTACTTTGTATCATCTGCAGTAGCCTAATGTTGACGAATAGCCCACCAAAACATCACAGTACGTTTGCAAGGGTTAGCTGAAAAACGCAACATTGAGTACACAGAATAAACTGCAACAAACATAGACCTATTCACCGAAGCAATGGCGGCTGTCTCGGACCACTTAAAAAAAGACTGGCAGTAAACTACCACTGTTGTATCAAAGGTGTTTATAACTAAACCAAGATAGACCACAGCTTGTCGTTTCCAATGGGAACAAAATAATCATTGTGGGCAGAACAAGCAAGGAGGTGGGCAGTGCCAAGCACACGCTAGCGATATCCTATTGGCGCGTTCTAGTAGCATCTGCATATTTCCGTTAGGGAACGCCTACTCAGTGAAGTGCACGTGTGAAAGTTCTCAATTCGCCTTTGCACTCCTAAACAGCGCGATTTTAAAAAACTTTTGCAAAGGGTAAAGTCTACAAAACTTAGTCCACTTTGTTCATAATAAATTCTAGTTTTGGGAACATAAAACTGTATTGAGATCAAATATTTAATAGATGAGAAAATGTGCAGAATGTAGGCCAGAATCCATCTCGTTCCATCTTCTCTCACTGCCCGCCAGTGGGCTTCCTCTCACTACCATATTTGGTAGTGAGTGGAAACGGCAACCGGATGCTTCACATTTATACATACAGTGAAATATCTGTCTCATTGCTCTATCTGTGGTCGTATGCTATGCACATCAAAATGGTGCCGACCTTACCATCGAGGGGATTTAATTAATCTGGCCCGGGTAGGCGTGTTTTGCACCGGGTGAAAGAGCATTCGTTTTGGAACCAGGCTGCCTCCCAGCGGTGAGACAGGTGCCCTGTTCAAAGCCCGTGGCGAAGTCAGCTCAAAACAAAGTCATGTAATTAAGCACGTGGAGTAATGAGTAGGATCAGTGGCGATTTTAGCATGTAAATCTTGGTGGGGCAAATTCCCCCCAAAAAATGATATGCATGCCTGCAAAGACACAACACAACACTAAACAATACATAAAGCTGTCCCGACAACAGAGCTTTCCTTTCAGCACCATGGAGTGAATCCTTACCACCGCTACACCTGGCTATTAGCGGAGCCTCGTCTGGCAGCGAAACAGTTCATTCAGCCTCATTTACTGCCTTTAAAAAAAAAGTTTATCTGATATGGCTGGCTTTCATAAACAAATGTGGTTTCTACTGACTCCTTGTGTAAGTCGATAAGAACAGCATTATCCTTCAATAATAACAAACACCAACATGAGTTTTGACTTTTGAACCATGCACAAACATTATTACATTAATGTTCAGTAAATTCATAATGTTTGTTTTTATATAATTAACACTTAGCTCTAAGAATAAGCAAGTGCATAAATGTATGCCTATTTGTTCAGCATTTTCAAAATGGACACTGACAGAAATTCTGATAGATTTTAGAACGCATAAATTCAGCAAGATGTTGAGGCCTTAACTTTATGCTTCTTTAAGTCAACACAGAGAGAGAGAGAGAGAGAGAGAGAGAGAGAGAGAGAGAGAGAGAGAGAGAGAGAGAGAGACGCGGTTAGCCTAACATTTGAAGTATTTTATTAGGCCTATGTGATCTAAAAGGGAAGGAAAATACAATCACGAGGATCCACTTTTATAGACAATATACAGACGCACAGACAGCGCATTGAGCAAAAAAAACAACCCTCGCAATATCAACTGGAATTACATGGCTCTATTACTGAACTTTTTGTTGAAAACAAATATTTGATTTGGGAAGAGACTGTCACTGCAAAAATGGTTACAGACCCAACAACATTATATAGTATCCCCTCCTCGTGGAGAAAATCACATGAGCTAATTATAATACACAAAGTAAGCAAAACAATTAAATCATTCCAACATTGTCTAAAATGATGAATAAGATACAGCACTAATGAGATAGACCTATATAAGCAATAGGTCTATAACAATTGAGATGTACAGACTATGGCATAAGGGAACGATGAGCGGATAAGAGGCAAGCCATAATTTCGATTAAGACATTAATGAGCAAGCTAAGACGGACGTAGTCAATATAACTATTTGTTCAGCACTTTTGAAATGTACAGCGACAGAATTCAGAACATGGGCCGTTCTTACAGTTCTCTCTATGTACACCAAGTCAGAACCGAATGATAAATAATGGGGGCATTTAAGCAGACAATGAAAGCTCTTACAATATTCGATGATGACATTTCTCTAAAACAGGCTGTAGGCTACATGTGCATTACCAAGTCAGAACAGTAGGCTAAATTCTGAGGGAGAGAGGGACGAAATTATTAGGGTGAGGCACATGGGCTACTAACAGATAAATACACAACATACACTTAGTATTACTTTCTTAGCTACCGTATACATATCTCCCTGGCATATTCAATCATTTATGCAGCAGCATACAATACATTTTTGTACTCACCGTTGTTGTGCTGTGCTCACTTGAACAGGAAGGTGGCGCGGTAGTCCTTCTTGTGGGCAAATTTTGTCATCAAACTTTGGCATCAAAGTCTGTCATTCTCTGGATTTATGGTGCTTTCAAGACATCTGGGAACTCAGAAAAAAACAAAGTCAAATCATGACGTCAGTGATCTTCAGGTTGGAGCTCTAGAAAGAGGCCAGAGTTCCCGACTTGGAATTCCGAGATGGATGACCTTTCAAAATTTATTTTCCCAGTCGGAGCGCATTTTTATTCCGAGTACCCAGTTGTCTTGAACTGACTGAAGTCTGAGATTTCCCAGTTCCGAGTTTCTAGTTGTTTTGAAAGCGGCAGAAGTCATGCTGGATTGACAGCATTCAACCTTTTCTGGCCCATGGTGTTGCGTGTGAATGTTGATCCTTTTAAGCTTGGAAAAGAGACAGATGTTTTAAATTCTTCAACCCAGACTTGGACCATACACCCTCTCCACCGAATAGCAGGCAGAGGAAGCAAAATAGTGATTGCTTTGCAATTCTTGCAGTTAGCCACTGATTCCTTCCAAACCACTCATTGTTGAATTTGTGATTTCCGACTTGTTGTGTAATGTTTATGTCCTGTGGCCGATGAGCACCGATACGTTTTATCTATAATTTCTCTTCATATGACAAGGATTGAAAAGGATTTGCCAGTAGATTGTCGACATGATTCATGATGATGACTGCTTGTCTAGCTTGCTAGCTAAGATTTTGAAAGTATGATGTTGACATGATCAGTCCAATCAAAGCTACGGTAGATATAACGTGATTTGACGTCATTTTATCTGTGGCCAATGACCTTGCGCCTTCTTGGATGGGCACTTCTAATGTAAATCCATGGCAGCACCCAATGGGGTTTGAATTGCCTAGCTCTCCCTGTAGATTCTGCGGTGACGTAGTGTCCCCATGAGTGACAGACCACTGAGCCAATCACGGAGCAATTAGAGTAGATTACCAACGCATACGCTCTGTATTTTCCGCTGGCTGCCACTCCACCACAGAAAGCACTGTGCTAGGCTGAATCACCTGCATTTTGGAGCTGCCTTACTCAAGAAAGAGACCATGTTTGTATGCAGCTTTATTAAGTCAGTATATATCTTTTACAGTGATTGCAAACTGATATGTGACACGAATGAATGCCAAAATAACATGCAAAACAGGCCTCACCTGCCCTGAATGACAAGTCGCCACTGAGTAGGATTATGTGTTTTCACATGCAAAAGCGATTGCTTTTGATTAAAATGCTTTATCTGCCTTAGGCCTACCAATGAAAACTAGTTAGAAAATTCTAACACATTTTATGGAAAATATATGTATGTTTCTGGATGATGCACCATGCTGCTAGGGTGACCACATCCCTGATTGTGCGAGACAGTCCTTCATTTTGGTCCTTTGTCCCATGTCCCGCAACCAAACAATCATGTCCCGCATTTTATCAACAAATAAAAAAATGACAAATTCACAAAATGATGTCAAATTTCAGTCAGACTTCCTATTCATTTGATGAGAATTGACATTCCAACCATTCAGACCCTTTGCTATGAGACTCGAAATTGAGCTCAGGTGCATCCTGTTTCCATTGATCATCCTTGAGATATTTCTACAACTTGATTGGAGTCCACCTGTGGTAAATTCAATTGATTGGACATGATTTGGAAAGGAACACAGTTGATAGTGGATGTCAGAGCAAAAACCAAGCAATGAGGTCGAAGGAATTGTCCGTAGAGCTCCGAGACAGGATTGTGTCGAAGCACAGATCTGGGGAAGGGTAACAAAACATTTCTGCAGCATTGAAGCACCCCAAGAACACAGTAGCCTCCACCATTCTTAAATGGAAGAAGTTTGGAACCACCAAGACTCTTCCTAGAGCTGGCCGTCAGGCCAAACTGAGCAATCGGGGAGAAGGGCCTTGGTCAGGGAGGTGACCAAGAACCCGAAGGTCACTCTGACATAGCTCCTGAGTTCCTCTGTGGAGATGGGAGAACCTTCCAGAAGGACAACCATCTCTGCAGCACCACCAATCAGGCCTTTATGGTAGAGTGGCCAGACGGAAGCCACTCCTCAGTGAAAGGCACATGACAGCCCGCTTGGAGTTTGCCAGAAGGCACTTAAAGGACTCTCAGACCATGAGAAACAAGATTCTCTGGTCTGATGAAACTAAGATTGAACTCTTTGGCCTGAATGCGAAGCGTCACGTCTGGAGGAAACCTGGCACCGTCCCTATAGTGAAGCATGGTGGTGGCAGCATCATGCTGTGGGGATGTTTTTCAGCATCTGGGACTGGGAGACTAGTCAGGATCGAGGGAAAGATTCATGAAGCAAAGTACAGAGAGATCCTTGATAAAAACCTGCTCCAGAGCGCTCAGGACCTCATACTGGGGCAAAGGTTCACCTTTCAACAGGACAATGACCCTAAGCACACAGCCAATACATTGCATGAGTGGCTTTGGGAAAGGTCTCTGAATGTCCTTGAGTGACCCAGCCAGAGCCCGGACTTGTACCCAATCAAACATCTCTGGAGAGACCTGAAAATAGCTGTGCAGCGACGCTCCCCATCCAACTTGACAGAGCTTGAGAGGATCTGCAGAGAAGAATGGGAGAAACTCCCCAAATACAGGTGTGCAAAGCTTGTAGCGTCATACCCAAGAAGACTTGAGGCTGTAATCGCTGCCAAAGGTGCTTCAACAAAGCACTGAGTAAAAGGGTCTGAATACTTATGTAAATTTGATATTTCATTTTTTAATATATTCTTTTTGGGCAAAAAATTCAAATAAACTGTTTTTGCTTTGTCATTATGGGGTATTGTGGGTAGGTTGATTAGGGAAAAAAATTAATAATGCAAACATTTCCACGATTTTACTGAGTTACAGTTCATATAAGGAAATCAGTCAATTGCAATAAATTAATTAGGCCCTATCTATGGATTTCACATGACTGGGAATACAGATATGCATGTGTTGGTCACAGATACCTTTAAAAAAAAGTAGGGGCGTGGATCATAAAACCAGTCAATATCTGGTGTTACCACCATTTGCCTCATGCAGTGCGACATCTCCTTCGCATAGAGTTGATCAGGCTGTTGATCGTGACCTGTTGAATGTTGTCCCACTCCTCTTCAATGTCTGTGCGATGTTGCTGGATATTGGCGGGAACTGGAACACGCTGTCGTACACGCCGATCCAAAACATGCTCAATGGATGACATGTCTGGTGAGTATGCAGACCATGGAAGAACTGGGACATTTTCATCTTGCAGGAATTGTGTACAGATCCTTGCGACATGGGGCTGTGCATTATCATGCTGAAACGTGAGGTGATGGCCGCGGATGAATGGCATGATAATGGGCCTCAGGATCTCGTCACGGTATCTCTGTGCATTCAAATTGCCATCGATAGAATGCATTGTGTTCGTTTTCCATAGCTTATGCCTGCCCATACCATAACCCCACCGTTCACAAAGTTAACATCAGCAAACCGCTCGCTCACACGGCTGCCATCTGTCCGTTACAGTTGAAACCGGGATTGATCCGTGATGAGCACACTTCTCCAGCATGCCAGTAGCAATCGAAGGTGAGCATTTGCCCACTGAAGTCGGTTACGACGCCAAACTGCAGTCAGGTCAAGACCCTGGTGAGGATGACGAGCACGCATGTGAGATTCCCTGAGACGGTTTCTTACAGTTATTTGGTTGTGCACACCACAGTTTCATCAGCTGTCTGGGTGGCTGGTCTCAGACGATCCCGCAGGTGAAGAAGCCGGATGTGGAGGTCCTGAGCTGGCGTGGTTACACATGGTCTGCGGTTGTGAGGCCGGTTGGGTGTACTTGCAAATTCTATAAAACGACGTGGAGGCGGCTAATGGTAGAGAAATGAACATTCAATTTTCTGGTAACAGCTCTGGTGGACATTCCTGCAGTCAGCATGCCAATTGCACGCTCCCTCAAAACTTGAGACATCTGTGGCATTTTTTTATGTGACAAAACTGTACATTTTAGAGTGACCTTTTATTGTCCCCAGCACAAGGTGGACCTGTGTAATGATCAGGTTGTTTAATCAGCTTCTTGATATGCCACACCTGTCAGGTGGATGGATTACCTTGGCAAAGGAGAAATGCTCACCAACAGGGATGTAAACAATTTTGTGCTCCAAATTGTAGAGAAAATACGCTTTTTGTACGTATGAAAAATGTCTGGGATCTTTCATTTCAGCTCATGAAACTTGGGACCAACACTTTACATGTTGCGTTTATATTTTTGTTCAGTATAGATACAAATCTAAAAGTTAAAATTAATCTAATGCGAGAGCACCAGACTCTGCCATATGGACACATTCATATACCACGATCCATTGGCGGCTAAATAATTGAGCACGTTACTCATACATGGTTACAGTCATAACCATGTAATAATATGTCATAACACTGTCATGACCCATATATTTACACCTGTTGTGACATATATTGCCAACAGTCATCAGTCAAAAAGATGGTGTCTTGTCCAGCTCCTGAAATCTGCTCCTGCCTTCATCCAAGTCATCAGCAACAGAGCATTAGGGTAGGTGCATGTCCGACATCAATGTGTGTGCAATTACAATTTAATATAGTCAATAAAAATATATATATACAGTGAGGGAAAAAAGTATTTGATCCCCTGCTGATTTTGTACGTTTGCCCACTGACAAAGAAATGATCAGTCTATAATTTTAATGGTACGTTTATTTTAACAGTGAGAGACAGAATAACAACAAAATAATCCAGAAAAACGCATGTCAAAAATGTTATAAATTGATTTGCATTTTAATGAGGGAAATAAGTATTTGACCCCCTCTCAATCAGAAAGATTTCTGGCTCCTAGGTGTCTTTTATACAGGTAACGAGCTGAGATTAGGAGCACACTCTTAAAGGGAGTGCCCCTAATCTCAGTTTGTTACCTGTATAAAAGACACCTGTCCACAGAAGCAATCAGTCAATCAGATTCCAAACTCTCCACCATGGCTAAGACCAAAGAGCTCTCCAAGGATGTCAGGGACAAGATTGTAGACCTACACAAGGCTGGTATGGGCTACAAGACCATCGCCAAGCAGCTTGGTGAAAAGGTGACAACAGTTGGTACGATTATTCGCAAATGGAAGAAACACAAAAGAACTGTCAATCTCCCTCGGCCTGGGGCTCCATGCAAGATCTCACCTCCTGGAGTTGCAATGATCATGAGAACGGTGAGGAATCTGCCCAGAACTACACGGGAGGATCTTGTCAATGATCTCAAGGCAGCTGGGACCATAGTCACCAAGAAAACAATTGGTAACACACTACGCAGTGAAGGACTGAAATCCTGCAGCGCCCGCAAGGTCCCCCTGCTCAAGAAAGCACATATACAGGCCTGTCTGAAGTTTGCCAATGAACATCTGAATGATTCAGAGGAGAACTGGGTGAAAGTGTTGTGGTCAGATGAGACCAAAATCGAGCTCTTTGGCATCAACTCAACTCGCAGTGTTTGGAGGAGGAGGAATGCTGCCTATGACCCCAAGAACACCATCCCCACCGTCAAACTTGGAGGTGGAAACATTATGCTTTGGGGGTGTTTTTCTGCTAAGGGGACAGGACAACTTCACTGCATCAAAGGGACGATGGACGGGGCCATGTACCGTCAAATCGTGGGTGAGAACCTTGAAAATGGGTCGTGGATGGGTATTCCAGCATGACAATGACCCAAAACACACAGCCAAGGCAACAA
This sequence comes from Coregonus clupeaformis, assembly GCF_020615455.1. Classification (NCBI taxonomy): domain Eukaryota; kingdom Metazoa; phylum Chordata; class Actinopteri; order Salmoniformes; family Salmonidae; genus Coregonus; species Coregonus clupeaformis. Next base: position 31,771,127 of record NC_059192.1, on the reverse strand, counting down.
AGGAGTGGCTCAAGAAGAAGCACATTAAGGTCCTGGAGTGGCCTAGCCAGTCTCCAGACCTTAATCCCATAGAAAATCTGTGGAGGGAGCTGAAGGTTCGAGTTGCCAAACGTCAGCCTCGAAACCTTAATGATTTGGAGAAGATCTGCAAAGAGGAGTGGGACAAAATCCCTCCTGAGATGTGTGCAAACCTGGTGGCCAACAACAAGAAACGTCTGACCTCTGTGATTGCCAACAAGGGTTTTGCCACCAAGTACTAAGTCATGTTTTGCAGAGGGGTCAAATACTTATTTCCCTCATTAAAATGCAAATCAATTTATAACATTTTTGATGCGTTTTTCTGGATTTTGTTGTTGTTTGTCTCTCACTGTTCAAATAAACCTACCATTAAAATTATAGACTGATCATGTCTTTGTCAGTGGGCAAACATACAAAATCAGCAGGGGATCAAATACTTTTTTTTCCCTCACTGTATATATATAACATAAACATACTGTTGACACGTATGTTATGGTGTAATGGAATGTTTTGCCATGTGTGGTAGGTTTTGTGGGTTTTTACACTCCTATGTACAGTGGGGAAAAAAAGTATTTAGTCAGCCACCAATTGTGCAAGTTCTCCCACTTAAAAAGATGAGAGAGGCCTGTAATTTTCATCATAGGTACACGTCAACTATGACAGACAAAATGAGAAAGAAAAATCCAGAAAATCACATTGTAGGATTTTTTATGAATTTATTTGCAAATTATGGTGGAAAATAAGTATTTGTTCACCTACAAACAAGCAAGAGTTCTGGCTCTCACAGACCTGTAACTTCTTCTTTAAGAGGCTCCTCTGTCCTCCACTCATTACCTGTATTAATGGCACCTGTTTGAACTTGTTATCAGTATAAAATACACCTGTCCACAACCTCAAACAGTCACACTCCAAACTCCACTATGGCCAAGACCAAAGAGCTGTCAAAGGACACCAGAAACAAAATTGTAGACCTGCACCAGGCTGGGAAGACTGAATCTGCAATAGGTAAGCAGCTTGGTTTGAAGAAATCAACTGTGGGAGCAATTATTAGGAAATGGAAGACATACAAGACCACTGATAATCTCCCTCGATCTGGAGCTCCACGCAAGATCTCACCCCGTGGGGTCAAAATGATCATAAGAACGGTGAGCAAAAATCCCAGAACCACACGGGGGACCTAGTGAATGACCTGCAGAGAGCTGGGACCAAAGTAACAAAGCCTACCATCAGTAACACACTACGCCGCCAGGGACTCAAATCCTGCAGTGCCAGACGTGTCCCCATGCTTAAGCCAGTACATGTCCAGGCCCATCTGAAATTTGCTAGAGTGCATTTGGATGATCCAGAAGAGGATTGGGAGAATGTCAGATGAAACCAAAATATAACTTTTTGGTAAAAACTCAACTCGTTGTGTTTGGAGGACAAAGAATGCTGAGTTGCATCCAAAGAACACCATACATACTGTGAAGCATGGGGGTGGAAACATCATGTTTTGGGGCTGTTTTTCTGCAAAGGGACCAGGACGACTGATCCGTGTAAAGGAAAGAATGAATGGGGCCATGTATCGTGAGATTTTGAGTGAAAACCTCCTTCCATCAGCAAGGGCATTGAAGATGAAACGTGGCTGGGTCTTTCAGCATGACAATGATCCCAAACACACCACACGGGCAACGAAGGAGTGGCTTCGTAAGAAGCATTTCAAGGTCCTGGAGTGGCCTAGCCAGTCTCCAGATCTCAACCCCATAGAAAATCTTTGGAGGGAGTTGAAAGTCTGTGTTGCCCAGCGACAGCCCCAAAACATCACTGCTCTAGAGGAGATCTGCATGGAGGAATGGGCCAAAATACCAGCAACAGTGTGTGAAACCTTGTGAAGACTTACAGAAAACGTTTGACCTGTGTCATTGCCAACAAAGGGTATATAACAAAGTATTGAGAAACTTTTGTTATTGACCAAATACTTATTTTCCACCATACTTTGCAAATAAATTCATTAACAATCCTACAATGTGATTTTCTGGATTTTTTTTTCTCATTTTCTCTGTCATAGTTGACATGTACCTATGTTGAAAATTACAGGCCTCTCTCATCTTTTTAAGTGGGAGAACTTGCACAATTGGTGGCTGACTAAATACTTTTTTCCCCCACTGTAGGTGTCGTAACCAGCCATAAAATAACACAATAAATGTCACAACAGGTCTAAATATGCGTGTCATGAAAGTATTATGAGAGGTTATGACAAGTTATGTCAGCTGTTGTGACATGATACTGGGTGTCAAGTAAAGTGTTTTTCTCCTGAATACAAAGCGTTATGTTTGGGGCAAATCCAATACAACACACTACTGAGTGTAACAAGTGTTGAATTTCATGTTGTATAATTACACAATCTGAACAGTTCCCATTCCTGATATTATTCATTTTGTTGTTGTAAGTGCCCTTTTTAATGTTGCATACTTCCTTCTCCTTCTGCATTCCCCCTCATAAACATCCCCTTCCCCCCTTTCCTCTTCACTGTCTGCTGTACCGATGTGGAAGAGGTAGGTTATTGAAAAATTGTCCCATGAAATCATAATCAATCCTATATGTTAAAACACTTATAATTAGTTTATATGGTCACTGACAGTGTTTTATAACGGTCTCCCACCAATATATTGGGATATTCATGAACTTTTTATCTGTTGATTTGTGAATGCTGTAAATGCTAGCTAGCTACTGTACTTTCTACTGTAGGCTACATGTTGTCATTGGGCTAGCATGGCTATTCATGTCCCATCTCTTTGTTAATTTGTACTTTGCAGAGGAGTTTGGCGTATTAGGGCAGCAGGATTTGTTCATGGAAGTTTTTCCTGTCATTATCAGGTATGTGATGTGTTTTTGTTTGTCAAGTTATGTTGATGATGTTTAACTGTTAGTTTGTAAGTGCACGTCATGTACTGTACTGTATGTAACACCTGGCTGTTATTGAGAAACTTCGCTAGCCTATACAGTACATTTGTCTTTCATAATGTAAATTGCATTTGTATTACATTGTCATTCATTATTGTTATATCCCCTGTCTTTTTTTAATGGAAGTTATTGATCTACAGTGTAAGAGATATTTTATCACTGCAGTTTTCAAGACTATTTCAGTTTAATTTCTGAATGTTTTTGCATGTGAATGTGCATTCGGAGTATTTCATTTCTGATCTACGAACAGTTTTGGGTGTTTTGCTTTATTCAAACTTTTTTTTCTATCCTTTAAAAAAAATGGTATGTTATGAATAGGCATTGTTTCCATCATGTACTATTCCAGTGACACTTACGAGCTGAGCCCTGATAATCAGAACACGTCAGGGGTATGGGAGAGGTCGTCCAGTTGTTACATCTGGGTATGGGAGGGGTAGACTAGTAGCCCCATTTGAGGGGGATCATGATGACACAGTTAACCAGTCAGTGTTAGATTCCCCAGTTGGTCCAGCTGCTAGTTCCACTTCATATACACACACAGACCCTCACCCTGCTAACCAGGTCATTACTACAGAGGCACACAGCGGTATGATTTCTGACCTAGCCAAACAGACTGGTGAGTCTATCACTGCCAGTATCCACACCATGCACCAGCCTAGTGATAATCAGCCCCAGCCTTCCAGTCCCAGCCACCAGTCACAGTGTGCTGATGTATCGAAGCTGAATGTGATTGTCCAGTCAGACATATAACCACCACCGTTCTTTAGAAGTGATCACACAGATCAGTTCTCCATCCATGAGTGGGAAGAGATGATGACGGGCTACCTGTGCAGAGTGAATTGCGCTGAAGGTGAGATGTTTAATGTCATACAGAGTAGACTCACTGGTAAAGCACGAGATGTGGTGAAGGCGTCACGACACAGTAACCATGAGTTGAGCTCTGACAAGAAACCCACTGCTCTGTTTGACATCCTTAAGAGACATTTCAGTGAACTGACATTCTCCAGTATGCCTATGGCAGACTTTTGCAGCACCAAACTGAAAGCTGGTGAGAGTGCGATGGATTACTGGATCCGTCTGAATAAGGCCATTGATGTTGCTGATGGGTGTCTACGCAGGCGGGGTAAGAATGTTGATGAATCCAGTGCTGACCTTGTTATGATGTTCATCTCCCACTGTCCAGCCTCAAGCTCACCCTCTCTTTCCAGTTTAAGCCTGCTGAGGAGTGGACCGCATCAGAGGTCCAGGGACATTTGGATGGCCATCAGAGGGATCTGAGGAGAGACAAAGCTCAAGCTCAATACGCAGTGCCGCTGTCAGCATGCAGTCAAAGCCCAGCAGCAGTCAGCCAGCCCATTCTCCATCACAGTGAGCCACGTCAGCCCTCTTGATGTATTCACCAGTCTCAGTGCTCCTTCGATACTCCAGCTCAACCACTGGCCCATCCAACCAGTCTCACCAGAGAGGAACCAGGCCTTCGCCATGTGGTTGGCATGTTGGACATGAGTCCTCTCACTGTACACCGCTTCTCTGTCACACCAAGCCCAGCCTGAACAGCCACCACGCTCACGCGAACTCCAGTCAAGTCCCTCACGCCAGGTCCAGCCAAGTCCCCCATGCAAAGTCTGCGGCACCACTGAGCACACAACCTACAGTGCATTTGAAAAGTATTCAGACCCATTCACTTTTTCCACATTTTGTTACGTTACAGCCTTATTCTAACATGGATTAAATTGTTTGTTTTTTTAGTCATCAAACTACACACAATGACACAGCAAAGACACAGCAAAAACGTTTTTTAGATATTTTTGACAATTTATTAAAAATACAAAACTGAAATATCACATTTACATAAGTATTCAGACCCTTTACTCAGTGCTTTGTTGACGTACCTTTGTCAGCAATTACAGCCTCGAGTCTTCTTGGGTATGACGCTACAAGCTTGGCACACCTGTATTTGGGGAGTTTCTCCCATTATTCTCTGCAGATCCTCTCAAGCTCTGTCAGGTTGGATGGGGAGCGTCGCTGCACATCTATTTTCAGGTCTCTCCAGAGATGTTTGATCGGGTTCAAGTCCGGGCTCTGGCTGGGCCACGCAAGGACATTCAGAGACTTGTCCCGAGGCCACGCCTTTTTTATTTTTTTTATTGATTATTAAAACATACAATCTACTTGCAGTGAAGCTGCTCAACATTTACATTACATTGAGTCATCTAACAGACTCCCATCCAGAGTGACCTACAGAAGCAACCAGGGTCAATATCCTGCTCAAGGGCCCAATCTCCCAACCGCCAGGTCACCAGCCCTCCAAGATCCCCCCCACAGTTCCCAGAGAGCTGCCCTCAACCATCCGAGACCCCCCCAAGCCCCCATCTCCCAATGCACCAACAGCCAACAAAATGAACAAAAGAGAAAAAATAGGAAAACAACAATGCAAAAAACAAAAGACATCAAGGACAAGAAAAATCATAACAGCAAGGCCAACTGAATAAGTTTGAGTACATGTATGGTACTGTTTACATGTGTGTAGTGTGTGTGTGTGTCCGTGTATGTGCCCGTGTGTGCGTTTGAATGAGAGTGTGTGTATATGCATATGTACACGCGTACAATCACCTGCGTGGCATCAGCCTCAGGCAAACAGGCATTGGATGTAACAGCGAAGCCACTCCTGCGTTGTCTTGGCTGTGTGCGCAGGGTTGTTGTCCTGTTGGAAGGTGAACCTTTGCCCCAGTATGAGGTTTTCATCAAGGATCTCTCTGTACTTTGCTCCGTTCATCTTTCCCTTGATCATGACTAGTCTCCCAGTCCCTGCCACTGAAAAACATCCCCACAGCATGATGCTGCCACCACTATGCTTTACCGTAGGGATGGTGCCTGGTTTCCTCCAGACGTGACGCTTGGCATTCAGGCCAAAGAGTTCAATCTTGGTTTCATCAGACCAGAGAATCTTGTTTCTCATGGTCTGAGAGTCCTTTAGGTGCCTTCTGGCAAACTCCAAGCGGCTGTTATGTGCCTTTTAATGAGGAGTGGCTTCCGTCTGGCCACTCTACCATAAAGGCCTGATTGGTGGAGTGCTGCAGAGATGGTTAATACCCATCCACGACCCATTTTCAATGCCCTGGCTGAGGGAAGGAGGTTCTCACCCAAGATTTGACGGTACATGGCCCCGTCCATCGTCCCTTTGATGCGGTGAAGTTGTCCTGTCCCCTTAGCAGAAAAACACCCCCAAAGCATAATGTTTCCACCTCCATGTTTGACGGTGGGGATGGTGTTCTTGGGGTCATAGGCAGCATTCCTCCTCCTCCAAACACGGCGAGTTGAGTTGATGCCAAAGATCTCGATTTTGGTCTCATCTGACCACAACACTTTCACCCAGTTCTCCTCTGAATCATTCAGATGTTCATTGGCAAACTTCAGACGGGCCTGTATATGTGCTTTCTTGAGCAGGGGGACCTTGTGGGCGTTGCAGGATTTCAGTCCTTCATGGCGTAGTGTGTTACCAATTGTTTTCTTGGTGACAATGGTCCCAGCTGCCTTGAGGTCATTGACAAGATCCTACCGTGTAGTTCTGGGCTGATTCCTCACCGTTCTCATGATCATTGCAACTCCACGAGGTGAGATCTTGCATGCAGCCCCAGGCCGAGGGAGATTGACAGTTATTTTGTGTTTCTTCCATTTGCGAATAATCGCACCAACTGTTGCCACCTTCTCACCAAGCTGCTTGGCGATGGTCTTGTAGCCCATTCCAGCCTTGTGTAGGTCTACAATCTTGTCCCTGACATCCTTGGAGAGCTCTTTGGTCTTGGCCATGGTGGAGTGTTTGGAATCTGATTGATTGATTGCTTCTGTGGATGGTGTATTTTATACAGGTAACAAGCTGAGATTAGGAGCACTCCCTTTAAGAGTGTGCTCCTAATCTCAGCTCGTTACCTGTATAAAAGACACCTGGGAGCCAGAAATCTTTCTGATTGAGAGGGGGTCAAATACTTATTTCCCTCATTAAAATGCAAATCAATTTATAACATTTTTGACATGCGTTTTTCTGGATTTTGTTGTTGTTATTCTGTCTCTCACTGTTCAAATAAACCTACCATTTAAATTATAGACTGATAATTTCTTTGTCAGTGGGCAAACGTACAAAATCAGTAGGGGATCAAATACTTTTTTCCCTCACTGTATGTACCATAGTTATGACATACCTTAGATGGATAAAATGTATCTTGAATGGCCGTGGTTATTCCTCTCAGTGAGACCGCACACTCTAGTTGGAGAGCTGACAAGTGTTCCATCAGGCTGAGGGGGGATGGCCATCTGCGGGCCATAGTCCAAAATGAATCAAAGTTTCCTGCTCTGTCTCGCACTCACAAAAGGTGCACCAAACTACAAGTACCATTCCTGCCACAGAGATTTAACAATATTGCAAACAACACTTTATAATGGTGTCAACAATGTGCATATTTTATGTCACTTTGATCTTGATCGATTGATATAGCAGTTTTCCGGATGCTCAAAGTGTTTACATAGTAAGGGGAGAGTAACCTCATCCATTACAGTCATTTTGTGCCAGAAATCTATAGATTTACACAATAGTTAAACACAATGGACTTACAATGACCCAATAACGGTTATTCAAAACAATGATCATGTACCTTTGCTGACAAACACATTTAGCGGTCTCTTGTAACAAGATGTGCAGTAATGGCTATCCTTCCTGGTTCACTCCTACCTGAAACCATTCAGCAGTTTCTGCACAAATTCATCAGCCTAGATGGGGAAACATAAATAACATGTTAACAACTACTGTATGACAGAGGTTGTTGTCTTGTGAGCCCAGTGGCGATTTTAGCATGTAAATCTTGGTGGAGCAAACTCCACCCAATTTTTTTTGGCTGCATTCCAGCAAAGCCACTACACAACACAACACAACACTAAACAATACTATAACAGTGACAAACGGTGCCCAAAAACTGTTAGGGCCTACATAAAGCTGTCCCAACAGCAGTCTCAACACCTTACCACTGTTATACCTGGATATCAGCTGAGCCTTGTCTGGCAGCTAAACAGTTCATTCAGCCTCATTTACTGCCTTTCAAAAAAACATAGCTGATATGGCTGACTTGCTTAAACAAATGTGGTTTCTACTGACAATTGAGATGTACAAACTATAGCATAAGGGGACAACGAGCAGATAAGAGGCAATCCATAATTTCGATTAAGACATTAATGAGCGAGCTAGGACGGACGTAGTCAATATAACTATTTGTTCAGCACTTTTGAAATATACAGCGACAGAATTCAGAACATGGGCCGTTCTTACAGTATTCTACCTGTAAACCAAGTCAGAACCATAGGATAAATAAAGGGGGCATATAAGCAGACAATGAAAGCTCTTACAATATTCGAAGATGACATTTCTCTAAAACAGGCTGTAGGCTACAAACACCAAGTCAGAACAGTAGGCTAAATTATGAGTGGAAAGGGGACCAAGTTTTTAGGGTGAGGCACATTTTTAGGGTGAGGCACATTTTACAGCATTTACGCAGCAGCATACAATACATTTTTGGACTCACCTTGTTGTGCTGTGCTCACTTGAACAGGAAGGTGCCGCGGCGGTCTTCAATGGGCAAATTTTGTCACCAAGTCTGGCATTCTCTATATTTATGGTGTTTTCAAGAAAACTGCGAACTCAAGGTCGAATCATGACGTTAGTGATCTTCAGGTCAGAGCTCTAGAAAGAGGCCTGAGTTCCCGACTTGGAATTCCGAGTTGGATGACTGTTCAAAACTTATTTTCCCAGTCGGAGCTCGTTTTTTCCCAGTTGTCTTGAACTCACTGAAGTCTGACATTTCCCAGTTCCAAGATTCCAGTTGTTTTGGCCCGCGAGCTGTTTTGGCCCGCAAGCTGTATGGACATTCCTGGCTTAACTGATCCTCGTCCAGTTGGGCTTTATACTCTGTGGTTGCAGATACAGCCATCTGAGAGCCTCAACTACCATATAGTTGCACCAGAGACATTTACACCAAACATACATTTATTTTGCAGCTCCTCTGTGGTCCATTATTGATGAATCCCTCCCTCATTATGAGAATGTCGAATCACAAATACAGTTGAAGTCAGAAGTTTACATACACTTAGGTTGGAGTCATTAAAACTATTTTTTCAACCACTCCACAAATGTATTGTTAACAAACTATAGTTTTGGCAAGTCGGTTAGGACATCTACTTTGTGCATGACACAAGTAATTTTTCCAACAATTGTTTACAGAGATTATTTCACTTATAATTCACTGTTTCACAATTCCAGTGGGTCAGAAGTTTACATACACTAAGTTGACTGTGCCTTTAAACAGCTTGGAAAATTCCAGAAAATGATGTCATGGCTTTAGAAGCTTCTGATAGGCTAATTGACATCATTTGAGTCAATTGGAGGTGTACCTGTGGATGTATTTCAAGGCCTACCTTCAAACTCAGTGCCTCCTTGCTTGACATCATGGGAAAATCAAAAGAAATCAGCCAAGAACTCAGAAAAAGAATTGTAGACCTCCACAAGTCTATTTTTAGACTTTTGTGAAACACTTTCATTTCACTTCACCAATTTGGACTATTTTGTGTATGTCCATTACATGAAATCCAAATAAAAATCTATAAAAATTACAGTTTGTAATGCAACAAAATAGGAAAAACGCCAAGGGGGATCATTACTTTTGCAAGGCACTGTATGTGTATGTATGTATATGTATATATATTTGCGGGAAAAAAACATGGGGGATTGGAAGTGATGCAAACAATTACATTGATGGAAGTTACAATCTATCTGCAATATTAAAGCTGATCTACGCCCTAAAAAAATAAAATAAATAAAACAGCCTGATCAACTTTATGCGAAAGAGATGTGTCGTGTTGCATGAGGCAAATGGTGGTCACACCAGATACTGACTAGTTTTCTGATCCATGCCCCTACTTTGTTTTAAAGGTATCTGTGAAAAACAGATGTATATCTGTATTCCCAGTTATGTGAAATCTATAGATTAGGGCCTAATGAATGTATTTCAATTGACTGATTTCCTTATATGAACTGTAAATCATTCAAATCGTTGACATTTTTGTATGTTGCGTTTATATTTTTGTTCAGATTGTTTTATTAACCACGTGACAATGATTGACAACATTTATAGAATACAGTAGCCTAGAGAGCTTGGTTGTGTTGGCAAAATGAACCACTAGGAGTCAGGAATATTTTGTGAATGGTGGCCTACAGATTACATTTTCAGGGTTGTATTCATTAGTGCACACCGTAGCAAAACTTTTTACAACAGAAAACAAAAACAGGAGTTTATTGTTGGACAAGTTTAGGTAGCCCCTCCCTGTTTGTCAGTTTTCTTCTGTGTGGTAACAGTGGAGACAAGGGAACACACATAAACAGCTTTGTCCTTTTAGAAGGTCGTCATAATCCTTACATAAATGTGATGTGTATGCAAGAAATGCAAAGCCACTTCCAAAAACATATTGACAGAGTCTAGTATCTAGTAGTCTAATCAATTAGTTTTCAACCCCTTTGTTATGGCAAGCCTAAATAAGCTCAGGAGTAAAAATGTGCTTAACAAGTCACATAATCAGTTAGATGGACTCACTATGTGTGCAATAATAGTGATTTTTGAACGACTACATAATCTCTGTACCCCACACATACAATTATCTATAAGGTCCCTCAGTCCAGCAGTGAATTTCAAACATAGATTCAACCATGAAGACCAGGGAGGTTTTCCAATGCCTCGCAAAGAAGGGCACCTTTTGGTAGATGGGTACAAAAAAAGCAGACATTGAATATTCCTTTGAGCATGGTGAAGGTATTAATTACGCTTTGGATGGTGTATCAATACACCCAGTCACCACAAAAATACAGGTGTCCATCCTAACTCAGCTGCCAGAGAGGAAGGAAAACGCTCAGGGATTTCACCATGAGGCCAATGGTGACTTTAAAACAGCTGCTTTGATAGGAGAAAACTGAGGATGAATCATCAACATTGTAGTTACTCCACAATACTAACCTAATTGACAGAGTATGCACTCACTAACTGTAAGTCGCTCTGGATAAGAGCGTCTGCTAAATGACTAAAATGTAAATGTAAAAGAAGGAAACCTGTACATGCATTGTGTTTGCAATCAGGCACTAAAGTAAAACTGCAAATAATGTGGCAAAGAAATGAACTTTATGCCCTGAATACAAAGCGTAATGTTTTGGGCAAATCCAACACAACACATCACTGAGTACCACTCTTCATATTTCCAAGCATGGTGGTGGCTGCATCATGTTATGTGTATGCATGTCATTGGCAAGGACTAGATACTTTTTAGGATAAAAATAAACGGCATAGAGCTAAGTACAGGCAGATTCCTAGAGGAAAACCTGGTTCAGTCTGCTTTCCAACAGACACTGGGAGACAAATTCCCTCTTCAGCAGGACAATAACCTAAAACACAAGGCCAAATATTCACTGGAGTTGCTTACCAAGACGACATTGAATGTTTCTGAGTGGCTTAGTTACAGTTTTGACTTAATTCGGCTTGAAAACCTATGGCAAAAAAAAAATGGCTCTCTATATAATGTATATTGCATATATTTTACAATCCAGTTGTGCAAAGCTCTTGGAGATTTACCCATAAAGACACAGCTTTAATCGACTCAGGGGTGGGAATACTTATGTAAATGAGATATTTCTGTATGTAATTTCCAATACATTTGCAAAAATTTCAAAAGCGTGTTTTCACTTTGTCATTATGGGGTATTGTGTGTAGCTGCGTGAGAGAAAATATTATAATTGAATCCATTTTGAATTCAGGCTGTAAGAAAACAACATGTGGAATAAGTTAAGGGGTATGAATACTTTCTGAATGCACTGTATATCTGCAAGAAAGTGATAAATAAGTGACTGTTTGAAAGGGGGTCATATAAACATTGCCTTATTTATATTTGTACATATAACATAAAGTTAATTCTGTCTGAAATAGTCATGCTATAATGGGCGTCGTTTCTCAGACCAAATTTCCATTCTGGCTCAAACAAAGCAATCTGATCATGCTCCAGTCAAAAACAGCTATAGAGAATGCCTATATATTGTCCAATCTCCTTCCACACATTGATTTCATCTTTATTCAGAAAGAAACAAACTTGAAATTAAGTGTTGTTTCAGTGTCTTGTTGCAGGTTGTGCAATGTTCAAAAGTGTGTGAGAGAAAAAGCATTAACTTGTGTGTGTGGTGTCAAGTGTGGATGGTCCTATGTATGCAAATAGCCGAGATTGGATATTTCAGCACCATGGACAGCAGCGACATTGGGATAGCGAGATCTGTAATTCAGCAACACATGACACTGGATAGTGGCTGTCTCAGGTGAAGTTGTCATTGGGAAAATCCCATCTAATGGGAAACGAGGCATAGGAGGCAAAAAGACTGAAGGAGAAGACTCCCACAGGAACTCTATGCTTAACTGTTCTGCCACATTCATTTCAAATGTTACATTTTTCGATTTGTAAATAAAAGGGAACACATCTGCAAATAATGTAAATTGACTTTTCTAACTACACTGTACAGCTTTAGTGTGTCTGTGCGTCATAGGTACAACTGCAAGCAATTCGCTTCTCAAATCCTTCTCAAATGTCTGTTTAATGTGAGAAATAAAATGAAAAACAACTGTTACACTATTACAATGCGTACTGTCATGAATTATTACTATTCCCAACAAGACAACGAAGTGATGGTCTTTACCCGCCATGGAGACTTATAAAGGCTACTTCCCCCCCACCAAAAGTTTCCACGCTGAGCGATATTGTTTCTACATCATTATGCATATAATTCAAGTCATACCTTTATTGTCATTCATGCTCTTATTTTTAACCGAGTAGCTTTGCAAAAGTGTAACCTGCGTCAATTCAGAGCTAGGAAATATTGAAATAACGTGCTTAAGAGGACCACACCCGTCGCTATGGGCGGGCCATAGGGGGCCAGGCCCGCCCCCAAAAATGCTTGGCACCCCCCACTTGAGGCACAGATCTCTTAAAAAGTGAGGTGGAACTTTCTGAGGTGGAAGTTGGGAGAGTTATATTTCAGTGAAACGTAAGTGAAGGAGGCCCCGCTCTCTCGCTTTCCCAGATGTTTAGTTAATTTCATTCCGATCTCCTTTGCATTATTGTAGCCATTTTCTGTAGCCTGTCAACTATGCGTCTGTCTATCCCTGTTCTCTCCTCTCTGCACAGGCTATACAAACGCCTCACACCGCGTGGCTGCTGCCACTCTAACCTGGTGGTCCCTGCGCGCACGACCCACGTGGAGTTCCAGGTCTCCGGCAGCATCTGGAACTGCCGTTCTGCGGCCAACAAGGCAGAGTTCATCTCAGCCTATGCTACCCTCCAGTCCCTCGACTTCTTGGCGCTGACGGAAACATGGATTACCACTGAAAACACTGCTACTCCTACTGCTCTCTCCTCGTCTGACCATGTGTTCTTGCATACCCCGAGAGCATCTGGTCAGCGGGGTGGTGGCACAGGAATCCTCATCTCTGCCAAGTGGACATTCTCTCTTTTTCCCCTGACCCATCTGTCTATCTCCTCATTTGAATTCCATGCTGTCACAGTCACTAGCCCATTCAAGCTTAACATCCTTATAATTTATCGCCTTCCAGGTTCACTTGGAGAGTTCATCAATGAGCTTGACGCCTTGATAAGTTCCTTTCCTGAGGATGGCTCACCCCTCACAGTTCTGGGTGACTTTAACCTCCCTACGTCAACCTTTGACGCATTTCTCTCTGCCTTCTTTCCACTCCTCTCCTCTTTTGACCTCACCCTCTCACCGTCCCCCCCTACTCACAAGGCAGGCAATACGCTTGACCTCATCTTTACTAGATGCTGTTCTTCTACTAATCTCACTGCAACTCCCCTCCATGTCTCCGACCACTACTTTGTATCCTTTTCTCTCTCGCTCTCCTCCAACACTACTCACTCTGCCCCTACTCAGATGGTAATGCGCCGTCGCAACCTTCGCTCTCTCTCTTCCGCTACTCTCTCCTCCTCCATCCTATCATCTCTTCCCTCTGCTCAATCCTTCTCCCTCCAATCTCCTGATTCTGCCTCCTCAACCCTCCTCTCCTCCCCTTTCTGCATCCTTTGACTCTCTATGTCCCCTATCCTCCCGGCCGGCTCGGTCCTCCCCTCCAGCTCCGTGGCTTGATGACTCATTGCGAGCTCACAGAACAGAGCTCCGGGCAGCTGAGCGGAAATGGAGGAAAACTAGACTCCCTGCGGACCTGGCATCTTTTCACTCCCCTCCTCTCTACATTTTCTTCATCTGTTTCTGCTGCTAAGGCCACTATCTACCACTCTAAATTCCAAGCATCTGCCACTAACCCTAGGAAGCTCTTTTGCCACATTCTCCTCCCTGCTGAATCCTCCCCCCCTCCTCCCTCTCTGTGGATGACTTCGTCAACCATTTTGAAAAAGAAGGTTGACGACATCCGATCCTCGTTTGTTAAGTCAAATGACACTGCTGGTCCTGCTCACACTGCCCTACCCTATGCTTTGACTTCTTTCTCCCCTCTCTCTCCAGATGAAATCTTGCGACTTGTGACGTCCGGCCGCCCAACAACCTGCCCGCTTGACCCTATCCCCTCCTCTCTTCTCCAGACCATTTCCGGAGACCTTCTCCCTTACCTCACCTCGCTCATCAACTCATCCTTGACCGCTGGCTATGTCCCTTCCGTCTTCAAGAGAGCGAGAGTTGCACCCCTTCTCAAAAAACCAAAACTCGATCCCTCCGATGTCAACAACTACAGACCAGTATCCCTTCTTTCTTTTCTCTCCAAAACTCTTGAGCGTGCCGTCTTTAGCCAACTCTCTTGCTATCTCTCTCAGAATGACCTTCTTGATCCAAACCAGTCAGGTTTCAAGACTGGTCATTCAACTGAGACTGCTCTTCTCTGTGTCACGGAGGCTCTCCGCACTGCCAAAGCTAACTCTCTCTCCTCTGCTCTTGTCCTTCTAGACCTGTCTGCTGCCTTTGATACTGTGAACCATCAGATCCTCCTCTCCACCCTCTCCGAGTTGGAAATCTCCAGCGCGGCTCACTCTTGGATTGCGTCCTACCTGACAGGTCGCTCCTACCAAGTGGCGTGGCGAGAATCTGTCGCCGCACCACATGCTCTCACCACTGGTGTCCCCCAGGGCTCAGTTCTAGGCCCTCTTCTATTCTCGCTATACACCAAGTCACTTGGCTCTGTCATATCCTCACATGGCCTCTCCTATCATTGCTGCGCAGACGACACAAAACTAATCTTCTCCTTTCCCCCTTCTGATAACCAGGTTGCGAATCGCATCTCTGCATGTCTGGCAGACATATCAGTGTGGATGACGGATCACCACCTCAAGCTGAACCTCCCGGGGAAGGACTGCCTGTTCCATGATCTCGCCATCACGGTTGACAACTCTGTTGTGTCCTCCTCCCAGAGTGCAAAAAGCCTTGGCGTGACCCTGGACAACACCCTGTCGTTCTCCGCTAACATCAAGGCGGTGACCAGATCCTGTAGGTTCATGCTCTACTACATTCGGAGAGTATGACCCTGCCTTACACAGGAAGCAGCACAGGTCCTAATCCAGGCACTTGTCATCTCTCGTCTGGATTACTGCAACTCGCTGTTGGCTGGGCTCCCTGCCTGTGCCATTAAACACCATACAACTCATCCAGAATGCCGCAGCCCATCTGGTGTTCAACCTTCCCAAGTTCTCTCACGTCACCCCGCTCCTCCGCACACTCCACTGGCTTCCAGTTGAAGCTCGCATCTGCTACAAGACCATGGTGCTTGCCTACGGAGCTGTGAGGGGAACGACAACTCTGTACCTTCAGGCTCTGATCAGTCCCTACACCCAAACGAGGGCATTGCGTTCATCCACCTCTGGCCTGCTGGCTCCCCTACCTCTGCAGAAGCATAGTTCCCGCTCAGCCCAGTCAAAACTGTCCGCTGCTCTGGCACCCCAATGGTGGAACAAGCTCCCTCACGACGCCAGGACGGCGGAGTCCCTCACCACCTTCCGGAGACACTTGAAACCCCACCTCTTTAAGGAATACCTGGGATAGGATAAAGTAATCCTTCTACCCCCCCTTACCTCTTACCTCACCCCACAAAAAAAATAAAAATAAAAAATGTGTTGTAAAGTGGTTATCCCACTGGCTGTAAGGTGAATGCACCAATTTTGTAAGTCGCTCTGGATAAGAGCGTCTGCTAAATGACGTAAATGTAAATGTAAATGTCAACAAAAAATATATATATATATATTATAATAGTTGCTAATTTTGTGTTGCATTAATGTTGCATTCTTTATCATTAAAACATTAAAAATATAAAGAAACAATGTTGTGATTTTGTTTGATTGATGGGAATCTACACTGCAACAGCCTATCACGGCCTTAATAAAAAGAAAGTTAGGCTACGTACGTGACGTATCCTACGTCAGTGTAGCCGCTCAACAGTTACCGCGCATTTTTGAAAGCTGGATGAGTTTTCGCCGGCTTACTCGCTTCAGTTCGTCATATATATCCGTAAGTGGTTGAAAAGCCCACCAACAGTCTCCTCTGCCAAATTGGATACGACACCGACGCCTCCTGATGTTGTAGTTGGAGAAGGAGACCCTGGACGACAGTCTGAGCCTGATGCTAGTAGCTCCGTGGAGTCCGGAAGGGCAGCATTTGGGCCACAACTGCCTGTTGAATCAGTGGGTATGAGTGACCTCGGCATGGACAAACCCAAACAGGTTGTGTTGAGGAAATATTCAGTCAAAATGTTTGGTTAAAAAAAACGATCATTTTCCTCTAGCTGGTATTTGAACAGGGACTGGCTTGAGTACTTGGTGGAAAAGGACTCCGCATTTTGTTATGCGTGCAGGAAATTCAAATCTGTATCATCGGACGCGAACTTCTCCATTAAGGGATTTAATGATTGGAAGCATGCAATTGGAACAGGCAAGGGCTTAAATAAGCATGCAGCTTCAAAAGAACATTTAGCCTGTGAAGCAATGTGGAGAGATTCAGAAAAACGTAGAGAGACAGGAAAAGAGATTTCAGCCAAGGTCTTAAATAAGCATGCAGCTTCAAAAGAACATTTAGCCTGTGAAGCAATGTGGAGAGATTCAGAAAAACGTAGAGCAGGGGTGTCAACGTCCGGCCCGTGGGCGGATCAAGCCCGTAAACGGGTTTAATCCGCCCGCGAGATGATTTTGTAAAGTATAAAAATGAGCTGCAATTTTTCAATAAAATAAACTGCTGTTCCAATTGTGTCCACTGGATGGCGCAATAGCAATTGTGTTAAGCAAGCAAACTGTTTATACCGGGGCAGAGCAAATAGGTCAAGCAAGTGCAGCCAGTCCGGATGAGCTACTTTGTTTTGCCCGCGATATTTATTACGGCTTCTACTTTTAACATTATGTGATTTGGCACCCTCATTGCCCCAATATGTCTCTGTCAAAAAATAGAAAAGTGGACGCAGAGTGCAGAGTGTTCCAAGAAAAATTGTCATCCTTCTATTTATTCACGGAATTGAATGGGAAAGCTGTATGTTTGGTGTGTTCACAGCATGTTGCAGTGCTGAAAGAATATAACCTTCGTCGCCACTATGTGAGTCTTCATGCCGACAAATATGACAACTTTCAAGGACAGCGGAGAAGAGAGAAGGTGAATGAACTGTTGGTGGGTCTGAAGAAACAGCAGTCTGTGTTTACTCACAGCCGAGACATCAGTGACGCTGCAGTGAAAGCTAGCTACCTCATTGCTAATGAAATCGCAGTGGCTTCAAAACCATTTAGTGAGGGTGAATTTGTAAAAACATGCATGATGAAGGCAGCAGAGATTGTGTGCCCTGAAAAGCACCAGGCTTTGCAAATATCAGCCTGACAAGAAACACAGTTGCAGACAGGATTTCCGATCTTTCAGTGGATTTGGACAGCCAGTTGAAGCAAAAAGTAAAGTCATTTATTGCGTTTTCGGTTGCAATTGATGAAAGCACGGACATTACAGATGTTGCACAACTGGCCATTTTCATCCGCGGAGTTGATGACACATTGACCGTCACCGAGGAGTTCGTGGAGTTGGTGC